>NC_048302.1:136360715-136660715 GCF_013100865.1 Trachemys scripta elegans
GGGGGGGAGGGTTGTTTAGTCTGGAGAAGAGAAGACAGAGAGGCGTCATGATAACAGTCTTCAAGTACATAAAAGGATGTTACAAGGAGGAGGGAGAAAAATTGTTCTTCTTAATCTCTGAGACTAGGACAAGAAGCAATGGGCTTAAATGCAGGCAGGGGACTGGACTCGATGACCTCTCGAGGTCCCTTCCAGTCCTATAATCTATGAATCTATGAATCTATAAATTACAGCAAGGGAGGTTTAGGTTGGATATTAGGAAAAACTTTCTAACTGTCAGAGTGGTTAAGCACTGGAATAAATTGCCGAGGGAGGTTGTGGAATCTCCATCATTGGGGATTTTTAAGAGCAGGTTAGACAAACACCTGTCAGGGATGGTCTAGATAATACTTAGTCCTGCCTTGAGTGCCGGGGACTGGACTAGATGACCTCTCGAGGTCCCTTCCAGTCCTGTGATTCTAAGTCTGGCTAAGTTTTTCTGAGACCTTCCTCTGCTCTTGCACACCCTGCTCAAGTTTCAGCTTGCCACATTCCTTGCAATACCATCCTAGTGTGGGGGTGCATCTCCTTTACCCACGCGTTCTGTCTGCCACAGTAAATATATCTCACTACGGGTACGGAACCCTGGCCACCTGCTCTCCTTCGCTGGTGCCTCATGGCCTGTACTTCTGGGGGCGCTGTGCTCCCAAAACCTTCATCCTTTCTCTTGAGGCTTCCTCTGCATTTCCCATGCCTGAGCACCTGCCTCGTGCAAGATCGTCTTCCTAGAGCAGCCACTCCCGCAGGTGCGGATCCCAACTGCCACAGACTATCCTGTCCGGAATCAGGGAGTCTGTCAAGTCCCCAAAGTTGCATGTAGAAGTCAGTGTGTGCAGGGCAGTAACCTCGGGATCTATCGCCCCTCCTTTGGATCAGTCTCCAATGAAAAACCCATGTCGCTCTACAGTTTTGTTCTGCTTTGGAGGAAGTATGTGCCTAGGGCTCCCAAGGCAGCGGTGAGCTTCTGCCTCATTGCCACAAAGGTAAAACAACACTTTGACTTTCCTGTTGTTGCCATCTTCCTGCACGGCTAGGTCTGGGTACCGCTCAAACTCCTCCTTCCACTGGGTCCAAGGCTGAGCTACGTTGGGGTCTGCAAAATCCAGGTCTCTGGGGGAGTTCAGACTGAGCTTCATGACTCATGCTGCCAGCTCCTGCGTTGCGGAGAGCTCCTCACTCCAGGGCCGCCACCGCGGTTCATTTGCAAAGAGTGAAGCTGAATGCAGGTTGAGCTGACAAAGAGGAACTTGGTTAAAGCCTGCGCCTTGCTCTGTCCATGTGGCTCAACGGCCTCCAGCCAAACTCCCCAATGTTCTCTATTTTCTTGGTGTTCCCTCAATAACAGTCCCTTCAGGGAACATGGGCCCTTGGATGCCAGTTCCACTGATCTTGATGCAACAGTGACACACAAACCATTTGAGCTTTAGAGGCAAAGATTTGGTTTAGCTCTGATTTTGCAGGAGCTAACATACCCATTCTTAAGCATTATACCCTTGAGCTTTCCTCCAAAGCGCCAGGTCCCCTAAGGGATGCTGATGACTATCAGTTGTTCTGCACACTTGCTGGATTTGAAGCACTGTGATGCTCCATATCCCATTCCCCAGTGCCCCCCCCTCCCCTTATGCATTCCTTCTACTGCCTTGGACACGAATGATATCAATCGCTGCAGAGGGAACACAAAGCTGTGACCTTAGATCTTGGCAGGCTAACAAGGATGAGCTGTTTTTTTAAATACTTTTCTTTTCAAATCGATTGCAATTAAGTGGCTAGCGAGCATGTGTCACTGCTGCCCTCTACTGCATGGAATTGGAACTGATCAACTGCCAGTTACCAATTTACAAATCCAGCAAAGGTGCCATATTAGCTGCGAGGGTCGGAGGCCATGCTGTGGGAACAGAAGATGCTGCGTTCTAGTCTCCAGTTTCTCACTGCAACCCTTCGGGGATTCAAGAGGATCACGGCAGATGGATGTTTTCCCATCCACCAGGACCTTAACAACGTTCACAAGAAATCACCTCTTGAAAAATCTGACCCAGAAGATCCCTGGCTTCAATCTCCCCGGAAGCTCATGGGCAACCCTAAACTGCAAGCGCACAAACCATGGCAGACGAGGACACTTGCTGCACAAACTGAAAATTAAAGACTCTCCAGTGTGCCGTGGTTGGTCACCCCGAATAGAACATATAACAGCTCAGGGCCCGATTCACAAATATGAAGGAGACATCCGAGCAATACACTCTACTACTTCAGATGCAATTTTCTCACTTAACCATCTGTATGTAAAATTATAATTGTTGCTCTCCGTTTACGTCAGCCATATGAAGAAGATTTCCTAGGAAATGTTGATTGTACAATACAGTGAAGTCCTGGATGGCGTTGAAGCGGCTGTAGTGTTTATTTTAGAAATGTGAAGTTGATGGATTGATCCTATTAGTAATCTGGAATAATATACTGCCTATTTTACTTACTTGCCTCTATGGACCTTTTAGCTCATTCTGGTGGATGGAACCAGATCCCAGATGGCTGCACTTTCAGGAATAAAGAACTGGTAGGGACCTCCGGAGTCATCCAGTTCAGTCACCTGCTATTACAGGCATCCCCCTCATACAGTCATCTAGGTTATTTCATATTTACGGGACTTTATGTAATATATTACCAACAACTGAATCAGAGCAGCATCCTTTGTATGCTGAATGGCATTGCCTAACCGCAGGCAAGAGAGAGAGGTATGACATTGCATTAGCACATAGGAACATAGGAATGACGCCTGCTCCCAATACTAAGAAATCCAGGAATAAATAAACTACAATCATCATAATCCAAACAAAACTGAGACTCACACAAACAGCCACGTCCGGACTGGGTAACAGGGTTCAACTCATCGGGGCTGGCAGAGGGCAGCACTAGGAAACAGCGGACAGGAGTCATTTTATAAATGTGTTTATTTAGTTCTTTTTTATGAGCATTTCAATTAAACCCCAAGATTGGAGAGCAGCGTTCAGTCTAGAGGCACCCTTGCCTCTCAGCTAGCAGACAACTTCTTAAAGAGCCTACTTAGGAAAGCAATATAGTCTAGTGGATAGAGGAACAGATGCCAAGCTGGAGAGAGCTAGGCTTAATTCCTGGCTGTGGTGTTTGCTTGAATCGCTCTGTGCCTCAGTTTCTCCATCTGTAAAACAGGGACAGCTTGAACTCCCAGATAATAAAACATATTCCTGTTTGAGGTAGGATCTCATTTAAAAGCTGAGGTTTGGCAGGGGATTATTTTATTACTTTCGGGGGGGAAAAGGGTCATTGAGCCTCACAGTTTTCATCATACAGAATGTCAAGTACTTTTCAAAGGAAATTTCTAAGGAAACAATGCAGCTGTTTGAATATTTCCGACACATTTGTTTTATGACGGTAGTAAGCACTAGATGTGTTCTTATCCCTGTAGCGATAATGACTTTGCATCCTGCTACCACTCCTGAGAGACCAGTATTAGTGTCCCCATGTTATAGATGGGGAAGGCGAGCAAAAAAAGGGAAGTGATCTACCTAAAGCTGCTCAGTAGTTCAGTGGCAGGATTAGAACTCAGCACCCTTCCAGAGCTGTGTTCTCAACAATTCACATTACAGCCAGTTGGCAATAGGAAAAAATAAAAATATAAGAATGGCCCTACTGGGTCAAACCAAAGGTCCATCTAGCCCAGTATCCTGTCTTCTGACAGTGGCCAATGCCAGGTGCCCCAGAGGGAATGAACAGAACAGGTAATCATCAAGTGATCTGTCGCCTATTCCCAGTATCTGGGAGTCAGAGGCTAGGGACACCATCCCCGCCCATCCTGGCTAATAGCCATTGATGGACCTAGCCTCCATGAACTTATCTAGTTTTTTATCTGTTATGGTCTTGATATAAGAACCTTGAAATTTCCTTTTGAGGTAAATTTTCAAGCCAGTTCCCATCCAGAGCGCCCTGTCTCCCAGATCTTTCTTTATCCCTAATCGGGCTGGTTGGGGGGAAAAATTTTAACTGAGAATTTTTGAAGAAAATTAAAGGTTTTTCAATTTCAGCAACATTTTTCATTTTTTTTTGCTAAAAGCTTTCTGGGTTTTCACCAAAAAATGCTGGGTTTCCAGTGTTGAAGATTGAAAGCATAAACATTTGCCATCTCTTTCGATTTCAACCCAAGCATTTTCAACAAAAATGGAAGTGCTTCTGCAAAAAATTCCATGTAGTCAAAAAGTAGGGTGGCTTTTTTTAAATAAAAGTTTTTTGACCATCTCAACTAATAGCGTAGCATGCTCTGTCTCTCTCTTGTGCTACCCAATTAGTAGTTTTTTACATATATAGATAAGTAGGCTAACCGAGAGGAAGGCTGGAATTGTGTGTGATTAAGGCAACAGCTTAGCACCTAGAAGATCTGCCTTCAATTTCCCTCTCACCACTAAATCACTGTTTAATCTCTCCACATCTGAGCTCTCTGTGTCTTAAATGGAGGCAATAATACCGCCTTTCTCTGTTGTATGATCTATTCGGTGTGTTAGCTCTTTAGCAGAGGGATTGTTGCTTGCTATATGTATATACAACACCTAGCACAAGAGGGACTTAAGCTCAGTTGGGTTCTCCTGTAATACAAATAACCATGTTTTTTTTTTTTAATGAAAATCTATGGATTTAAAAACAAAATGCAATGAAAGGAGATACGCAATCATGTAGGAATTGCCACTTCAGCCCAAACCATCGTCCATCCAGCCCTTGAGCTCACCTCCAGCGGTGCCTAATGCCAGATGCTTTAAAGGAAGATCTTGATCCTCCCATCATGCACCCAGTCTTGCAACGCTATCACCTGCCACTGGGGGGAATGTCTTCTCCTCCCCAGCTGGCAATCGGCTTATTTCACCTGGAGCATGCTGAGTAAAAGCCCTTGTCTGGAGCCTAAACCAAGAAAAGCCAGGAAGTTTCAAAGGAGGGGTCAAGATGGAGACGAGATCCTGAGCCGGACAGACGACTGGTCTGTTTCACTGTGGCATTTCCTATGGTTTTATGTTTGCATGATGGATAGACACAGACCTTTATATTGAATTATTATTTCTTCCCCCACTCCAAGCTACTTAGCTTTGACAAATAATGACCTTCTGAAGTGTATCTGGCATGTGTTGATATAGGCTTTAGCCTTCTATGTGGAATTTAGCCCTTATTCACCTAGAGCCAAGACGAACAATCAAACCTGCCTCCTCTGCTGGCACCAGGGAGGAAGTACAGAGGATGCTTTCCCTCCTCTCCCACCTCTCACTAGTTTGCAACATGAAAAGGAAAAAGAAAACACCCTGAGGTACGTCTAAACAGCCAAAAGACCCAGGTCAACTGACTTGGGCTTGCAAGGCAGGGCTAAGAAAATAGCACTGTAGACGTTCAGATTCATGTTGGAGCCTGGGCTCTGAAACCCAGCAAGAGGCAAGGGGCCCAGAGCCTGGGCTCTGGGCTCTGAAACCCAGCAAGGCGGCAGCGGCCTGGAGCCAGGGCTCCAGCTCACACTGGAACATCTACACTTGCTATTTTTAGCCCCGCCACACAAGACCTGCAAGTTGACCCTGGCTCTGACGCTGTGTAGATGTACCCAAAGATATGCTGAACAATGTGTGTCAAAATCTATAAGGGCAACAGAGTGGGAAATCGGCCAAGAGGCATATTCGAGAATGTACAATAGCATCCAAAATCTCAAGCCAAAACCCTAGCTCTAAGCAAAAAGGCTGGGCTTTACAAAAGAGACCTAGGGTGACTCACTGCCTCCCCATTCTCTGGAAAACCTGCCTTACCACGAAAGCCTGAGGAAGCCCAAACTATTTAGCTTACCCAAGAGCAGTTTACAAGGTGACTCGCTGACAGTCTAGAAGTACCTTCACAGGGAGATTTCTGATATTAGAGCTCCTCAATCTAGCAGGCAAAGGTATGACAAGATCCAGTGTTTGGAAGCTGAAGTTAGATGAATGTAAACTGGAAAGAGGACAATTTTTAACATTTGGAACAATTTATCAAGGTATGTGATGACTTCTCCTGTATTTGAAGCCTTTAAATTGGAATGGGATGTCTGTCTAAAAACATTCTTCTACTTCAATTAGGACGGTTGATGCTGGAATCCCTGGGTGAAATTCAATGGCCTATATTTTGCAGGAAGTCAGCCTAGCTGACCATAACTGTCCGTTCTGGCCTTGAAACGTCTGACTCTGTGAATCCCAGTTTTGCCAGGACCACTCCAGTTTTTCACATGATATCTCGCTGCACCAGGAACTTCATTCAGGGCATCCGAACTATAGTGGTTTTTCATTTCACCAGTCCAAATGTTGGTTTTTTTGTACAGCTAAAGAAAGTCTTTCCAAGCGGTGTTACTATATTGAGGAGCAGAGGCCTTATGTTTGCCAAGAACCAACAGCTCCGTGAAATGAGGGTTCGGTGTGATCAATAGAGTTTGAAATGAAAAGGGAAATGCAGTGAACACAGAGGCTATCAGAGCTGATCTTCAACTCAAAGTGAACAGTAACGACACTTGGATTAAGCCAGCATCAGGGTGTGGATTTTTCACACCCCTGAGTGACATAACTGGATCGACCTAACTTTTGAGTGTAGATCTGGCCTAAGTTACTGGGGAATAAACATCCACTCCAGTCTGAGTGAGACACTGACAGTAGTGACACCAACACACAGGTTGGGAGAAGTGCACTCTTGTCTTTTGAAGGAGTATTTCAGAGCTCTACAAATGTGATCACAAAAGTGTCCAGATTTATTATTTTGAAAATCTAGCACCTTAACTAAGCAGATGAGCGTGAAACTTCCCCACGCAGTCCCTCTGCTAGTTTCCATCCCATTCCCCATGCTCCATATATATGTTGTATCTTTAGGTTGTTGTTAGCTGCTTGGGGCAGGGACCTTCGTTACTTATTATATATCTGCATGTAGGACCCGTAACAGCAATAATATTTGCATGAAGATCCTTAATGAACACACAGAACAAGACAGGCTTCAGTTTTGAATGGTCTCATCCCTCATGCTCAATTTACCAATGGTACTTTGAAGGATGAAGGACATAATTCACCATGTTGGGAAGTGAAGTGGTAGCCTCTCCGAGTCTAGATTTGCCCAGTGGTTGCTTTCTATAAATACACCAAAGGGGTAAACACCAGGGCGTGAGAAGAGTTATTGAAGCTAATGGATAGTGCTGGTACAAGAACCCATGGGGATAAGCTGCTCATGAATAAATTTAGGCTGCAAATTAGAAGACCATCCAAGAAGGGAGGTTCTGCAATAGCCTCTGAATAGGAGTAGTGGAGGCAAACAAACTAATAAGTGTTCAGATGGCACTCGATATGTTTCTGAATGGGATGCTATCATGGGGTTACCTAGGATAACAGGGCCCTTGACTCAATGACCCAAGAGGTCCCTTCCAGTTCTACATCGTGGGTTCTGAAGCCAAAGACTTTATTAGACAACAAGGTTTAGCAGGGAACTTATTCAAACCCCTTTAGCGGAGATCTTGGGCTGTGGACCTTCCAATCCAATCATTCTTGGCTTAGGACAAATGAGAAATAAACAACTTTCATGGTGTTTTGGGCATCTACAGCTGGTCAACAAGAGTGGGGGAAAATGCCTCCCAAATAAATGTTTACCCGACACTTTCAAAGCCCAAGGAAGGTTCTGTTCAGAATTTGGCTTAAGGGTTAGGTCAAGCAACCTGGGTTGTCCCATCCCTCACTCAGAGCCCTTGTTCAACTTATGTTCATGAATTACCTTAGGCCATTTTGGACACTAGAGAACTCTTTGTCATGTCTATTTCCTTCCCCACTGTGTCTGTCATTCCTATCACACTCTGCCCGGTCCTGTGCAATCTATGGGTTCTGGATAAATGCTGTAACAGGACCACCATGGCTGGTGTTTCTCCTCATGCAAATTTACCAACAGACATATGGCGCGAGCTTCACTTTAATGGCATTATGCTTGACTCTTTAAAGAATCTGGATAACACCGTGACACATGATGCTCTCCAGAAGTCCTCCTTGGCCTCTTCTCTAAACCTTACTGAGCATCCACTGTTAACTTAATCAGAGGCTTAATTATCAAGCAGACAACTGGCCTGTTGTGGTGGGGCTGTATGCATGTTGGTGGAAGAGGGGTGAGATCTGCTTTTTTTGTTTTAATGGCACAGACACACATGCCATGCTGCTGGCACTGAAGAATGGCATAGACCCACCAGAGACTTCCAAGGCTGGACTAGAAGGGACGTGTGGAATTAGCGGGAGTGACCAAACCAATTTGATTTCTGGATGGAACTTTGGCTTCTAGGACAACTTGGGGCTGATTTAATGGTTGAGACATGATCTAAGCCACATGCATAACAAGGGAAGGATGAATCCATGATCTTGCTCCAATATGCACTCATGGGAGCAATCACATAAATGGTGATATAGGGGAGCCATATTTTGTGGCTAGGCTTTCAAAGCAGGAGGCACTGGCAATGGGCCCTGAGAACAGCAAGGGCAGATTAAGGTAAAAGATGGGTAAAATTTTATTCACAAAATTGGTCCGGTTCCTGGTATGGACGCAAACCCGAAACTCAGGGTAGGTTTGTAAATTTCACATTTCCCCCGAGAACCATATCCATGAAGGGTTTTTGTGTGTTTTTTTCAGCTATGATTCACAAGTCTCAGATCAAACATGGATAGGAGGACAGGGCCGGGTGGCAGCTGGGAAATTCATGACCCATTTGGAAGCAGGATACCTAGCCCAGATGTGCAGTTCTGTAGTGTGCTTCAGAGCATCAGGACCGACTCCAAGGGAGAAAGGCAGAAACACGCTGGAGGGAAAGCATCCATCACTGCTTTCCAGGCCCTCCCTTTTTAAAGAGCTGGTGCTCACACAGAATCCTGGCCTGAGAAGCCTGTTTTTTACACAGCCGGGCTAGGATCATGTCCACAGTGACCTAGACAAATTGGAGGATTGGGCCAAAGGAAATCTGATGAGATTCAACAAGGACAAGTGCAGAGTCCTGCACTTAGGAAGGAAGAATCCCATGCACTGCTACAGGTTGGGGACTGACTGGCTAAGCAGCAGTTCTGCAGAAAAGGACCTGGGGATTACAGTGGATGAGAAGCTGGATATGAGTCAGCAGTGAGCCCTTGTTGCCAAGAAGGCTAATGGCATATTGGGCTGCATTAGTAGGAGCATTGCCAGCAGATTGAGGGAAGTGATTATTCCCCTCTATTCGGCACTGGTGAGGTCACATCTGGAGTATTGCATCCAGTTTTGGGCCCCCCACTACAGAAAGGATGTGGACAAATTGGAGAGAGTCCAGCAGAGGGCAATGAAAATGATTAGGGGGCTGGGGCACATGACTTAGGAAGAGAAGCTGAGGGAACTGGGATTGTTTAGTCTGCAGAAGAGAAGAGTGAGGGGGGATTTGATAGCAGCCTTCAACTACCTGAAGCGGGGTTCCAAAGAGGATGGAGCTTGGCTGTTCTCAGTGGTGGCAGATGACAGAACAAGGAGCAATGGTCTCAAGTTGCAGTGGGGGAGGTCTAAGTTGGATATTAGGAAACATTATTTCACTAGGAGGGTGGTGAAGCACTGGAATGGATTACCTAGGGAGGTGGTGGAATCTCCATCCTTAGAGGTTTTTAAGGCCTGGCTTGACAAAGTCCTGGCTGGGAAGATTTAGTTGGGGTTGGTCCTGCTTAGAGCAGGGGGTTGGACTAGATGACCTCCTGAGGTCTCTTCCATCCCTAATCTTCTATGATTCCATGTGACCAGGAGCCCTTACAGATACATACACCTACAGTTTAATTCAACAGGGCCCTGACTCTAAGACAACCGAATGTATTCCTGTCAGGTAAGAGATGGCCCTGTCACAGCAGGAGAGGAGGAAACACTACAATTAAGCCACATATCCCTTATACCATTTGTGACCAAGAAGTTGTCCATTTTTGTCTTGGAACCTAGCAACCTGAATTCTGCCAAGCAATTCCTGGCCACCTCGCCCCCTCATCCCCCAATTCTCCACAGCAGGGCTTGTGGGTGGGACAGGGACAGGCTAGGGATGAGTGGATCCACCATCCCCAGTATTGCCAACCTCAGGTGTTTAAAATCACTAGTCAGGCTCTACAAACCTCGTGAGCTTGGCTTAAAAATCAAGAGTTTTTAAATATAAAATTTGGGTTCTTTGCAAACTATTTTTTTATATTAGGCACTTAACTGCCCCCTCTTACTGTAGCCTCTACAAACTTCACAGTCTTCACCCACACTACCTAGGGGGAGGGAGAGCTCAGCGGTTTGAGCATTGGCCTACTAAACCCCGGGTTGTGAGCTCAGTCTTTGAGGGGGCCACTTAGGGATCTGGGGCAAAAAATCAGTAGTTGGTCCTGCTAGTGAAGGCAGGAGGCTGGACTTGATGAACTTTTGGGGTCCCTTCCAGTTCTATGAGATAGGTATATCTCCATATAGTATATTATATATTTATTATTACACTCAGGTGAAGCCTATTATACCATTTCTACCAAGGGGGAACTCAGAGTCTAAGAGACATTCCCAAGGCCACAGCTGGAGCTTGTGCAGAGGAAAAGATTGAACCCAGAACTCCCAGGTCAATGTCCTAACTACTGAGCAATCCTGATCCTCTATGCTTGCTGAGCTTTTTGCGTTGATGTTGTCAAGCTTTTCTCCACAACCATGAAGGCTAGAAAGCTTTCTTACAAATGCAAGCTGAGAGTCTCCTGTAATCGCATGACTCCAGGATATGGGGCTTTAAGGAAAATACCAACTATTACAAGACTGTTGATAAAATCTCAAGGGTTGGTATCACTGCTTTACTCTGCCCTATAGAGCAGGCAGGGCTGCAGAGTGACCGATGCTGCATCATGTTGACATGAGACCTGGATTCCTTCTCTCCAAAATCTGTCCTGAACTTCCCTGGGCTCTGAGAATTCACCTTTAGGGAAGGACTGTGAATTTACAGCCAACTGGCCTTGAGGAAAGAACATGTGCAACTGAGTCACACATGGTCTAAACAAATGAGCCAATGGAGGAAGAATTAGCCATCATGTCCTGGGGATGGGAATTGCCACGTGCACATGCTCACCACTATTGCTGTAAAAATTCCTGAACAGCACAGTCCTTCAAGGAATCTGCAATGATCTAAAGCTAAACCTACTCCGGCTCACCCGGGATTCTTTTTTGCTGTTGCTGTCAGCTTGTTGTCCTCCACGGGATGTTAATTGCAAAACACATACACATGGTTTTTTAAAAAAATACACTGGAAGGCCATCTATTTCAAACACGGTCTATTTTTCATTGCTATTGTAAACCACTTAAGCATTTGCAAAATGATTCATTTCCTTATCTTCTAAACAAAGCGCTTGCAAATAGGATTTTCAAGTTAGGAGGGAAGCCAGGACACTCAGAGGTCATTGCAGTCCAGCATATTACTGGAAGGTGATGGACATATTGGCCTCTGGGTTGACCTGTTTTAATGTCAATGGAATTAGCGGGCCCAGGGTGGTGAAAATGTTCTGTCACTGTACAACATCAAACAGTTAGGCGTGAGATCTTGGCCTGCTTAGTCCCATGGCAAAGACACTAGAAAATTCATGCCAAAGTTCAGGGTTCAGAAGAGAAACAAAAATCAAAACCAAAACATAGAATCATAGGAGTGGAAGGGACCTTGAGAGGTCATCTATGCAAGTCCCCTGCACTCATGGCAGGACTAAGTATTATCCAGACCATCCACGAACATAAAGCATTCTGACACTGAAATCAAGTGGTTATGCAAAACCATCAGAACGTATCACAGTTCCTTTCTCAAAGGGGGAAATATCTTTTGTTCTGTCAAGCAACCCTTCTTCATGGGGCAGAAAGAGTTAGTGCTGGTGTTGAATTTTGATTGGATTGCTCTCAGGGGTGGTTGCTTTTGACGACACAGACAGATCCAAAGAGGGAGAAAAGATAGGACAGTAAAGTGGGGAAATATGGCTTTTGGTGATGTTCTCAGGATACCAGGCTGCGGGTCAGTCATGGACAGATGCTTTGGGCTAGCAGGCCGCCCACAATAGCCATGGGGCTTGCTTCCTTGGTCTGGGATGCCATCTGACTGGTTTGGTCAGATCCCTTTCCTTCACCAGTCCTCCTCAGGCTGGGCGGAGCTGGGTGAGCCATCTCACCCCATTGTCCTGGTAGCATGCCGTGCCGTTGGTCTCAGGTTCAGGTGATAAGCTGAGAAAGAGAGAGGACAGGAGGAAGATTGTGGGGGATGGAAAGGAACACGCAAGGATAGGGAAGACAGAGCAGGATCTCACACATATCAGACTGGGGACCTTGCTGGTCCAGCAGTGATGGTCAGGCATCCTTGCCAGTGTACTTGTCTGCACTTCCCAGTGACTGTGGATCACCAACAAAGGGCAGAGTCAACGGGCGTAGCAGAGGCCTGTCGGCCTTTCTCCAAGGAATCCCCAGGAATCTGTCTTCTCCATAATTTTAATCTTTAAAGTCCCTCTTTTTAAGGAACCTGTAAGACAGTGATGGATGGAATAGCTCAGCTCCTCATTATTTCATTCACCAATTAAACCAAACTTCTGACAAACCAATTTTGGTCCATTGATTTCTGGTTCTGTCCTCCCCTTGTTTACCAGTCACAACCCTAACACAGTCCTTGGGCTGCATCAGTCTTTCTGACTCCTTTTCCTATGCCTTGTAGCAACATTCACCATTACAGGTTATTGTCACATGTTATGAACTTTCACCTACTCCTCACAGTTGAGCTCACATTTAGGGTTGATCTGTAGGCCCCAATTATTACAACACTAGGTATGATCTGGTCTCTACAATAATAAGCCACAGGGGGCATGCAATAAGAAAGAAGTTGGTCAAATTCTTTGTTGTGAATTTAGCCCTTTTCCTGCTCACACATCATTCAAAAACCAGTCCTCGTATTTGCTAATGTATGGTTTTCTGTAACTATTCACCAAATAGTTTGAATGAACAATTTCCATACACTCGCTTGTCCATGAAATGTTCAGTGCCAATATTCTCCAGTTACTGTTTGCTATTTGTAACACCCGGTGGTCCCCGTAAACATATGTCAATGTTTCTACTCCTTGACTTTAAGACAGAAACGTTCAAAGCTAAAGAATAATAAACGGTGAAGAGCAAGTGATGAATAATAAATCACCTCTTTTCATGGTACGAGTTACCAGAAGGAGAATGATTTGAGCTGATTCAGGTAAGTTTTGCAGGACACAAACAAGAAAGCCCCAAACTTAAAAATTCTTCAAAATGCTTAAGATTTGGGTTCAGCTCTAGAAAAGTTCAAAGCATCAAAGCAGTTCTTATTAGCAACCCAAAACCCTGATACAAAGAGACCCATGTTTTTGGGATGGGGTCGGTGGGTATCGAAATATGAATTTGGATCTCAGATGCCTCTTATCTGTGTAATGTGCCACACGAAAGCCTGGCTCCCAACACCCCCTGTCTTGAGACCACATCTCAACACCATTGATTCCAACATGACTGATCTCAACACCAGATCTCACCACCACTGATTCCTAAACCCCCGATTTTTCCACCAGATCCCAACACTACTGATTTTCCCACTAGATCCCAACACCACCGATCCTCCCACTACTTACTGATGCCACAGATCCTTCCAACACATTGTGACACCATTCATTCCAGCACCATATTGAAGTTTTGCAGTTTGAGCCACTCTCTCAACCTCATTTGTTTCTTAACAGGGAAAAAATACCTTAGTGTGTCCGTCTACTTACCCTTCTCTAAACAAAGGTCTGGGTTCTGGTCAGTTTAAACTTTTGCAAACGGATACAGTGGCTTATGGACTCGGTGGCATTCTTTGTGGTCTGGGACATTGTTTATGTCACTTTATGTATCTTTTCAACCTACAATAAACAGCATCCCAGACATAACTCAGCCTTAGCTGGTGATGCGCTATCTCCAGTGATTCAGTGATTCAAACACCCACCCAGATCCATTCACAGACTCAGAAAATGATGTAGGTAAATAGTTGAAACTTGGGCCCAGGGTGAACTTGATGAGCCATGCTTGGAAAAGAACAGCCACAACATATCCTGCTCCTTGGGACAAACACACAGTGAGGCAGTCAGGAGTTCAGGTTACTGCTGCCGTGGGTTCTGATCTGTCTTTGGGATGGGATGTGAAACTGAGGTCCTGACTTGTGGTCCATAAATTCCATGAGGAAGCAGCTCCTACCTCCTTGGGCTCTGCCTCTATCTACATCACCTCCAGGGCTACGCACAGCTCTGCCGCAGCCTATGTCTCAGCTCTCCTAATCTTCTTGTCCCTCTGCTTTAAATTTGTGGAGATATCCTATCGTGTAGAGCTGGAAGGGGCCTTGAAAGTCATTGAGTCCAGCCCCCTGCCTTCACTAGCAGGACCAAGTACTGATTTTGCCCCAGATCCCTAAGTAGCCCCCTCAAGGATTGAACTCACAACGCTGGGTTTAGCAGGCCACTGCTCAAACCACTGAGCTATCCCTCCCCCACTTCTCTGCCATTCACAACTCTGCATCTTTCATTTCAGCCTCTCCTTCTTCCTTGGCACCGGGCCATTTGCCTCGTCCCCTCCAAATCTCTTCTCAGAATTCTCTCCCTAAGGTGGTGCTTTCCTTTCTCTCCTGCACCAGATAATAAATATACCCTGAGTTGGAAAGCAGCCGGCCCAGCTCTCCCAGCTGGAAATCCACTCAGCATGGGAGTCCCTAGCAGGAGCAGAACCAATACAGAGGGTGTACTGGGGAAGGAATGGGGGCATGGCCAGGGTCCAGTGCACACTAGCAATTCCCAGCCAGAAGTTGGTCGCTTGGGAACCATAACCCAGTAGCTCAGAGCCGCTCCCAACCTCCCCATGGTGTCGAGCAGCCTGGGGGCTGCTCTACTCTGTGCCAGAGTAATGGTTCGAACCATGGTGCACAAGCAGCTCCTTTGCATCCCACTCCCTCCCAGCTGCACCCAGTGGAAGCTGCTTGAAGCCAAGAATCTGGAGCCTGATCAGAATTCTTTGTGCTAATGTTCATCCCCAGAGCACCAGGGCTTCCTTAGCCCTGGCCTTCTGTTATCTCCCTTCTCCCCCAGCATCACAGCCCTGGTACTGTCTTGCTTCCATTTTCCCTGCCTAATTTAAGCTGTGAGCTCCTCGGGGCGGGGCCTTTGTATTTGTCCGTAGAGTGCCAGCCGTGCACCGCAATGGCACTAGAACATTGCACAATGTCGTACACTGGCAGGCTGGTAACCCCAGGGCCCTGGCCAACTTCCAGCTGGGGTAACTCGATTCTGCTGCTTACATCCCCCCTCAGGTTCAGCGGGATGAGAGGTTTCATTCCCTAAATGGCTGCACTGGCTGCAGAGTCAAGCACATTGTCTGATCAATAAATAGCAATAACTGCAGACGCCCCCGAAAGAGGAAAAACGAGGGTAGCTGGACATTTTTGAACCTTAAAAAACAGCAAGGAAGGGATAAACAAACCTCCTGCTTTAGAGCTCAAGCCAATCTCTAGCTATTACAGACCAGGGGGAGTCCTCAATGAGGGGGCCATTTTTTCCAAATCTGCTACTGTCAGGTTTCTCGCACCTTCCTCTGCAACATCTGGCGCTGGCCACTGTCAAAGGCAGGACACTGGGCTGGCTGGGCCTCGGGCCTGATCCAGTCTGGCTATTCCTGTGTCCCTACGTGTGTTGTGTGTTGAGGGCACAGCTTCAAGGGAGAGATAAGGAGCCCCATGTTAACCCAATCACCAGCCTGTTGGGCCTGGAAAGGCTGGTTCTGAAGAGAGATGGATCTGTGACCGGGCCCATTATAAAGACAGGAAGCAGTCACTCCATTCTGCTGTGGAACTGAATGGCTCCAGATTTTGGAGGCATCTGGTTTCATGGTTTTGGTTTGGCCCGTTTGGGATAGGCCTTAAATTCAGATTTACATCCCAATCCAAACTTCCCCGAAATTCAGGTGTCTGGATACAGGGTTTTAGTGCAGTCCTGTGTCAAGTGCAGGACCCGGCCTGGAGGTACAGAGTTATTCTGCTGACTCAGCCCGGTAGCTAGGACACATGGGTCTCATTATCTTCACTCAGGAACATAAGACGCTGAGCCAGGGCAGAGCCAGAGAGAAAGAGGGGTAGCTCCTCCAGGAGAAACCTCTGATCAGTTCCCTCAGAAGGGCGCGTGGGGGTTAATGTTTATGTTTGGACGTGCTGTCCAGTCTTGGGGCTTTATTATTTTAATGAAGAATAAAGGCAAAGCTGAGAGAGAGAGTTGGAGGTGAGTTGCACAACAGCTTGTATACACAGAATGGATGTGTTGGGGGGATGGGGAGTGCCCTTTTATAGAAAAAAAGGTGCAAAATTCAGATC
Organism: Trachemys scripta elegans; assembly: GCF_013100865.1. Taxonomy (NCBI): domain Eukaryota; kingdom Metazoa; phylum Chordata; order Testudines; family Emydidae; genus Trachemys; species Trachemys scripta. The sequence continues at coordinate 136,377,154 of NC_048302.1, forward strand.
TGGATCTGAACCCCCCCCAGTGCTCCAGGGTGTTTGGATATCAACCCTCCAGATTCAGGGCACAAACCAACCTTAACTCAGGAGGGTCAGGAAGAAATTATTCCTGGGGACAGATTATCCCAGGAGTGTGGGGTTTCTTGCACCTTCCTCTGAAGACACTGATGGTGAAAGGATACTATATAGGATTTGCCAGACAAAGATCCATCTGATTTTCCTAGGACTTGAGAGTTTGGCTCAAGGTCGGCTCTGGAGTCAAAACCTGCATCGTCCACCCTTCCACTTGCTCTTGATACAAACCTCTATCCCCTTTGGCGTTCAGAGCCTCCTCATGCAGACAGGACCACAGCAGTGGAGGGGGCAGGCAGGGAGAACAAACACGCTCTCCTTTGGTAATCTGTGGGTTATAAATAATATACTTCTAAGACTGGAACAGAGCCTGGACCCAGCTCGCCTGGGCCCAGGGGAGATGAAGGTTGTAGCCGGGGGAGATGCGGGGGCGGGGGTAGGCCTTAGACGGCTCCTGCACTTGGCAGGATTTTTCCAGATTTCAATTGGCGCTGGAACGGCTCAGTCCCAAATATTTAAAGAGAAGGGCTTAATTCCGCTGCTTCTGGGGGTTAGAGCAGGGCAGCCAAAGGACACGCGCCCAGCCAGCGGCCCCTGGATTGTTTGGTTAGGAATTAGCCTGTGTGTATCTGTGAGAGAGTGCGTGGGGGGCGGAGAGGGGTCACTGGGACCTCGGCTTTGTTATTTGTCAAAACAGAGCACACGTGGATGGCGGGGAGGCAAGGGGGGACACGAACAAATTACAGACCAGAGGCCAGGCCGTGGGGAGGGGGTGATATTGTCTCAGTAAATAGAGTCTAAGAGGATGGCTCGGAAAAAAGTGGATCTTCCTCTTTACTCAAATGGCTTTATAAGGACAGGGGTGGAGCCTCCCTGAGCGTTTCCCTCAGCCTGTCTTTCTCTCTCCCTGTCTTTCGCCTCCCATGTCCTTCTGCTCTCCTTTCTTCACTCTGCTTCAGTCCCTCCTTCTCCCCTGCACCCTCTCCCTCCCTTTCCTTTCTCTTGTTCTTTCTCCTTTTCTCTTCCTCTTCTTCTCCACACTCCCTCCTTCTCTTATTCTCTCACTCTCCTTCCTCCTGTCCTCTTCCCTCCCATTTTTCTCCCTCCCTCCCTCTCCGAAGGTTTGCTTCTGCAGAGCACTGTCCACTGGAGGATCTTAAACCTCAATGCACAGTGTGGGCCAGGTGAGACCTAGGGCCAGATCCTAACCTGGGATAGTTTCACCAACGTCACCAGAGCTTTGCTGATTTACATCTGCTTCCCGGCCTAAGCCAGTGCCGCTTCCAGCGATGGAGACTCACCTCCTCACACTGTATCGGGTAATAACTAATTATGTCTCATAACCCTTCTGTGAGCGGTTTGATTTTCACAATCAGGCACGCACAGAAAACAAAGCTTAATTTGAGCACACAACTGCTGAGATTACATACCCCCATGCCAATCGTGCACACACATGGTGACATGGTTAACCATAAGAACATAAGAAAGGCCATACCGGGTCAGACCAAAGGTCCATCTAGCCCAGTGTCCTGTCTACTGACAGTGGCCAATGCCAGATGCCCCAGAGAGAGTGAACCTAACAGGCAATGATCGAGTGATCTCTCTCCTGCCATCCATCTCCATCCTCTGACAGACAGAGGCTAGGGACACCATTCCTTACCCATCCTGGCTAACAGCCATTAATGGACTTCACCACCATGAATTTATCCAGTTCTCTTTTAAACTCTGTTATAGTCCTAGCCTTCATAACCTCCTCAGGTAAGGAGTTCCACAAGTTCACTGTGCGCTGTGTGAAGAAGAACTTCCTTTTATTTGTTTTAAACCTGATGCCTATTAATTTCATTTGATGACCCCTAGTTCTTGTATTATGGGAATAAGTAAATAACTTTTCCTTATCCACTTTCTCCACATCACTCATGATTTTATATACCTCTATCATATCCCCCCTTAGTCTCCTCTTTTCCAAGCTGAAGAGTCCTAGCCTCTTTAATCTCCCCTCATAGGGGACCCATTCCAAACCCTTAATCATTTTAGTTGCCCTTTTCTGAAGTGCCAGTATATCTTTTTTGAGATGAGGAGACCACATCTGTACGCAGTATTCGAGATGAGGGCGTACCATCGATTTATATAAGGGCAATAATATATTCTCAAAATGAATGAACATGTAGCTACCCAAACCTTTGACTCTAGGGGCAAGGTACTGGATCCTGACGCAATGTGCGAATGGTCCATATCCGTCAGGCTAACAAGCTGGGTGTGTTAAGAGGAAGGGTGTTGATTCAACGAAGCTCTATTATAAATCAAGATGATGCTGGCTCTGAACCTGGGGTACAGTGCAGCCACTTTGCACCATGCCGCCAGCAGAAAACAGCTCTTAACCCGGTATACCTGCCAGTGTGGGCATGTCTAGAGCAAAGGGGGTATGGCTGGGACCACCTGAGATTAGCTTCATAACACTGTCAACAGAAGGCCTGGCTCTCTGTCAGCCTGCGCTTTGTGTAGTCATACGCACTTGTGCAAAGTGAATGCAAAATCCTATGCTTCTGGTCTGGGAGCGCTTTACCATTGGTTTGCACAGGTGTGATGGCACCACATGGTGCAGGGCAACAGGGAATCCAGGCTCAAAATGCTTAAAATGGGTCCCTCAGCATTTCTTTCACAGCCTGTCATTCACTCACAAGCCCTGCGGCCCGCCCCCTTTCGTAGCAAATTCCTCCCTTTTCAAGCCCAGTCACAATAGTTAGTGATGGGAAAGTCCGACGAGACTCTCAAGCTTAGCTCGTTCCTAAGAGAGCCCATGGTCTCCTGCGTGGGAGCCAGAGGAGACATTAAACTGATGGCACGCTGTGGCCACACACAAAGCAAATGAGGGGCTAGGCTAGGAGCAGCTTGTCTTTAGCTCAATAGGCACAGCTATCATTCACGTGACAGCTCAAAACCTGTCTCTTCTGCACAACCCATGCTCGCTACTTCCCTCCTGCAAAAAACCCCAACCCAAACCAAATCCCACTCTAGGAGCCTTCCAGTTTTCTCACAGTCAATTATTCTCTTCATCAACTCACCCTTATACTATGGATCTAATTCAAAGGGGAAAAGAGACAACATTCTAATAGTGACGGTGACGGAAAAGCGTAACCAAGGGAAGTGGGGAGTCAGTCGTCACTCAGAGTCTTTAAACATAGAATGGACATCTGTCTAAAAGAGATGCTGTGGCTCCCACACAGTGATTGGCTCAATAGTGTCACATATCAGGGATATTCTCTCCTCCAAAGGAATCATTGGGTGAAATTGTCTGGCCTGGGCTACATTGGGTTTCGCAGAATTGGATTTTACATACATACATACACACACACATAGAGAGAGAGAGAGAACGTGAACATAAGAACAGCCAGACTGGGTCAGAACAAGGGTCCATCTAGCCCAGTCTCCTGTCTTCCGACAGTAGCCAGTGCCAGGTGCCCCAGAGGGAACGAACAGAACAGGGAATCACCAAGTGATTCATCCCCTGTCGCCCATTCCCAGCTTCTGGCAAACAGAGGCTAGGGACACCATTCCTGCCCATCCTGGCTAATAGCCATTGTTGGACCTATCCTCCATGAATTTATCTAGTTCTTTTTTGAACCCTGTTATGGTCTTGGCCTTCACAACATCCTCTGGCAAGGAGTTCCACAGGTAGACTGTGCGTTATGTGAAGAAATACTTCCTTTTATTTGTTTCAAACCTGCTGCCTATTAATTTCATTGGGTGACCCCGAGTTCTTGTGTTATGAGAAGTAGCAAACAACGCTTCCTTATCTACTTTCTCTATACCAGTCATGATTTTATAGACCTCAACCATATCATAGAATCATAGAATCATAGAATATCAGAGTTGGAAGGGACCTCAAGAGGTCATCTAGTCCAACCCCCTGCTCAAAGCAGGACCAATTCCCAGCTAAATCATCCCAGCCAGGGCTTTGTCAAGCCGGGCCTTAAAAACCTCCAAGGAAGGAGACTCCACCACCTCCCTAGGTAACGCATTCCAGTGTTTCACCACCCTCCTAGTGAAATAGTTTTTCCTGATATCCAACCTGGACCTCCCCCACTGCAACTTGAGACCATTGCTCCTTGTTCTGTCATCTGCCACCACTGAGAACAGCCGAGCTCCATCCTCTTTGGAACCCCCCTTCAGGTAGTTGAAGGCTGCTATCAAATCCCCCCTCATTCTTCTCTTCTGGAGACTAAACAATCCCAGTTCTCTCAGCCTCTCCTCATAAGTCATGTGCTCCAGACCCCTAATCATTTTTGTTGCCCTCCGCTGGACTCTTTCCAATTTTTCCACATCCTTCTTGTAGTGTGGGGCCCAAAACTGGACACAGTATTCCAGATGAGGCCTCACCAATGTCGAATAAAGGGGAACGATCACGTTCCTCGATCTGCTGGCAATGCCCCTACTTATACAGCCCAAAATGCCGTTAGCCTTCTTGGCAACAAGAGCACACTGTTGACTCATATCCAGCTTCTCGTCCACTGTGACCCCTAGGTCCTTTTCAGCAGAACTGCTACCTAGCCATTCGGTCCCTAGTCTGTAGCAGTGCATGGGATTCTTCCGTCCTAAGTGCAGGACTCTGCACTTGTCCTTGTTGAACCTCATCAGGTTTTTTTCTGCCCAATCCTCTAATTTGTCTAGGTCCCTCTGTATCCGATCCCTACCCTCTAGTGTATCTACCACGCCTCCTAGTTTAGTGTCATCTGCAAACTTGCTGAGAGTGCAGTCCACACCATCCTCCAGATCATTAATAAAGATATTAAACAAAACCGGCCCCAGGACCGACCCTTGGGGCACTCCACTTGAAACCGGCTGCCAACTAGACATGGAGCCATTGATCACTACCCGTTGAGCCCGACGATCTAGCCAGCTTTCTATCCACCTTACAGTCCATTCATCCAGCCCATACTTCTTTAACTTGGTGGCAAGAATACTGTGGGAGACCGTATCAAAAGCTTTGCTAAAGTCAAGAAATAACACATCCACTGCTTTCCCCTCATCCACAGAGCCAGTTATCTCATCATAGAAGGCAATTAGGTTAGTCAGGCACGACTTCCCCTTCGTGAATCCATGCTGACTGTTCCTGATCACTTTCCTCTCCTCTAAATGTTTCATAATTGATTCCTTGAGGACCTGCTCCATAATTTTTCCAGGGACTGAGGTGAGGCTGACTGGCCTGTAGTTCCCCGGATCCTCCTTCTTCCCTTTTTTAAAGATGGGCACTACATTAGCCTTTCTCCAGTCATCTGGGACCTCCCCCGATCGCCATGAGTTTTCAAAAATAATGGCTAATGGCTCTGCAATCTCACCCGCCAACTCCTTTAGCACCCTCGGATGCAGCGCATCCGGCCCCATGGACTTGTGCACGTCCAGTTTTTCTAAATAGTCCCGAACCACTTCTTTCTCCACAGAGGGCTGGTCACCTTCTCCCCATGCTGTACTGCCCAGTGCAGCAATCTGGGAGCTGACCTTGTGCGTGAAGACAGAGGCAAAAAAATCATTGAGTACATTAGCTTTTTCCACATCGTCGGTCACTAGGTTGCCTCCCTCATTCAGTAAGGGGCCCACACTTTCCTTGATTTTCTTCTTGTTGCTAACATACCTGAAGAAACCTTTCTTGTTACTCTTAACATCTCTTGCTAACTGCAACTCCAAGTGTGATTTGGCCTTCCTGATTTCACTCCTGCACGCCTGAGCAATATTTTTATACTCCTCCCTGGTCATTTGTCCAATCTTCCACTTCTTATAAGCCTCTTTTTTGCATTTAAGATCAGCAAGGATTTCACTGTTTAGCCAAGCTGGTCGCCTGCCATATTTACTATTCTTTCTACACATCGGGATGGTTTGTTCCTGCAACCTCAATAAGGATTCTTTAAAATACAGCCAGCTCTCCTGGACCCCTTTGCCCTTCATGTTATTCTCCCAGGGGATCCTGCCCATCTGTTCCCTGAGGGAGTCAAAGTCTGCTTTTCTGAAGTTCAGGGTCCATATTCTGCTGCTCTCCTTTCTTCCTTGTGTCAGGATCCTGAACTCGACCATCTCATGGTCACTGCCTCCCAGGTTCCCATCCACTTTTGCTTCCCCTACTAGTTCTTCCCTGTTTGTGAGCAGCAGGTCAAGAAAAGCTTTGCCCCTAGTTGGTTCCTCCAGCACTTGCACCAGGAAATTGTCCCCTACGCTTTCCAAAAATTTCCTGGATTGCCTGTGCACCGCTGTATTGCTCTCCCAGCAGATATCAGGGTGATTAAAGTCTCCCATGAGAACCAGGGCCTGTGATCTAGCAACTTCTGCTAGTTGCCAGAAGAAAGCCTCGTCCACCTCATCCCCCTGGTTTGGTGGTCTATAGCAGACTCCAACCACGACATCACCCTTGTTGCTCACACTTCTCAACTTTATCCAGAGACTCTCAGGTTTTTCTGCAGTATCATACCGGAGCTCTGAGCAGTCATACTCCTCTCTTACATACAACGCAACTCCCCCACCTTTTCTGCCCTGCCTGTCCTTCCTGAACAGTTTATATCCATCCATGACAGTACTCCAGTCATGTGAGTTATCCCACCAAGTTTCTGTTATTCCAATCACATCATAGTTCCCTGACTGTGCCAGGACTTCCAGTTCTCCCTGCTTGTTTCCCAGGCTTCTTGCATTTGTGTATAGGCACTTAAGATAACTCAATGATCGTCCCTCTTTCTCAGCATGAGACAGGAGTCCTCCCCTCTTGCGCTCTCCTGCTTGTGCTTCCTCCCAGGATCCCATTTCCCCACTTACCTCAGGGCTTTGGTCTCCTTCCCCCGGTGAACCTAGTTTAAAGCCCTCCTCACTAGGTTAGCCAGCCTGCTGGCGAAGATGCTCTTCCCTTTCTTCGTTAGGTGGAGCCCGTCTCTGCCTAGCACTCCTTCTTCTTGGAACACCATCCCATGGTCGAAGAATCCAAAGCCTTCTCTCCGACACCATATCTCCCCTTAGCCATCTCTTTTCCGAGCTGAAAAGTCCCAGTCTTATTAATCTCTCCTCATACAGAAGCCGTTCCATACCCCTAATCATTTTTGTTGCCCTTTTCTGAACCTTTTCCAATTCCAATATATCTTTTTTGAGATGGGGCGACCACATCTGCACACAGTATATGAAGTCACATTACCCAGTCGATGGCAATGATGAAGAGGATTGCAGATATGACACACCCCAACGTTCTTCTGTTTTGACTTCAAAACTGAGCTCACTGTGATCAACCCTGCAGGTAAAGTTGAAATAGAAGCTTTTGATGACGTTGATTATACAGAAAGGAATTCCATATGCCCGCAGAACGGACCATATGCTGGTCCTCTGAATGCTATCAAAAGCCTTCTCAAAGTCTATGAAATTTATGTAGAGTTGCCGTTGCCATTCTAAGCACTGTTCTATTATGTTTCGTAGAGTGAAGATCTGGTCTGTGCATCCACGCCTTTTCTGAAAGCCAGCTTGCTCTCTTCTGAGAACGCTATCAACTGCCTCTGATATACATTTGACTATGATCTTATGCAATATTTTGCTTGGCACAGATAAAAGTGTGATATCACGCCAGTTATTACAATCACTGAGAGTTCCTTTTTTTGGTATCTTTACTGTAACCCCATTGGTCCACTCATCTGGCACTTTTTCCCTTTCCCAGGGATGTAAATAGAGGGGCCAGGATAGATTCTGCTAATTTAGGATTTACCTTGAACAATTCTGCGTTCAAGTTACTCTTGCCAGGAGCTTTCCCATGTTTTAAGGATTTGATACCATCACCAGAGTAGCAATAAGATGGACACCTGAAGGCAAGCGAAAACGAGGCCGCCCAAAAACAACATGGTGAAGAGCTGTGGAAGCCGAGCTGAAAAACCTGGGGCACAGCTGGGGAACCACTGAAAGACTTGCCAGAAACAATAGGAACATGATGATGATGATATATGAAGTCATGGAGTCTGTGACTTTCCGTGACCTCTGTGACTTCTGCAGCAGGTGGTGCACCTGCCTGAGGAGCTCAGACAGCCTCTGGACCAGTCTCAGCTGCCGCTGTTGGGGCAGTCTCGGGCCACTCCCCTTCCCCAGCAGCAGCAGGAGGAGTTTGGGTGTGGGAGGGGCTCTCAGGGCTGGGGGTTGGGGCGCGAGAGGGGATGAGGGCTCTGGGCAGCACTTACTTTGGGGGAGCTCCCCAGAAGCAGCAACATGTCCCTCCCTGATCTCCTAGCTCCACGTGCTGCCTCTGCCTGCAGGCACCGCCCCGGCAGCTCCCATTGGCTGCAGTTCCCAGCCAATGGGAGCTGCAGAGCTGGCAGCACGCGGAGCTAGGAGCGTAGGGAGGGACATGTCTCTGCTTTCGAGAAGCCGGGTAGGGAGCCTGCCAGCCCCACCAACTCCCACCCCAGCACCAGCAGGGGTCCCAGGCTGCTCCCACCCAAGCACCCATGACTTTTACTAAAAACACACATGACTAAAATGTAGTCTTAATTTTGATGGATAATATTGATGTTTATTTTTAAATATTTTTTTTCAATTTTTATCTATTTATATTTTTATTTGCAGGAAATTACGGTGTGTGAGGTCAGACAATGGTTATTGAATGACAGTAGACATTGAGGTTCATAAAATTAAAGCTTTATAACTGTGAAACACATATTTTCAACAGCATGTGTCAAACAATCCAAAGTAAATATCCTTACATCAAACTCTAAGAAGTTCTCAAGCAGCATTTGTCTTATTTTGCCTATCGGTCAATTTTGATTATCAGTAGAAATATTTGTTGTTGGTTTGCATGTGTGCAGTGAAATTGATTTTATTGACACTTACTGATAAAAATCTAATCCAAGTTTAGTTATAATGGAGGTCAGAGGTGATGATCATAATGGTCCCTTATGGCATATAAAGTCTATCTAATTTATAGAGGTCACTTATGATCCTTAGTGTGTAGTACAGAAATGTACATAACATACAGCTGAACTTGTAAAGGGACCCGCTTCTCTTTCCATCCTGGGATTTAAACTTTTAGACTTGGAACATTGTTTGTTACCCCTTTCCATCCCCTTGCCACTATAGCTGGGCAACATTTTTTGGATGCAAATTTTTTTGGGGAAAAATGCAGATTCAGAGACACGGAGTCGTTTGTTTAGAAACCTTCCCTCCCTCCACGGAAAAAAGATCTGAAAAAGTCACAATGTTTCATGTAGACATTGTCAAAATGAAATGTTTCAATTTTTCAGTTTGAAACGACTTTTCATTTCAAAATATTCTTTAATTTTTTTTTTTAAATTCACAAATGGTCAAAATCGAAATGAAACTGGCAAATTTAAACCAGTGGGAAGGTCCTGTCAAGGACAAACAAGGAAAGATCTTCACAAGGCCAAGTGGTGTTGAACAGACCAATGCCACAAGAAACTACTGACTTTGAAGAAATTGAATACCCAGGACTGGACATCGTAACATCTCACACTACAAACAAAGAAGTGATGGACTCAATAAAAAATGTAAACCTGCAAAAGTGGACGTTAAGACCATCCCAGAGCCAGTCGGTGCACTCTCGTCATGATATATACCCAAAGGATGTCACGCAATAGATTACTGGAAAACTAAAACTCACTGATCATTAATATTCTTGCAAGATATATGAATGGTAAACCTACAAAGGACTTTATAGATATGTGCTGCAAATATTTTCTTAAAATGCATTTGCCAAGCAGTGCCTGAACCCTTGCCTATTCCAGATAAAGGAATCTGGTCCTGCCTACTTGAATGTGTCTCTGATGTACATGTGCATCCCAGGACAAATAAAGTACATTTACATGGAAGGTAAACAAAGCCATCAGGAAAGCAAGTGGGGGAAGATGACTCCTTAACAATCTTACTGAGTATGGAGACTGCACCCCCAGGAAGTCTTCCTGCCTCTTGAAGCAGGGTCAGTGAACTTTGGGATGCTAGAAGGACAGAGAAAAAGCCATTTGGGCATCCGTCACCTGAAAAGCCAAAGGAACTGAGCACTTTGAGATCTGTGAAGGCTCCTGGCTAGAGACTCAGTCAGCTATGCTGGAAAAGAGACTTGGTGAGAAACACATCTTTGAGCAAGGGAGTCTAATTTGTTAAATCAGGTTTTCATCTTAGCAGTGTGTTTTTACTTTTGTTTGCTTGTCATCCTTTCTATCTTGATTCCTTATACTCGGTATCACTTAATCCTCTGATTCTGTTAAATAAACTTGTTTTACTTCAACTAATCCTGCATCTTGACAGGGGGTTAGACTAGATGACCCTTGCAGTCCTTTCTAATCCCATGCTTCTATGATTCCCTGATTCTACTATAAACCATTTCAGTGCACTGATTGACTGGAAGGGAGTGTGAACCCCAGTTAAGCTAACAGGCTGCAGCATATTGTCTCTTTAAAGGAGTCGTGAATTTAATAATGTTGGCGAATGTTCAGTAAAGGGGCTGGGCACTGCAGGGAGACGTCTCTGGGGACCCTGGGAGTTGGAGTTCACTGTTTGTTACCCGCAAGGCAAAGTTTAGACCAGTAGAGTCCTGAAGTGTTTGGTAGACAAGCTGGTGCGTCAGGGAGTTGTCACCCAGCTTAGCAGAAGCAAAACTCTCCCTTGTTGGGGTTGAGCAGGGTAACACAGTCACTTACAATTCTAGGGACACCAGCAGATTGTCACAGCAAGACGCAGGTGGAGAGCAAGTCACTGGGGAAATGCTGAAAGCTTGTGACAATGAGAGTAACGATAAAATCACCAAACTTTACAACAAAGTGAGGCACCAGGACAAGCCTCAGAGCAAGGGGAAAATGGCATTATAGGCACAAATACCCGGAGAATGGTGACCTAAGCAACTGCCAATCACTGGCAAAGTGTTCCACTTCTTTCAGTGATAGGAAAGGCTGCGGCTGTAGAAGCAGAATAAAGGAAGCAGTTGAGGCAATGCCTATGCGCTACCACAAGCCAAATTAATAATAATTAGGGAAAAAAGCTTAAAAACAGGAACCCTAAAGGCTGAAAATCCTGGAGGGAAATAAATAGAAACTGAAATGTATCATGGTTTAAGAAAATTCTGATTTTTAAGCCAGTCTCCTGGTTTTTCCGGGGTTCCTGGTTCACATTTTTTGGTGACACAGCGTTGCCAGCTCTCCCAGTTCCATTGCAAGACTCGTGATATTCGGTGTTTTGCTGCATCCCATGATTCCTGGGGCCAGGTGATCATGAGAAAAATCTCAGCTTCCGTTTTTTTTTTAAAAAAACAAGAAGTTTCTAACCGCCATGGTTCGGAGGAAAGCTTGCAAATGTGAACCCCAAGGGCCCCAACTCCAGAAAGTGAATGAAAAATGATTGTTGTTTAAAAGCTCATGATTTATGGAGAGGAACAGTTTTTGAACACTTGGCATCACCAGCACTGTCAGCAATTCTTGCATCTTCTTCCTCTTTCTGTAGCACGTCAGGAGGATGTTCAAATCCCTCTCCAGTGGACAGGAAACCCATACAAGCATGCAAAAGAAGAAAATCACGGTCCAGCTCTTGCCTAGATTATTTTTTAGCACATCTCTGGTTTTTAACGGGAATTCAGGGTTTGGGGAAAGACGCCTACCTGATAGCTGTGAAGATCAGACTCCCTTCATACTCCGTGTAGTAAGGCACAGCATGGGCAGGGGCAGTACGAATCTATTGGTGTGCTCTTTAGGGTGTCCTTACAGCCTGACTTTCTGTGAGCCTCTCTAGGACACCAGCCTCTTTCCCCAGCACAGGAAGGACTAACACCAGGCACAAAAACCTGTCCAGGCCCTTCCTGCAGGGAACAATTCCATTCTTAAGCACAAACCCCACCAAATAACACGAAGGATTTTTCTCCTCTGAGCAGATCTGCCTGCAGGGGCCTTTCCCCTCTGCTCCAGGGCCAGCCACAACTGAGCTCCATCAGCCCTTTATTGGGATCACTGGAGTCATTCCCAGTTGGATCCGATCATCCCCTCTAGGAGACCCAAACACCTGTTCTGAACAGTGTTGGGCGGCTCCAGGACCTCTGGCCCTTAAAGAGGTAGACAACCCTGTGACGGCCTCCTTCTAGCCCTGTCTGCATCTAGACACTTCCTTCAGGACAACCGTGAGCTAGGCAGGGTCATGTAGAATATCTGTTTCCCATAAGCTTCCCTCCATACAGCACAATAGCCTCATAGAGAATTATAGGCATTAGGGCCAGAAAAGGCCACTTGGTTCATCCATTCTGAACCGTAGCCACTCCCCTCCCAACCCCCAATTTACTCCTTCCCAGGTCCCACCCTAGAATGGCCCCTGTGGCCAAGGATCCTGCAGAAGTGACATAGAACGGGAGGAGCTGGCGGCGACCCAGGAATAGAGGTCCCCTGGGTAGGGGTTATTCTTGGCTTAAAGGCGCCCTGATACAGTTGTGGATGTTCCCTTGGGAAATGCGTTGATTCTCCACAGCCTTGCCCAGGCATGCCCACTTGTGTCACGTGGGTGTGAAATGCTGACAAATGGTAGCAACTTCTGATCCCTTGGCATAGGGCGACATGACTCCACAAGATACACGGCAGTAGACAACCAAGCCTGTTGGGTGGGCAGGGTGTCTCCTAACTGCGGAAAGCTGTAAGTATGAGCTGCCCACTCTGGTGTTTGAGTTGGAGGCTCCTCCAAACTGACTTCACTGGCTTTTAGGGCCTCAACTTTAATTCCATTGGAATGATTTTCTTTTTAGGTTCAGTGAAAATATACAGCAGCATCCATTGTCCTCTGATATGTATAATCTTCTGTAATTGGGTATTTCCTCAAATCTGTCTTGTCGGCTCAAAATGTTGAAGGAACTAGCTGTCATGATCGATTAAGGTTCATTAAAAACTGAAAACCAGGAGCTTTGATGTTTGCCTGCTGGAAACTGCCAGACATAATCCTGTAAATTCCTTCGAAAGCACAATCATGGGCATGACCTGGATGTTTTCCCAAGAAGTTTATACAGCATGAAGCTGTAGTCAGAGCCACAGAAATTAGACGTGAGGAAAAGACCTGTTATTACAACATGGTTTTGGGCACGGAGAGTCACATTTGCAAAGAAGGGCATCCCTAAGAGAGAGGCAGAGCTAGTTAGCAGTGCAACCCAGGAGTTCTGTCCACTTGGCCTAGGGGATCTAACCAGTAGGTCACACATCTCTGTTCTTCTCATTAATGCAAGGACGACTTGTGTTCAAAAACAACAACATTCCTTTATATTTTTACATGCACAAACAGCCTGCTCCCATTTGCAGCAGGCAGCTCTCTGGACTCACCATTCTGCGTGGCCAATTTTTATCACAAGCCCCCTGATATTTGATATTTTACTCACAGACCCAGCTCCTGGAGTCATGTGATGATGTGAAACTCTTGGCTTCCGTTTAACAACAAAAGGAGGTTTCTAGCCCACGTGGTTGTGGAAAAAAGCTTTACTATGTGACCCAAGTGCACCCTGAACGCTCAGGAACCAGAAAGGAAATAAAAAGATACCCCAGAATTTATTATTTAAAAAACAAACACACAAAACCCTCATTTTTTTTAAGCCATCTCCACGAGTTTTGGAGGCCTGACTGGTGATTTTTTAAAGTTTGGAGTTGGTGATATTGAGCATTTTGAATCCTGTACTGCTGAGTAAACAGTGACCCCTTGACCTCTCCAGCCACACCCAACACCCTCCACGAGAGCAGCTGCAGCCATCCAATTGCCAACTGGCCTGCTGGCTGGATCCAATCTACTTAATGTAATTTAGTTGGCCCATGTGGCATATTCCAATTCTGCTTTATCTCAGCCTTTAGTTTGGAAAAAGAGTGCCATTTTCTAGCCCTCATGATTGCAGAGAAAAGCTTGAAAACGTGACCTGAGTGTAATCGATGCACTGATATCTTCCGTAGTCTGCAGAGAGCCTGAAACAATGACTCCAAGAGTGGCAAGCCCCTCCATCTGCCATTCAACTCACTGGGGTGTTAACGCTAAAGCCCTGTGATGGTAGTTTAGTGTGAGCTATTCCATTGCGGATTAGGAGTGAAGCCAACAGACTGGGGAGTTGGGAGCTGCTGTAGGGAAGGAAATACAGAAGGAAGGAAATATAGATGGGACAAAAGAACAGGGAAGAAGGAGGGAGAAAGGAGGATGGGGAAGAAAAGAAACAAAAGGAGACATATTGGGGGCCCTAAAGGAGCGTAGATTTTCCCACTGAGCCAAGCTGACTGTAACAATATCATATTTAATGAATAATAAATAATAAGAACGTTACATATTGTTACTCTATGTAGACCAGATTATGGCCCTGATCTCCACGTATTCATCCCATGGGCTGCTCAGCAGTGGATTAAAGGGAGTATTCAGCGTCACATCTATTCCATGGGCCACTATTAAAACTGGACTTTAGCCCTGTCCACACAGTGACTTTGATGTCCCTGCTCTAGAACCGGGGTGACTCTTTCCCTGGTTGCCTGTGCTTCATTTCTTTCCAAGCCCCGGTCAGGATCATGGAGGTGATTCTTCCGGGACATCAAGCCATCCTTGGCTTTCATTTGCTCGCTTGGTGTCCGATTAAACTTCCAAGCTTTCTTTGTTCTTTTTTTCTTTCATCTAAGGGTGGCTGCCAGGACTCTGACATGATGGGAGACTTTTTTCCCAGCAGAATATCTAGCAGATGAATTTTGCTCCAGAATTCTGAGGCTACACAGCCAACTTGTGTTTTTAATCATTGTCCTTCTGGACCAACGAGCAGTGCTTGTGCAGGAATCCATTTGACTTTTGACATATTTCCTTTAAATGCTTCACCATAAAAATCACCCTGGGTGTTAACCACAAGCTATCAGGCAGCCTCTAGCTATCCGACTGGGTCGTCTGGTTCCCCAGGGACGGAGACCTTGAGAGCTTTCATTTTGGGGCATGTCTTTCCAGGAAAACGATACAGGTAGCTGAACCAGATGTACGTAAATGAGAAATCTCCAGGAGGCAGGTGGAAGATGGTGGAATGAACTGCAAGAGACACCTGTTTGATAGGGTTTTGGGAGCAGGTGAAGGATACGGTTCACGTAGTGATGACAAGGGTGGTAAGGAGTCACTGTAGGCTGAGTTCTTCTTGAATTGATGACTTTAATGTGGCTGGGAGTTAACTTTTATTAATGAGGTGTTAGGGTGACCAGAACCTTGGTTTAGGCATCTTTTAAAAATTATTCCTAAACGGATAAATAAACGAGCAGCTCATGCTGCGTCTAGCAAGACGAGGGATCAGCACATCTTCGTTAAACCTGTTCTCTTCTTCTCAGCTTGATTCCTTGGCCTTAGGGAGCCTTTGGTTAGAACAAGAGACAAACAGTTTCATAGAATCGAAACAGCAAAACCTCAACCTGGGATGCAATCCAGCCTGCTAGTGCGTTAATGGCTACACTTGCTACTAAGGTTTCATTTATAAATAGCGTATATGGAGTCAGTCAATGGTTAGACAAGAGCAATAGATGGTGATAGAGTCTAACAGGTCAACAGGGTGCTTATGACCACTGTAAGACCTTCTACTGATGTGCTTATAACCATCTATAACAGCATATGCTACTCATGTCTGTAACATGCTTGTGACACCTACAGATCATTTATTAAACCTGTATTTCATTTTATTTAACCCATTTTTAAAAGCTGGTTCTTTGCCTCTAACCACTTCTTTTACTCTGCTGTTTAACCGTGGTGGCATTATTTGGTCCTCTTACCAGGTTTTTTTTTTTAATTTGGGGTAGACATTCATTTGAGCCTGGATGACAGTGTTTTTAAATAGTCTCCATGCAGTTTTCAGACATTTCACCTTTGTGATTGTTCCTTTTAAATTCTGTTGAACTAGCTTCCTCATTTTGGAGTGGTTACCCTTTTTGGAATTAAACGCTACCGCGGTGGGTTCTTTTGACATTTTTCCCACTACAAGGATGTTACATTTAGTTACCTTATAGTTGCTAGTACTGAACAGTTCCGCTATCTTCACCTCTTGGACCAGAGGGTCCTGTGGCATCTTTAAGACTAACAGAGTCTGTTAGTCTTAAAGGTGCCACAGGACCCTCTGTTGCTTTTTACAGATTCAGACTAACACGGCTACCCCTCTGATACTTGACCTCTTGGACCAGATCCTAATCAAGAATTGTCTCTCCCCTTGTGGGTTCCAGGACAAACTGCTGCAAGAAGCAGTGATTTATAGTGTCTAAAATTTTTCTCTCTGCATCCCTTCCTGAGGTGACATGTACCCAGTCAATGATGAGGATAGTTGAAATCCCCCATCATTGTCGGGTTTTCTGCCTTTGTAGCCTCTGTAATCTCCCTGAGCATTTCACAATCACTGTCATCATCCTGGTCAGGTGGTCAATAGTATATTCCTAGTGCTACACTGTAATTGTACCCTGCTATTACCTGTCCCATTGATTACCCTCATTCCACCAAGTTTCCATGATGGTATTATCTCATTTAATGCCAAGCACTCTAGTTTACCCATCTTAGCATTGAGTCTTCCAGCATTTATATATAAGCACTTGTACATTTTGTCAATACTCAATATTCAGTTGCTTCCAGCCGGGAAGCAATTTACTGAGAGATACCATACTGGATTGTAAATAAAATACATGGCTCAAGTTGGTGGGGGTTCCTGAACAACCGTTTCTATCTGTCTCTCAGATCAAGGCAGCGAGCTATAAACATAGACCATACACTCCTACTCATCGGGGCTGGAGCAGATTAAAAAGAGATTGCTCCATTTAGCACACCGTCCCTTTTGTACATTTCCAAAAATGGCCTTAATTTGCAGACAGACTGCAGCTCCTGCAGGGTTTCAGAGCAGCCAGAACTCTTCATAATCCAGGGTCTTTAAAAATCAGTAGCTCTGGGAACATGCCGCAACTTTGGGGTGGAGAGGGATTTGCTGATGTGAAGTAAAAATGAGATCATAAAAAAAATAAAAATAAAAATCTCCTTCCAAACTAGGACTCCACATCCAAATGTTCATTCTCCACTCCCACCAGCTCTCACGCCTCCTTCCAGCAAACTCCAACCAGGTCTTTGAGGAAATCACTTTCCCCCCCCCCCCCCCCCCCAAATGAAAGTAAAACAAAGAATTACACGTCTAATAACAGGAGACAGTTCCCCCCACAAGTCAGTGTATTTTTAAAGAAAATTACATTCATGAGCATTTTTGGCATCATCTCATCATTTGCAAAAAAAAAAGAGAGAGAAAAAGCTCAAACTTATATTTTGGCATCACATCAAATCCCTTTAAAAGAGGAGGGAAAAAAAACCCCACACTAATATCTTTTTCATAACCCTAATGTAGGGACATGTTTTAGTCATTTATGGCTTGAAGTGTTCACAGCTCCCATGAATGCTTTCAATTAGCGAGTTTGAGTCCTGTTTTCCCAGAATTTCCCAAGTTATAAACAGTTGTTTTCTTTCCCCATCTCTCCTTTTTCAATAACAACAACACAGAAATGGATTTATGTGCTTATTTTGTAAGTGCAATAGAGGTCACTTCTGCCAGGTCCAATAACGGACATGGTCTTAATCAAACTGTGGCTTGATTTTGTGAGGATTCTCCATGATTTGAAGTCTTTAAGTCAAGAGTGGACGGCTTCCTAAAAGCGTGCTCTAGATCAACTGTGAGATATGGGCTGGATGCAGGGATTACCAGGTGAAATTCTCTGACCTCTGTTATGCAGGAGGTGAGAGTAGATGATTGTAGTGATCCCTTCTGGCCTTGAAATCTATGAGTCTTCACAGTCCCTGTTCACACTAGTGAACGCTGAAGATGCCAAGCATCTCCAGCAACCAGGATTCTAAGGATCTCTCAAAACTCTTTACCTTATCAGCATGGGGCAAACCTCCCCATTGTATCACAAGGGAAGTGACGTGCCCTAGGTCAGTGGCAGGACTAGGTGTAGCATCCAGGATTAATGATATTCTAATGGCTAGATAACCCTGTGTGGCAGAGTGAGCGAGAACTGGGTCTGTATTCTGGCATTCAGATGTGTCGTGACAATACAGCCAAGAGCAGGTCTCCCTTGGATCTTTTCTCTGTCTGGACGCAGGGGGCCAGAACGGCAGGCGATCCCATTTACACATAGCTCTCGGCGTCTGTCTTGCCGTTTATTAAGACCCAAAGTGGGCCTTTATCTCTTGGCACCAGGCATCTCTTCCCCAGCCTGTGGTGGGATGCTTGTGAACACAAGAGGGTAATGGGAGAGATAGAGGGAGAGGTGGGTACTTTCTTATTGGCTACGCTGTACTGTTAAATATTCATGAGCTGGTGATGATGGAGCTCCTCCCACTCCCTCTTCTCTTCTCCAGGCCCATCCTCTTCGTCCCTCTGTTGCTGCTCTCATTGCAGAATGGGGGATGGGGCTGTGGGTGATGCTAGAGTCAGCAGGTAGGATTGCATGGATGAGTCTGTGACACAAGGGTTAGATTGACCCCTTATGACCCTTCCCTTCCCCATCTTCACCTCTCCCCACACTTCCTCCCGGATTCAGTGAAACCCAAGACGCATCCTCAGCTGACGTCAATCGACATAGCTCTATTGGAGCCAACGGACCAGCTCCCCAGCTGGTATAAACCAGTATAACTCCACTGAAGTCAGTGGGACAATGCTGACTTATGCCAGCTAAGGATCTGGCCCTAGTGCAGTGAGTCTCCACCCCACCATGACTAATACGTTAGCCCCGTGCTGTTTTTATAGCCTCACGTCACAGAGCGTGTATGCCAACAGCAGTGCTGATTCTGGTAGCCCCGGGAGCGAGTTCCCAGGCCGCTTTCTTCCTTTTTATTCATTTTAAACTCAGAATTAAGGCAGAGGAGTAATTCCCCGCCCAGCTCTGTTCCACGAGCTGCTGATGCCCCTGTAATCCTTGCACCGTCCCAATCTCTTGGCATGGAAGACGGCTGACTCATAGGGAGACGCATTAGAAAACAAAACTCATTTTTCAGTTAGTGTGGGGAATCTGGGTTTCTTTCCGGGAATTACATGAATGGAAATCAGATTTCAAAGCACTTCTTTAATCTCTGCTTTCTGGCCCAGGTTAGTTTTTTCCATTGCCAACATTCTTTTTTTTCCAGAGTTCCCCAGGCTTACAAGAAATAAAAATAAATTGCAACACTCATGAAAAGTTTGATAGCCCAGGAGGCAAAAGGTCACTATCTACCCACAGAGCAGGTACAGCCCAGGCAGTGGTAGGGAAACTTTCCCAACGGTGCCTCATCAATGTGTTCCTCTCTTGACCTGGACTGGCCATCTCTCTGAGTGAAAGAGTGGGGCCATCTCCAGAGCCTTGAGACAGCCAACAAAATTGCTCATCGAGTATAGGGATGAACCAGACAAACACCAGTCATGTTGCTTAATGTGCTATTGGAAGGCGCTTGGGTCCAGATTCTCAAAGTTATTTAGGCACCTAAATCCCATTGGTTAGGTGCCTAGATAGCTTTGAGGATCTGGGTCTCAGACAATACGGCAAACCAGAAGAGAAGAGAAGAGAAGAGGTGGTGCTGGTGGAGATTTTTACTGTGAAGATCTGTCCACTAGGGATGTTGCTGAGACCCTTCAAACTCATTACAACCATCTCCAACAGCTACTGGAAATGAACCACTTTCCAGTCGCTACCAAAAGGTGGTTTGGGAATGGAACTGTTTTTTTCGGTGGTCCATAACCTGCCCTATTCAATTCCATGCAGTCCTCTCCACGCTGTAAGACTAGCTCAGGAATACAGGTGCTGATGAATGTATTGGGTCTGGAAATGGACCTAACTGAGGGACACACAACTTCCCTGCTGTCTAGTTGTATGAGGGTGGAGGCGTAATGGCACACTCACACAACCTCCTGGTGTCATGTCCCTGAGTGACGGGTAAACCTCACATCAGCCAGAGGCTCAGTTCAAACAAACAATCACCCCAAAGTCTGGATGCCCCATCAAACCTTCTCCAAACCTCTTGAAGGCTCAGTCTTGCTCCCATTGAAGCCAACAGGAGTTTTGCCCTGGATGTCAGGACCTGCGTCTGCAAACAGAGCTGGAAATATGGAAAGGACAAGCTTTCTTGACCCTTGCTGTGGCGGTCCCTCATAGTCTTTAGATTCCAGGACCTCGCTGCGGAATGTGGGCTTGCCCATGGAAACGGAACATTTCCCTGAGACGCAATCCAAAGGTCCTACCTCGCGGCAGTGAGCTCTCTCTCTCCTGTTGGATAGGAGCTGCCCGGGATGGAGGGGTGAAATGCAGTCAGTCTTTCCTCTCCCCCTTTGTGTCACTGAACAGTGGGATGCAGTGTGAACTTGAGCCAGGGAGCTTGCTTAGATAAAATCAGAGCCCGCCAGGCCTCTTGGCCAAAATTTAAACTGAACCTCTCCCACCCTCCGGAGGTTGCTTCCCACTAGCTTTCCATACCCACGCCCTTAGGGGATCAAATTAGCCCCTAGTGCAAAGTAAAGCAACTGCAGTGCAGTTCTAATTTACCCTGGCTGAAAAGCCCCGTCCGGGTTGGTCAGCTGGCTCGGGAATCACTGAAACTCAGCTTGCTCTGCCCACACCCGCGCCTACCCCAGAAACGTGCCCTTCCCTGGAAGGACGTAGCACCATCTGTGCCAGGGATTCCCCTAGGCAAAGGGAAGCTGGACTGGCATGATGAGGACGGGGCGGGTTCCACGGAGTTTTGACATCGGCTTCACTGGGAACAGTGGCAGGTCCTTAATGAAATCTCCGATCCTGCTTCCCTAAGCAGAGGCAGGTTATTTTACTTCTCGGCGCACTGCCTATCAACTTGCACAGAGGAGGGGGAGGGAGGGAAATCCCCCAAGGAGCTCCAAATGCTTTAGAAAAGCCTTCCGAGGTCTCTTCCAACCCTGATCTTCTATGATTCTAAAACCTACCTCTGCCACGCTGCGCCTCAGGACAGGGGCCACCGGCCTTAACCGACCCTCCCCAGAGGGGAGCGAGGGACAACGACAGAGTACAAACAGCCCCCGTGCCAACTGCCTCCACACCAGAGCCGAGGCTCAGCCCTGTGTCAATGTGAACTTCGTTTGGCCTCCTAGCAGGGGGAAGCTGGTGGGGCCAGGCGTGCTGCTAATCCTGACCGAGGCCCAGGTGCAGGGGAAGTTTGCTCATTATTGAACGCAGAGTAAATTTCCTTCGAGGGTTTACCCTGAGAAGCCGTCAGACGGAGGCTGGGAGGCTGCCTCCATGCCCCCCGCCATGGGGAGCTGGGGAGGGATGGAGAAGGCCTGCTCTGGCATGCAGGCCGGGAGAGAATAGCCATCTCGTCTTCTGTTCTGGCAGCTCCTAAACGTTAGGTGCCCACCTTCAGAACTGGGCCAGCACAGGGGGAACGTCTGGCGCTTGGGCCAGCCTCCCCAAATACCGCCCATGTGGAAGGGCTTCAATGTAGAAAAGCATATCACGTTAAATGCACGAGTGGTCCCAGGGGGGAGTCAGTGGGTCACAGTTTAAAGAAGAGGCCTTCATGTAAATGAAAATGGGACTGCTCATGCTGACAATGAGATTTTTCGCCTTCCTCTGCGGTATGAGGCTCAGGTCACTTGCAGGTTTAAACTAGTGTAAGTGGTGGATTCTCTGTCACTGGAAGTCCTTAATCCATGATTTGAGGACGTCAGTAACTCAGCCGGAGTTCAGGGGCCTGTTACAGGAGTGGCTGGGTGCGGTTCTGTGGCCTGCCCTGTGCAGGAGGTCAGACTAGAGGATCGTGATGGTCCCCTCTGGCCTTAAAGTCTATAAAGCATGTGCTCAAGTGTATTGCTGGATCAGGGCCAACGTAGATTACGCTAAAGGCCATCTTATTCCGGGATCGGAGCACCCCCACAGGGAGCGATTGCAGACTAGCGCTAACTAATCTGTTTTGCAATAGCTATTCTGGTCAATTTCCCCATGTGGACACGCCCTTACTGTAAAGAATCTAGGCCTAAATGTGGCTACACAATTATTGCCAAGACGGTGCAAGTTTTACTCCTGGTGGTATGCTCTTCTTAAGCGCACAGTCCCAGCTGATGTTAAGGGGGCTATTCCCCTAAGTAAATACTCACCCCTGGGTTGCACAGCACTATTATGATTAACTAGCTTGGGAGCATTTCACCCTCACTTGGCAAATGACTAACACAAGGTGCAAGGCAAGGGAGAATCAGGCCCCAGAACTCCCTGCAATTTCAATCTTCATCCCCCCCCCTCACAGCTCTGCTAACATATCCACGCCCAGCCTGAGCCCCCACTCACAGCTTTGCTAATACACCTCAGTTCCAACTTACTGCACCCACTCATGGGTCTCCCCCACAGTTCTTCCAGCCCATAGGTGCGTAGAATCATAGAATCTCAGGGTTGGAAGGGACCTCAGGAGGTCATCTAGTCTAACCCCCTGCTCAAAGCAGGACCAATCCCCAGATAGATTTTTACCCCAGTTCCCTAAATGGCCCCCTCAAGGATTGAACTCACAACCCTGGGTTTAGCAGGGCAATGCTCAAACCACAGAGCTATCCCTTCCTCTGCATAGAGCTGTGAAAGCTGGATATAAATTCTTCCCTTGCAGCTCTGCCAACACATCTCAGCCTTCCACTGCTCTGCCGTTCTGGGCTCATTGGGAGTCACACCCATCTGCCCAGCTGGGAAGGGGGAGGAGAAGATAGTTACATATTCTGCCCCAGTGGGATGGTTTGCTCAAATGACTGACAGCTCAACCCAGCCCTGGGCAGAGGGAACAAGAAACAACCACCCCCCACATCCAGGCTCAGTTCTGATCACATTTTCCCAATTAGCCAAAATATTTAACAACAGCTTTAAAATACAAACTAACCTTCAACGCCCGGCCTCGGCACCCCTGTCCTCCGCGCAAAGATTTATTTAAAATGTCCCCATCTGGATTTTTCTGGGCATTGAGTAGACAGGCTGTTGGCAGCAGGGCAGAGAAAAACAATCACCCTTGCAGATGTAGGCGCAAGATCTTCAGCTGATGCTCGTCACCACAGCCCCATGGATTTCAAGGGCTCCCTGCCAATTCACACCAGCTGAGGCTCTGTGCTACAGGCCTCTGATCCTTATAACGAAGAGCCCTTCAAGGAATTTTATGATGGTGAAACAATAGCGAAGTGCTCTTCTGCCGCTATCCAATCCCAGGTCAACATGTTTTCCACAGTCACACTTTAGTGCCTGAAGGGCTATGACAGATTTACTGTGGGTTTAGCATAACAAACTCGGGGTTATGTTTTAGTAGCTCTCTGCCTAGTTAGCAGAGTGGAGTGAGTCTCTAATAGGCACAATATGTCAGGCCAGCTTTAAGCCACCTGACTGTTTTATTGCTGTAAGGTTCCCGCTGAGCAGGATGGACGGGGGAGTGAGCTCATGCCAGAGTATTTTCACCTGCCGGATTCAGAGCTGGTCGATAGCTGCCGGGTTGATTCTCCGCTGGGGGCTGTGGTCTGAGTAGGTTCAGGGCAAACCAATGCTCGTGTGGGAGATGGTCAAAGAAAACGCAGTGTGTTGGATAAAATGGTCTTGAGGCTCTAGCGACCCCATGCTCGCTGAACAAGTAGTGCGCGACAGCTGGGATTTTGAACGTATCGAAGGGAGTTAGGTGCATGGCTCCCATGGGATCTTGGCCGGTGTTGAGCGGCTAGCCCAGGGGTGGCCAACCGGTGGCTCTGGAGCCACATGCGGCTCTTCAGACGTTAATATGCGGCTCCTTGTCTAGGCGCCGACTCCGGGGCTGGAACTACAGGTGCCAACTTTCCACTGTGCCGGGGGGGGGTTGCTCACCACTCAACCCCTGGCTCTGCCACAGGCCCTGCCCCCACTTCACCCTTTCCCGTCCCCTCCCCTGAGCCACCATGCCCTTGCTCCTCCCCCTCCCGCCCAGAGTCTCCAGGATGCCACAAAACAGCTGATCGGGAGGTGCGGGGAGGGAGGGACAGGGAGGCGCTGATCGGCGGAGCTGCTGGGAGCGGGGAGCTGATGGGGGGCTGCTGACGTATTCCTATGGCTCTTTGGCAATATACACTGGTAAATTCTGGTTCCTTCTCAGGCTCAGGTTGGCCACCTCTGGTCTAGCTCTTAGACTGTCCCAACCCAAAGCTCTACCATGGGGTTAGGCGCTGTTGTGTTGGCTGCCGTCTTGGCCCGCCCCAGGGGCCGTCAGAGCTGAAAGCACGGCTCTCTCTAGCTTCAGCTTGGGCGCACCAGTCTCACCATAGCACAAGCGGAGCCGGGCATTACACCTTCCCCAGGGGAGACGCCCTCACCGAGGGTGAAATTCCTCTGCCACCAGCAGCACGAGGCCATGCTCCACTCACACCCTCTAAATGGTTACGCAGGTCTCGCGATGGTCATCAGCACGGGGGTGACTTTCACCAGCCATGCAAGTAATTACCTTCTGCCTTCCACGGGGGGATTCAGAGCCCCCGTTCCCATCCAGCCCCCATCGCTGCCAGAGATCCCGCTCCTTGTGTAAGGGGACTGTTGGACTCTTACTAAAACTCATTGGGGTTTTTTTGGCTAGCTCCTAGTACCAAAAGGAAGGGGAAAGGTCGATGGGAAATCAGGACCCTGAGACTGGCAGTCCCCCAGGGCAATGGGGAGAGGCCAATGCTCTGGGTCAGCCTGATTGAGAGGGCGGGCAGGCTAATGAGGGAGTCAGGAGGCCGGGGGGGTCCCCAGCTGGAATTGCCTGGAACAGAGTGGGGCTGAACTAAGGGGAGAGCAGGGGCCCGAGCTGGGCTGGGGAGCAGAGCCGGGCCAGCCAGGGAACCAGAGAAGCAGCCCAGGGAGCAGGTCAGTGCTGGGAGCAGGAACCACAGAACCGGCCCAGAGAGCAGACCTGTCCTGGGGGCAGAGCTGCAGCAACCAGAGCCAGAGGGGCCGGAGAAGCAGCCCAGGGGGCTGGAGGCAGAGCAGCAGCCGTGCTGAGGCCGAGTGGGGCTGGAGCAGGCCGGAGCCGGGTGCGGGAAGCAGCTGGGGAGGGCGAGGGGGACCCTGGGCAGCGGGCCCAGGGCAGGGAGACACCCCCAGCCAAGAGGCCCTGCAGGCCAGACTTGGAGGGGGATCGTAACCCCAGTGTTACGCAGAATGTCAGGGGCGAATCCATGAACAGAACCAGAGCCACTGTTTTTTAGACGCATTTGGGGGCTGATTCTCTGGGGGCATGGGCCTGGTGCGGCCATTTACGCCTGTGCCACGTGAGTGTCGCATGCCAGCAAAGCAGAACAGTGGCATGTCACATCTTCTTTGCACTCAGACGGCAGTGGTGTACTTGGTTGCACCAGGCCCATTGGCCTCCACCCTGGTTACTCGCTGCTTGTACGCGGGTGTAATACATGGGTCGAGTTATCCCTGATTTACACACGCGTATCCAAGATCAGAATAAGCCCAAAGCCTCTTCAAGGATAATGTTGCAATTTCACAAATGAATCTTATCTGCAAGGAAGTCTTTCTTCACACAGTGCTCAGTCACCTGTGGAACTCATTGCCAGGGGATGTTGTGAAGGCCAAAAGTCTAACTGGGTACAAAAGAGAATTAGATTAAGCTCCTGGAGGATGGATCCGTCAATGGCTATTAGCCAAGATGGTCAGGGATACAACCCCATGCTCTGGGTGTCTCTACACCTCCAGCAGCCCGAATCTGGGACTGGCCAACAGAGGATGGCTCACTCAATAATTGCTCTGTTCTGTTCATTCCCTCTGAAGTACCTGATATTGGCTACTGTTGGCAGACAGGACACTGGGCTAGGTGGACCATTGGTCTGATCCACTCTGGCCATTCTTATGTTCATTGACACCGAGCCATTTGTGGTGTCTGAACCATTATTTCTGCTGCCATTTCTAACAGCGATAAGGAGAAGCCACACACGCCTTGGCCCAATCAGTAGCTATTTGCGTGGCTTGTTCTTTGTTTCCAAGCCGCAGTCTCTCTTCAGCGAAGTGATTTATGTCCAGGAACTTAAGAAAAAGAATTACCACGCACACATGTTAACTAACCTCGATTAAGAGGAAGGAAAAATTAATCCACACTGGTTATTAATTCTTTTCTTAAGCAAATAAAGCTAATCACGAGCCGAGAACGGGCTCCAAGACTCAACTCTCTTTGCGGGGCTCCCAGCTGTGCTGCCCTGAGCTAAGAATAACAGATGTGGTCATCTTCTCGGAGCCCTGTGAGAACGGTCGTACCAGTCCAGTCGCACTGATATGAGACCACAAAGCCTCACCAGGCGAGGATGTTATCTTCGAGAGGCCTGTGAGAGCCTGGGTGGGGAACATTTTCCCATCACAGTCACCCTGGGCATCAGCAGTTCAGCCAGCTGTGCTAATTGACATTTAGGTTACTTTAGTTTATGCGTATTTATTGTATTGCTCATGCTGGAACTTGTTCCATTTGAGGTACTTCTTCCTTCTGGGGGGACACGTGCCCTGTTATTGCTGAAGGTTTTGTCCTAAACCTTAGCCCTGATCCAGCGCACATCATCCGAGAGACCCAAAACACCCTACACAGCAGGATCAGTATCAGCATCCCCGTTTTTCAGACGGGGAAACTGAAGTCTGTGGAGGTGAAGTGAGTTTCTGCAAGGAGAGTCAGTGGTGGAGCTGAGCATCTCATAGCATCTCTCATCTTCAAGTGGTTTACAAGGTTTATTCTGCAAAAATAACCTCGCCGTCCATGAAATGCAGCTGCATCTGGGGTGGGACTCGGTATTTATTTATTTTATATTTAAACATACATATCAGGAGCATCCTCATCCCATGCTTGGTGAGTACTTCCCGGTATTTAAAATAGCACGGCAATAAACAATTACACTGAACTGCTGAAATCCACCACCTGCTACCCATCTGGCCATAATCGCTCTCATTGACATATGTGGCAGTGTGGTCCTGTGGGTAAAGCAGCAGCCTGGGAGTGAGGAGATAAGGGTTGCAGGGCCGACTTTAGGGCAATTCAGCCGATTCCCCGGAATCGGGCCCCGTGCCCCTAAGAGGGCCCCACAACATCCCGAAGGCGCTGCCACCAAAGTCCCGCCACTGTCTTCGGCGGCAGCTCAATCACTGCCGTGGAGGAAGGACCCTCCGCCGAAGTGCCACCGAAGGCACCGGCAGCCGCTTGAGCTGCCGCCGAAGTCCCGGCACTGTCGTCGTTGGCAGCTCAATCATTGCCGCTGTCTTCAGCGGCTTTTCGGCGGAGGGTTCTTCCGATTGAGCTGCTGCCAAAGACAGCGGCAGGACTTTGGCGGCAGCTCCTTCGAATCGGGCCCCGCGGTGTCTAAAGCTGGCCCAGGAGGGTTGTATTGTTGGTTCTGCCACCGGCCTGCTGTGTGAGCTTGGGCAAGTTACTGTGCCTCCCTGCCTCAGTTTCCACATCTATAAAATGGACAGATTGGGAGGGAAAAGAATTTCTCATCCCGAGAAAATGTTTGAGCTATCGGAAATGTTCCCCTGTTGCTTTGGGACAAAACTACAACATCTTGGATATTTTCATGAACTGAAAATCCAAAAAGATTTTTCAGTTTAGCTCAATCAGAAGGGTTTTGTTTCTATTTCAACTTTGACCCTTTTTGTATTGGAAACAAATTGTTTTTACTATAGTTAGCTGAAATTTGGAAAGAAAAACTCATTTTGAATGGGCAAACCAGAATCTGTCATTTGGAAAAATGTCAAAATGAAGTGCACTGACAAGTTCAACCCCCCTTTTATCGCCCAAAAAGATTTCAAGTAAAAAAAGTTCTCCTGATTTTGCCAAATTGCCTTTTTCAGATGAAGAAAAGATTGATGTAAAAATGGGGATGAGGAAACGTAGTCACCTTTACGGAACCCTTTGAGTTCTATGAAATAAGACGTTGGAAGAGGTAGGTATCATCATCATTCATTCCCACGTCATATCTCTGTTATACTGAAACAACCAATCATCTCCACATCAGTCCTATTCCCTCTCCCTGTAAATATCTGGTACCTGTTTAAAAATTCACAGCAAAAGGGCACAATAGGATAGGAAAGAAAGTGAAGACATTTCTTAAATCCACACGCTATAAGGGAAGTTGGGGAGGCCTATAGATAAGGCACACCAGACTGTGGGTAATGTGATATAAATAGCAAATGGAAATATACATTCTAAATATCAGTAAATCTCTGCTCTGCCGGTCTCTTAAAATGGGGTCACTTGTTTTTTCATGGTACCCGTTACTGGACCAAACCACAGATCCAAACAACCTCAAATGCTGGGAACGTTTGACTCAAGATCCAAATCCTAACACTGGCCCCAATCAGGAAGGTACTTGAGCACGTGGGTCACTCCACTGTAACCCTAAATCAGGGTCTTTAAGACAGGTCCCATTACTATAAAAGGCTGACCACAAAAATCAGATCTGAACACCTGAATTTTCGGAAAGTTTGGCTCCCGATCCATCACTAGTAAATACTCAAAACATCAAGTTGACAGAACAAGGAGCAATGGTCTCAAGTTGCAGTGGGGGAGGTCTAGGTTGGATATTAGGAAACACTATTTCACTAGGAGGGTGGTGAAGCACTGGAATGGGTTCCCTAGGGAGGTGGTGGAATCTCCATCCTTAGAGGTTTTTAAGGCCCGGCTTGACAAAGTCCTGTCTGGGAAGATTTAGTTGGGGTTGGTCCTGCTTTGAGCAGGGGGTTGGACTAGATACCTCCTGAGGTCCCTTCCAACCCTGATATTCTATGGTTCTAAGTTAGCTCTCCCTAGTCTTGTGAACAGTGGTTTGGGATCTTTAACATTCACAAGTTCTCTGGACCTTTGGGTAATATTTTGGCCTGAACAGACATGTACAAGGGCTTCCCCACACATTGTTGTTTAGTATAGTAACTGTGAAAGTGCTTGAGAAGAGTCAAACTGTTGAAGTACCTCTCTAAGCAGCAGCCAGATGCTTCTAAGTGCCTCTTAAGTACTGGTCTGCAGGAAAGACAGCACAACCGGTCTGGTGGGCTTCTGTTGTCATCCTCGGTTTTTATCATTTTTTTTCCAATATGGAAAATTCCCATAAAATGTCATAAGGATGAAATTGATTGGACTCTATGGAAATGTATCGGGATTCTATAGAAGTGACTCTGAACATAGAGAGTTCAACAGAAAATGATTTTTTTAACCACCCTATAGAACTCAGTAACAAGGCTTAAATTCCCTATTAGGGGATAAAATCCTGTACAAGAGGAAGGAGGGTCCAGTGGTTAAGGTGGTAGCCTGGGACTCAGGTTTGTCTGTGCTCCATCACAGACTTCCTGGGTGACCCTGGGCAAGTCACTTAGGGTCGGATTTTTACAGTGCCTCAAGGTGCAGATAGGTGTCTAATGAGGTTTTCAAAAGCACCTAATGCTCTGAAATCATTGATTTCAGTTGGACGTAGGTGCCCGTGTGCTTTTAACAGCCCATTTCAGGCACCTGTTGCTATCTTTAGGCATCTAAATACCTTAAACAAACCTTAGCCCTTTGCATCTCTGGGTCTCACTTGTCCATCTGCAAAATGGAGATAATATGACCTTTCCATCTCGCAGGGGTGTCGTAAGGATAGATCCATTAAAGACTGGGAGCTGTGAAGATATGACAGTAATGAAGCCTGTGTAAGTCTAAGATACATAGGTATTGAATTTAGAGCTAGTCAAAAGATTTTGATTTTCCATGATTTTGTGTCAAACATTTGCATGTTGACACCCACCCTGAGAGATGTGAATGAAAATGTTTATTGCCCTTTTTATTTTAATCTTTCTGAGCAGCTCTGTAACTGGCTGAAGTTTTTTGACTTTCCAAAAATTCCATAACAATTTTTTTTGGAGGGGGGAGGACCTCTACCAATTTTGTGATATTTTTTACTAGCTTTTTTCAGCCAGCTCTCATTGAAGCCAACAGAATGGTTGAAAACCCTATCTGAAAATTGATCATTTTCTACACTTTTCCTTAGGGCTTTGCCTCTTAGCCACAGCCAGGACCCCTTGCATATTCCACGCGTTGAACGCTGCGCTAGGCTAACAACGCACAATGACAGGATATAAATATTCCTAGTGAAGTGCACTTTAAGAAGTGCCTGCTTGCCAAAGGATGCTGTCTCCCTCCTCAGTGATGGCGAGGAGAATGTGTGGTTTGGTTTAAATGGGAAAACAAATACATTTCCCCACTCCCCCTCTTCACTCTCTGAACAGACTCAGCCTTCATCAGAGGCTAAAAGGGAAATATTTACAGAAGACCCATGTTAAAATGTTGGCAGATCATCGCTGCCACTGGCAGATCCATGAACGCTCAAGGGAGGGGGATTCGCACAAAGCCAATGCACCATTTAATCATCTGCCTGAAATGGGATTTCAATGGGGCACAGGGCTTGCCTTGGAGTCCTGCATAGGGATGACTTGCACCCACAGACAGGTCACTTAACCTCGCCAGGCCTCGCTTTCCCCTTCTGTATGATGGGTCTCAGAATGACAGACATGAGCAGATGCTGGGGTTTGCAAAAGGATCTGGAGATGCCCAATATAAAATGCTACCGTTATGGCTCCAGCCCCAAATCTCTTCCCTGGTTTCCTGCTGCTTTGGGGGTTGTTTGGGAGAGCTGCTAATTAGAGCTGGGTGACAGCCTTGACCAGGCACTAGCCTTGTGCTGCTGGTGAGCTTAGAGCAGAGCTCGTGATGTCTCTCAGTCAATCAGGGAGTCTGGTTGATCAGGAGGTTCAGCTGCAGGTCAGCTAGCTGGTCCCAGGGTCAGCTGCCGGCCCCGATTCCTGACACCGAGTCTCCCACCTCCCAACTGAGTGTCCTAACCACCGGAGTGTGGGTTATAAAAGGGCAGGGGGGAAGGGGAAGGGGCGGCAGCCCCACCACCGCCTCCACCTTCTCCTCCAGAATGGCCAGAACGATTCCCTTCAAACCTGCAAATAATTTCAGATCAAGGGGAATTGTCTTTTCCACTGAATAACCTGTCCAGAAAATATCACACCCCATTTCAGGACACCCAGGTCTGAATCGCCTCTCTGGAACAGATCTAAAATGGACTTTTCCAATTCACCAACATTTCAGAGGTTATGTGTCTGTTACAGGGGTGGGTGGGTGAGGTTCTGTGACCGGCAACGTGCAGGAGGTCAGACTAGATGATCATGCTGGTCCCTTCTGACCTTAAAGTCTATGAGATTCTGTTGGACCTGAACCAATCCCCCTCTCCCCCCAGAACTGCCACTGATCCAAGAAGTCAGTTATTTGCTGATTATCCCACATTTGCCTACGTTGGGGTTTTTACACTGTCCTCTAACGAATCTGGTGGTGGCCACTCTTGGAGTAGACAGACCTCTGATCCAATCTGGCAATCCCTTTGTTCCTATAGTGGGCAAGCAGTGGGTCCAGGCCCTCTTCCCTGCAGGCCATATAGGCAGACGTTCAAGGAAGCCCATTCCATTGCACAGCGGGCGGGGCTGAAATAGATGAGAATCTCCAGTGGCCAGAGCTGAGGGGTTGCTAATCCAATGGCGCCGACATGAAATAGATTAGACTGTATGTATGTGCTTGAACTGTGCACCAGCTGGATTATCCTGGAGAAGGCCGGTCGTTCCAAGTATGTATGAAGTCTCTTTGCCGTTCTATTTTCTCCCTCTCCCTAGCGAAAAGATCTGAACTGCTGTGTGTTGATGTAATGCCTTTCCCTAATCATCGTTCCAATGAACCCGAGAGAGGAGCTCCACATGTAGCATGCTGAAAAATTCCTCCAAATGCTGGCTACTGGCCAATGGAGTAGCATGGGGGACTTTCCATTTTTTCCCTTTGATTATGTCGCCAGCTGGCTTTACCTATGAGCAACGGTCCATTGCGGGGACTTCTGTATCACAATGAGCGCTGGCTGAGGACTGCAAAAGAGAGCTCTTGAATATTCGTTTGGGTCCCGATGGGCTGTTTGGTTTGACTGTCATTGGTGCCCCCAATTTACTGGAGAATATTGGCAGGGGAGTTTTTGTTCACACTAAGTCGTGATCATACTTCGCTCTTTTCCAGCACTTTTCATCAGTTGACCTCAAAGCACTGGACAAAGGAGGTCAGTAGCATTAACCCCATTTTGGGGAAACTGAGGTAAAGTAGTTTGCCCCAAGTCCCCCAGCAGGATAGTGACAGAGCTGGGAACAGAACCACAGTCTCCTAAATTCTAGCCCACCGCTCTGTATTTCCCAGTGCACGGGGCCAGCACACGACTTACGTCCTACTTCAACCTTCTAAACAGGGCTGAGATGGGACTTGAGTGATGCGACATAGACTCATAGACTTATAGACTCTAAGGTCAGAAGGGACCATTATGATAATCTAGTCTGACCTCCCGCATGATGCGGGCCACAAAAGCTGACCCACCCACTCCTGGAATAATTCTCTCCCTTGACTCAGCTGTTGAAGTCCCCAAATCATGATTTAAAGACTTCAAGTCGCTGAGAATCCTCCATCAAGCAACCCCTGCCCCATGCTGCGGAGGAAGGCGAAAAACCTCCAGGGCCTCTGCCAATCTACCCTGGAGGAAAATTCCTTCCCGACCCCAAATATGGTGATCAGCTGAACCCCGAGCATGCGGGCAAGATTCTCTAGCCAGACCCTGTGGAAAAAGTTCTCTGTAGTAACTTTTAATATCCCATCATTGACCATTGTTACTAATTACCAGCGATGGCACGTTATTGACCTATTGACTAAAATAACTTTATCCCATCAAAAATAACTTTATCCCATCAGCATGGGGTGAATTTCACCCTTTATTAATCCCCGTATTCACATCCACTTGTATATACGTGCGGACGTGCAAGAGACCTTGTGCCTGAGCAAGGAGATCTGTCATTTGATATTTGCTATCTAAGGTCCATCAATGGCTATTAGCCAGGATGGGCAGGGATGATGTCCCTAGCCTCCGTTTGCCAGAAGCTGGGAATGGGCAACAGGGGATGGATCACTTGATGATTACCTGTTCTGTTCATTCCCTCTGGGGCACCTGGCATTGGCCATTGTTGGAAGACGGGGACTGGGCTAGATGGACCTTTGGTCTGACCCAGTGTGGCCGTTCTTATGTTCTATTCACCTATCCAACTGGGGAGCAAAAACAATACCACATGACTTAGCTAACCAAACTGGGGACTAGTCAATGCCAATAGTTCTCAGACATTGCAAAGGCTGGATTATGTCCCTTCCTTCTGCTGAGCACTCCTTACTCCATGAGTAGCCCTACTGAAATCAATGGGACTACCTGCATAGAAAGGGACAACTCAACATGAGGCAGAATTTGGCCCTTCCTGTAA
Organism: Trachemys scripta elegans; assembly: GCF_013100865.1. NCBI lineage: Eukaryota > Metazoa > Chordata > Testudines > Emydidae > Trachemys > Trachemys scripta. The sequence goes on from NC_048302.1 coordinate 136,410,507, forward strand.
GACCTACTGAGGGGACGGACAAGCTGGATTTGCCCAACTTGTGGATATCGTAACCAGGCACAAAAGGATTGTGTTAAAAGATCAAGTGATGGTTGAACTTCAAAAGTTTTGGAGGTTGTAGATCTTGGGATAAACACCAAAACTTCGAAGGCAGTGTCCTGTGTCAGCTCTGCATGCAGGATTCCCTGTGAGCACCAGCAGGCCTGCTATGCAAAGAGCAGTTTATCTGAATCTTCTGAAAAACTGGCCTGGAAATTCCACCAGATCAGGCTTTCTGGTGAAGTCTCCAGTGGTTCTTGCTGCTGCTTGGCCAGAAATACCTTGAGGGGAGAATTTTGCCTCACAGCATTTCCTCTCCATCTCTCCTAGTCCCCTTCAGAACTAAGAACATAAGAACATAAGAACGGCCGTACTGGGTCAGACCAAAGGTCCATCAAGCCCAGTATCCTGTCCTCTGACAGTGGCCAATGGCAGGTGCCCCAAAGGCACTAGGTACTGCAGAGTCAGCTGTATTGTGAAGTCAAGGTAAGAGGGCGTGGGGACAAGTTAACAGAATTTTTTTAGTCTAAATGAAAGTTCAGTTTGGGCTATGGGCACCGGTTTGGGCCACGGGGACTGGTATCAGAACCATTTTACCCACCTATTTATGTAGGAAGCAGGGAATCCCAGGTTTCTATTTAACTGTTACACCAGCAACGTAATGGATGAGATTAGACTGAACTCAAAGGACCCCATCCCTCTAGCCCTGCCTTTGCGTCTCCATCTCTAGCCTCTTCCTGTAAAATACCTCCACAAGATGGCACGCTGCCACTGGGCCACACACAAAGGGGATCCCAGACTCTGCCAAAGTATGGGGGAGATGTTCAGACCTGGCGTTTTCCTTCCGTCCCTCGTTACTTACTTTAATTTGACAGCAGCACTATTGATTCCTTTATAGTCTCCCTATTTTGAACATCAACCCCAGGACAGGATCCTCCCATATGTACAACGTTCTGTGCTTCTGTTAGCCTCCCACGTGGTTCAGTTCGACTCTGAATCCATCCTCTCTTTATGAGCGTTGAGACAACATGCTTCTATTGCCTTTGAAGCCGACTCATAGCCACGACTCCTGGGAACCTGCGCTTGCCAGACCAGTAGCTTATGACTGAGAGCCTGAGAGCCTTATCGTGAGCATGGTCACCATTACATCTCAGCTGCTGCCGTTTTCCATTATGGTTTGCTGCAGCTTGCTTGGAGATGGACTGGCTATGAGCACTGGGCTACAGGTTGGCCTGTTAGCAGTTCCTTGACAGTGTGAATTATTTCCAGTTACTCCTTAGCAGCTGCTCGGTAAAGAATCGCACTCGTGGGCTATTTACTGCTCCAGTCATGTCTCTTGCCAGAGAGTTCAAACCAGCCCTCTCATCGGTCCTGTTCCACTAGCGTTCATTGCATTACAGAGCAGAGGGGAGTTTTGCACATTGCTCAGAACACATGGACGGTTGCGGGCATTTTTCAAGCCATAACGCACATGATATTTCCAACCTGCTACAGGCTCAACACTCAAATCAGGGAGGGTAAAATACTATTTAATTTCAATAACACTTTGCATTTGGATAGCGCCTTCTCTTCAGGAATGTGCACCAGTATTAACAAACTTAGCCCCAGCCCTGACAAGTGGGTATTAGCCCAAGGTAAATCATTTGGACAGTGATTTTGCCAATTATTATAATATGTTCCTTCTATTGCAGTCATGCCCAGAAAACTCAGTCTAGATCTGGGCCTGTTGTGGTGGGTGTTGTACAAACACACAATCAGAGACAGACCCAAAGAGCAACGGATTGGATTTGGGAATTTTTATAGGGTTCTGTCATTCAGGATTTGTGAATATTGGAGAGGAAGAATGGTTTTGTTGTGAAGGCACTAGCAAGGAGATCAGGGTTTTGATCTTTTGGACAAATCACTTAATCTCCGTGCCTCAGTTTCCCCATCTGTACAATGGGGATAATAATCCTCCCTTGGATATTTATATTGCCAGCTCTTTGGGGGCAAGACTAAGTGTCATCTCCACCACTGCCCCCATCACAAAGGGCAGTAGCCATCCCCTGCTGAGGCGAGATTAGCCATGTTGGTGGATTAGGATCCTTTCATTATATTTTGCTAGAGCAGAGTGATTTGGAGCAAGGGTCTGTAGGTGGTTACTTGGGGGGCCAATGCACTGAGTCAGCCAGGAGATGCATGTGACCAAGGGGAGGCCGCTGTTGTGTGACCGAGCAGGGGTCAGAAACTCCCACGAAGGCTAACGTTGCCAAGAAGGCTAACGGCATTTGGGGCTGTATAAGTAGGGACATTGCCAGCAGATTGAGGGATGTGATCATTCCCCTCTATTCGGCATTGGTGAGGCCTCATCTGGAGTACTGTGTCCAGTTTTGGGTCCCACACTACAAGAAGGATGTGGAAAAATTGGAAAGAGTCCAACGGAGGGCAACAAAAATGATTAGGGGGCTGGAGCACATGATTTATGAGGAGAGGCTGAGGGAACTGGGATTGTTTAGTCTGCAGAAGAGAAGAATGAGGGGGGATTTGATAGCTGCTTTCAACTACCTGAAGGGGGGTTCCAAAGAGGATGGATCTAGACTGTTCTCAGTGGTGGCAGATGACAGAACAAGGAGTAATGGTCTCAAATTGCAGTGGGGCAGGTTTAGGTTGGATATTAGGAAAAACTTTTTCACTAGGAGGGTGGTGAAGCACTGGAATGCGTTACCTAGGGAGGTGGTGGAATCTCCTTCCTTAGAGGTTTTTAAGGTCAGGCTTGATAAAGCCCTGGCTGGGATGATTTAGTTGGCTTTGAGCAGGGGGTTGGACTAGATGACCTCCTGAGGTCCCTTCCAACCCTGATATTCTATGATTCTAAGAGAGGCGAGGTCGAAGGATGGAGCATTAAACGGAGGAAGAAGCAAGGTGCTAAATCCGGCACTTGCAAGAAGAAACCTGGTCTTCCTGCTGAGGGAGCCAAGGTGGACACCAGTCCAACCACGGCATAAGGTGAGCTCAGAGCTCCTCTGGTAGGCACCGTCAAGCTCTTTTATATAGTGCAATGAGCCAGCCAGCTGGCAAATGGCTCCCAAAACGGACGTACCAAAGCCTTCCCTTGAGGAAATCTTCCTGCTGCAGAGCCCATAGCTTCTGCCTCTCTCCACCACAGGAAATGGGAGTTGGTCTGTGGCTTTCCAGTAAGGTCAAGCTTTACAACATGGCGGGTGGGAAGATTCACAGCCTGAAAGTTCTCTTTTATATGGAGTTTTATACCTCACCCATCTGCAGGGTATCTGGGCTTGCCTTTATTTGTGCTGGTCAGGAGTTGAGATCTCTGGAGACTGAAGCAATGGCTCTCAACCTTTCCAGACGGTTGTACCCCCTTGCAGGAGCCTGATTTGTCTTGCGTGCCCCCAAGTTTCACCTCACTTTAAAACGACTTGCTTACAAAACCAGACATCAAAATACCAAAGTGTCCCAGCCACACTAGCACTGAACAATTGCTGACGGTCTCATTTTTACCATCTAATTATAAAATCAGTCCATTGGAATATAAATATTGTACTTACATGTCAGTGTATTGTAGACAGAGCAGTATAAACAAGTCATTGTCTGTATGAAATTTTAGTTTGTACTGACTTCGCTGGTGCTTTTTATGTAGCCTGTTGTAAAACTAGGCAAATACCGAGCTGGTGTCGGAAGCAGGCCATGGCTCCCGGGGGAGGAGGGGGCACGGACAGGGGCAAGGGAGCCGAGGCTGGGGCCACAGCTGGAGGCGGGTCTGGGGCCAGGAGTGGGGCTGGTGCCGGGAACAGAGCCACAGCCAGGGGCCGGGTCCCGGAGTGGAAGCCGTGGCCGGGCTGCAGTCGGGTGCCGAGGCTGGGGTCAGGGTTGGGGATGGGGCCGGGAGTGGAGCTGCGGTCGGGGACAAGGACGGAGCAGAATTGGGGGCGGAGCGGGGCTGTGTGCGCCTCACAGTATGGCGACCACTGCTCTAGGCTGAGAGTAACTGAAATGATCCAGCGAACAGGGGCAGGCACGTCAGTTAAAACCGTTCCTAACATTTTGGAACTTCTCAGGCAAGATATCAGGAAGCTATTTTTCCTCCCTGGGTCTCCTGCTGTTAATTGATTTATCTCGTTAGACTGACCTCACACTTGGTAACGCAACCCCCATCCTTTCATGTATTTATACCTGCTCCTGTGTTTTTCACTTCCTACATCTGATGAAGTGGGTTCTAGCCCACGAAAGCTTATGCCCAAATACATTTCTTAGTCTCTAAGGTGCCACAAGGACTCCTCGTTTTTTTCCCTAGAAGTAATGCTGATTCTCTGTGTCATTCTCCAGGTATCATGAATAAAGAACACTCCTGGGCAGAAACCACACATGGCCCTGTCTGCTTTTTGCTCCTGCCTTCACCTAGACCAGATCGATGACTGGTGCCACACTGGGACACAGAAGTCAATACAAAGCCATTAGTGAGGACATATCTGGAGACGCCGGAAGGGCACACCTGGAAGGCTGCAAAGAAGCTACAGTGACAATGGGCCACTATGAGAACGGACCCTTGACTTTGTTTCAGTAGCGAGTGGAGATGGTGGGAAATGGAAGGTGCAGTAGAACTGGCGGCCATGTAGACAGAGGGATCGGGAGCTACTGGCCGACCTACGTGGTCATGTTTGGTCAGGGCTGGAGATATGGCTCCATGGAGATGACTGGGATATGAATCACCTAGGCCAACGTAGTCCATCTCCGGTGCCTATGGTTTGTCCCTTGGATCCGTATTTAGGCACCTACATAACTTATTTGCGGGTGACAACAATAATGGCTATACAATCCCAGAGCCTTTAAATTCCACCCAGCCGGCTCCAGTTTGAACCGTTAGCCCGACAGTGCTGGGAACACAATGCAAGCTGCTGTTTGAACTACCCCGCAGCAGACAAGGGCCTGGATAATTTCTCCCTCTTCCCCCCACCCCCCGTCAACTTCCACATCTGCTAAGAAGGCCAGCCATAAACAGCACACGGAAGATCTGTGGGACAATGACAGGCAGGCATATGCCTCCCCATTGCCATGCTGGCTCTGGATGGAAACCTGCTTATACACTCTTATACCCCACACACTTCGTCGTCTGGTTCAGGATCCCTGACGCTCGCCTCTTGTCTTGGGCCAGCAGCAACTGTGTGAAAATTGCACGGCCGCCCGGAGAGGAAGTGGCTTTTCCGCCCTCCCCGTTCCAGCTTCCTGTGTGTGCCTGTCGCTGGCCTTTCCTTTGGGATAGGGAAAGCTGCGTCAGCTTTCCCATTTCCATGGGGCCAAAGCTAGGCAGTGTGATAACAGGGCCAGGGCCAACAGGGGGGCCAAAGCTAGGCAGTGTGATAACAGGGCCAGGCCAACAGGGGCGAGGTATTTCATTTTGCTGGCCTCTCTGAAAACCATCGCTACAATTTTGCACAGTCTTTCCAAAACAAGATGACGTGGTTCGTGGATGGGAAGCAGAAGCTACATGGCCCGTGGCTCACCCCGCCAAGCAAATGTCCCATTCACGGGGAATATGTCACATGCTTTACCCCTCCAATTATGGTGACCCGGTCACCCTGCCTTATCCCTCTAGTGTCCTCAACAAAGCCTTTTGTGCTTCTCTTTCCCATCCCAGCCTTGCAAAGACATGACTCACCCCAGCCACCTCCCCACCATCTGGAGACCAGCTGGGTCCCTACTGCAAACTCCCCGGAGGAAAAACCCCATTCCAGCAATGTGTGAGAGTTGCTTCCTCGGCCCGGCTGCATTTAAGCCGTCGAAAAGTTATGGTAGCGTTTGCTCCACAACCTCGTCAAATGACTGCGCGGTTGGGGGTGTTTTATGTAAGATCGAACTAAAGCCCGATTAGACCACACATGCTGCATCATGTCCTCAACTCACCCTACACCAGCCCTGGCCTAAGGCCCGGTTGTTCAGCTCTGTAGACGCTAAGGCCTCCTCCCTGTCCCAGCGTTTGCCTGCAGTCTCTGCGGCCGTGATGCGACCCGTTAGCTTTTCACCCTTTCCTTTTAACGCACCCACGGGGCTATTCCCCAGCACCTGTATAGATGCCCCTGTAGTCATATCCCCCCACTGGGGGGATCGTGGTAGGTCTTGCATGCTAAGCAGGGCCAGGCCTGCTCAGTGCGTGAATAGGAACCCAACGTGCCGTGGGGGCAGTGATCAAATAGCATACAGTATGGGAGGGGGCGGGTTTGAGGGCTGGGCTTCCAGACTGACCCCCAATATCCCTGAGTCTCACTGTGAGGGAAGGCAATCCTGTGCCGTAGGCGCACCATGCCACTGGCCCCACACAGTTCGGCATTGTGACTCTTTACATAAGAACGGCCAGACTGGCTCAGACCAATGGTCCATCCAGCCCAGCATCCTGTCTTCCGACAGTGGCCAGTGCCAGACGCCTCAGAGGGAATGAACTGGACAGGGCAACTATCGGGTGATCCGTCCCTTGTCGTCCACTCCCAGCTTCCGGCAGCTGGAGCTTATAGGGACACCCGGGCCATGGGTTTATGTCCCTGACCATCTTGGCCAATAGCCATTGGTGGACCTATCCTCCAACCTGGAGAGCCCTGTGCAATGATCTGGGGACTCCACCCCAGCACTTACCAGCTGCTGGGGTCTATCTGCTGGGTAAGTAGGATGGGTTCACGGCTCTCTTCTCCCCTGAGTGGGGCTAGCAAAGCCACCCAGGATTCCACTGAAATTTACCAGGAGCTAGTGGCTGGTGGCCAAACAAGGTGCAAATTTTCAACAGTGAGAGTAATTAACCACTGGAGCAGCTTCCATCATTTGGAATCTGAGAATCGAGGTCCTTCTAAAAGATAAATGATAGCTCTGCCTCTCTTTTCTGATTATTGTTTTTTCTCCCTCCTTTACTATTGCTCTAGGCTTTGCTCCATCAGCAAATATGGCAGAATGCGGTTACCCAGACTGAATTTGGCCTGGCCTCAAAAAACAACAACCCATGGTTGTCTCATTGCCAGTCCTGCTACAGTTAATCAAAATCCAACTCAGAAATGGCCGCCTGCGTGTCTTAATGCCACAAGAAAAGCAAACAGCCTGTTGCTTGCTTTAACCGAAGGTGGAATGTGATTGCAAGGCCCTAACCTGGGTGTTTTGGGTTAAGACTGGGAAAGGGCCTCTCCTGACCCAGCTCCATCCACCACTCCCCCTTAGAATAAGCAAGTAAGCCTTTTAAACTTGATTGGTGGGTGCTGATTGGCTACTGCCGCTCAGTGCCAGCTCTAGACCAAATGGCGTCCCAGGTAAGGAGAGTCTTTGGAGCCCTCACCCCGCCCTTGGTTAAACTTTTGAATACCTTATTTTTGATTGCATTTGTAGTCAATTTCAATGTAGACTTTGATGCATGATTTGCATGCATGATTTAACCCTGTCATATTAGACGATAAAGTTGCAAACTAGGATCGGTAAACCTGTATTTATTCATGCCATATATGAGCAAATAACAAACATTGTTTCCTGTAAGCTTATAGAAATTGAACTATGCACCAACATTGGGTGGACCAGTATTAAATAGCATTACCATGGGGCCCTTTAGCTCAACAGGTCACTTTTCTCGCCTTTGCCCTTGCGAACTGAAGCACAGCGTCTCATTAAATATGTCCTCTATTAGTCGCTGCTTACACTCTTCAAGTCTTAAAACACAAGTGCGCTTTCACAATTGCACAATGAAACAAGTTTCAGAGTGGCAGCCGTGTTAGTCTGTATCAGCAAAAAGTACGAGGAGTCCTTGTGGCACCTTAGAGACTAACAAATTTATTTAAGCATAAGCTTTCGTGGGCTAAAACCCGCTTCATTGGAAATGCATTCCATTGCATGCAGTGGAAAATACAGTAGGAAGATATATATACATAGAGAACATGAAAAAATGGGTGTTGTCATACTAACTATAATGAGAGTAATCAATTAAGGTTGGATATTATCAGTAGGAGATAAAAACTTTTGTAGTGATAATCTAGGATGGCCCATTTCCAACAGTTGACAAGAAGCTGTGAGTAACAGTATGGGAAAAATTAGCATGGGGAAATTAGTTTGTGTAATGACTCATCCACTCCCAGTCTTTATTCAAGCCCAGTTTAATGGTGTCCAGTTTGCAAATTAATTCCAATTCTGCAGTTTCTCGTTGGAGTCTGTTTTTGAAGTTTTTTTGTTGGCGTATTGCGACTTTGAGGTCTGTAATCGAGTGACCAGGGAGGCTGAATTGCTTTCCGACGGGTTTTTGAATGTTATAATTCTTGACGTCTGATTTGTGTCCAGGAAACAAGGTTCACACTATCGCGGCTGGGCACTCACTTCACTTCACTTCGTTCTTATATCTCACTGACTGACTGGCGACGCCCCGCCTCTTGGATACCTGCGAGGGCCTGGCTGACAACACGCTAAGAGAGTCGAGGAAAATGTCATTCTCGGCAAGTCTGGAAGGTTCCATGAGATTCCACAGAGATCCAGAACATTCTAGGAGGTCAGCAAACAATGAATCCACCTATGGGATACCTGCAACATGTTACTTCGTTCTATTTTCCCTTTTGTCGTTCTATTTTCCCACAAAAACAGGGTGCTGAGCTCGGCACCCCAGGCAGTTGTGTGGGTCACCTGTCTCTAAATCCAGCCCTGCTCCCAGTGCTTCTAGCCACTGAGACTTGTTGGTTCCATCAGTACCAGAGCTGGAGTGGCTTCTCTAGGCAGCCCTCGGAGGTCTAATCTCACTGCCCCTCTTTCCTAGCTGACCTTTTTCCTTTGGCTGAGTGTGTCAGGCGGCAGCTCCCCTGGAATACCCCTGCAAAATCACATTGCTTTCAGCACTGACTGCTCACCGCTCCCCCCTGGACTAGTTCCTGCAGAACAGCCCCACCCCATACCCTGGGGGCAATAGTGTCTCAGTGAAGAGCACCCCCTGTTGAATCACCTTCAGTACCCTGTCCCTAGAACCACCCTGGGGCACTAAGATTAGCAGCCGCTCCATAAAGAGCGAGCCTACTGCGCCCCCTCGCACTAGACTGGGGGACGGAGCAGTTGGTGCAGCACCTTCTCTGGAGGAACGCTGCCTCCTGAATCACCCTGCGGTTTGGTCACACACTTTCCATTTTAACCGGTAGGGTCAATTCCACCCAGCGAGCTGACGTTTTCTCCTTCCTCTGTGAGCCTGTAATGAAATCACAGTCTGCATTTTCCACACTGAGACTGAATATCTTGGAAAGCTGCCCTGGGCCAGAAATAACCAGGAAAACTTTCCTGGTTTCAGAAAATATTTATAATAATAAAATAAATAAATAAATAATCATTAATAAAACCCCTAACTTGCCTGCCTACCCCTCACCCCAAAAGGGAAAACCTCTCTCACAAATACACACAAAAATCCTGGTGCCACAGTGTCTCATAAACAAACTCCAGGCTGGAGACCAGGGCCAGAACTCTGTGCCACCTAGATATTTTGGACAGGCGTACGGTTTCTTTCTCTGCCTCAGCGTAACAAGACATCGGAGCTCTCCTTGCATCCGTAGGCATGAACAGCTACACAGAGCCATAGAAGGGAAAGGTCATTTCCACTCATTGACATTCTGTCTGTCTCCCCAGTCCTCCCGTTCAAATGATATTTATATTTAAAGAGCATCAGCGTGGCTCGGAAAAGATTTTCCATCCGGCGGGTGTTCTGGGAAGAGGGGACTTTCACGCCTGGTGGGAAAGCAGTTTATTTTTTGCAGGAAAAATAACAGAACATTGATATACCTCCCAGCGCTCAGCTACTCCATTGAATGGGCTGGCTGGTTTTCTAGGCATGCCATTGACCCCTTCTACTCTGAGACCCCCTGCGACACATCCGTGTTGAGATAGCCACGCATTCAGTTACCCACTCCCGGGAGAGAGAAAGATACATCTGCAGATGGACTGAGACATCTTGGTGATGGGTGTGATGCACGTGTTTAGCACAGCGGTTCTCAACCTATTTACCACTGTGGGCTGCCTATGCTGCTCTGTATGTGTTTTGTGGGCTGCATCAACACAATACACACACACACACACACACACAAAACCTGTGTGGCCCTGAGGATGTCAGCTGTGTTCTGATTGGGCTGCAAGTGGCCCACGGGTTGAGAACCAAAGATCCAGAGAGATAATTCTGGGTTTGTACAACAACGCGTGCAGTAGGTTTGTGGTCCAGGATTGGGACTTCTAGGTGCTACCTCAATACCAACAGATAATAAATAATAATATTTGTAAGTAAGCATGGAAACCAATAGGTAGAGAGAATAGTTCTGTCAGTCTCCATTCCTGTTCAGTCCTTGGTCTCCCTACGGCGATAGACGACCAGGGAACCATCAGTAGCCAGCTGTTTGTGCGTCTTTGAAGGTGCAGAAGCCTGGGATGGAAACGGGGTCTCAGCCAAGTCTCTAGAAAGTGAATCCCTGTATCATAGCATGCAATACAGCATACCAGGGGCTGGCCCAGCTGAGAGACTGGGGGTTGGCCCAATTGGCAGAGAGCGGATTTCAGTCCAGGAAGGACACATGGGACTGGAGGGGTCTAATCTGGAGGGAAGTTGGGAGGGCCGAGCGGTTCTGAGCCTGGCCCAGGGGAGTTTTTGAGCTAAGTGAGGGAGGTGGGTTGGGGTCAGGTGCGTGGGTTGGGGGGAGAGGAGGTGTTTCTGAGTGCGGGAGTAGGGGTGGGTATTGAATGGAGGGGACCATGGGGGCTGAGCTGGGAGGGGGCGGGGTGGAGGTTGGGGTCGATAGGTTTGCCTATGGGAGAAGTTTTTGAGTATTTTCAATGTGGTGGCTATTTCTCAAAGATCTGGTGCCAGGGAAGAAACCTTGACTCTGTGATAGTACAGCAGCATGTAGGAACCCCATCCCAGGATCAGGGCCCCATTGTGCCTGGCCCCACACAGACCCATAACACGGAACGTATTCCCTGCCCCACGGAGCCCACCAGCTGCATGCCAGACAAAAGGCAACTGAGGACATAGCAGATAAACTGGGTTGTTGTGGGTTGGGTAAATGAGGCAACAGTCGAACAAACAAAGTTAGGCAGAAAGCAGAAATCAGCCATGCCTGTAAGAGCCGCTTGTCTGAACAGTCAGCCAATACTATTCCTGTAACTTCCTGTGGGAAAGGGACTTGAGGGGGACCTGACCTGCGCTCGCTGCACAGAGCAGTCCTTCTCTTCCAGTGAAGGAACAGGCATTAAAGACCTTAGAGCCCAGCCTGGGTGAGCTGTCTGTTGGACTACAGTGGCTGTTATTGACTTCATGAGTGCTTTTGCTGCACTAGCCACCTAGGACACCAGTATCATAAAGAACAACCCTGCAGTGGTTCGTTTAGGGCATTGCAATGAACTGACCAACAGCATGGAGGTGCGTGTGCCTCATTGGACCAATTTAGAAGTGCTCAACTGTGTGTCATAGGCCCTATACTGCTCAGAGCAACTCTCCTGAAGCGCAAGAGTTAGGGGTCCTGTGCCTGTGGGGCAGGAGGATCTGATTTCTGTCCCGGTTATTGTAAATTCCTTCTCTGTACTTCAGCCAATGCCTGGCTTAAATCACTGGGCCTTGAGACTTTCCGGAATTGTGCTAACCTGAGCATTGGGAGGTTGTGATGTGGAGAAGCAGGGATAAAATCACTAATCTCACTTACCCTCAGAATCTGAGCGGGACCTCAGAGCATAGACCAAACCGCTCAGGCCTTAAACCATCAATGGTATCACCTTCCTTTCTTATTTTTCAGCAGAGCCTCCCTTCCGCTCCGATTGTGTCCCCACCGGGCTACCTCATCCACTGTCTGAAGTCTTCCATCATGTTCTATTCCCGGCATAATCCTTAAGACAACAAAGCATTTGATCTCTCTCCTTTGGGACGGCCAAGGGGATAAAAGGCAGGTCTCCTTGGCACATGCGGTGGAAAAGATCTCCTGCCAGGTAATCCTATTGTTCCTTCCCCACTCTACCTGATACAATCACATGGTGTTTGGCTTGGAGATCCCAGACATTATAGGAGAACTGTGGAAATTCAGATTCACGCTAACGGCTCCAAACACATTAGTATTAAATTCTTATACAATCAAATCTGCCCGCAGAATAAAGCCAATGATCTACCTGATTTGGATGTTCTTGGCACCAGAACTAGGCTGCGATACGCCAACAACATCGAATTGTTCTAACACAAGAGGGTTTGTTTTTTTAATTTGTTAGGCTAGCCTGTTTGCCCTCTTGCCAGATGTTGTTAGTAATGCCCTGGCATCCCACCAGCTCGCAGCGCGGTTGGAGTTCATCCCAAAAATTCCCGTCAAAGAGATAGGTGTGCGGTCAGTGTTTCCCTGGAAGGACAGAAAGCTTCCCGAGGCCGTGTGTGAAAGAAAAGCAGATCCCAACCCCACCCTCTCACCGAAATAACGGTAGTTTTGCCTGACTATGGACTCGGGGAAATCTAAGTAAAGACCTCAGAGTCTGACCCATTCTTTTAGTGCCAGCAGTTATCCAGTCAAAGTTTATCCCTTGAGCTCCCTTATCTGCTTCACTTCCTACTCACCCCTTTTAAACCTCGGCTCGGCCCTGTGACAGGACTGTAAAAATAGCATTGTCAGTTCCAATATTTATTGCCCCTTCCTGACTCCAGATGAAGCATGCTCTGTTTTTTCTAGCTTTGCCAGGTCTGCAAATTCCCCTCCCCCCCCGCCCCAGGTGTCGAGCCGGGTTCCTTCTGGAACTGGCTGAAAGTTTCCAAAATGTGATATTGGGGGGAATGAAATGTTTCACTGAAATGTCCAAAGACTGAGGGGAAACAGCGGGCCCAGAATCTTTGTGCTGTTTCTCAATCAGCTGTAGAACTCTGGGAAAATATTTCCTACTGCCAAAGCTTGATGGCATTTTTTAAAATCAAAACTTTGAATTTTGGCCCCCAAAAAATAAAAAAAAGGGATGAAATGTTCATAAAAATTTTCACAAATGTCCTGTTTTCAACCAGCCTCTAGTTCTCTCCTTCCGGTGCCTTCTCATTAGCATTAAAGGTTCTGGGGGCTAAATTAGGCTATTCAATGACATCACTTTCTTCAGACTATACCCCAGTGAAAGCCCATTGCCTTCAGCGTGTGCTCCCTCCCCACAGTGATATTGACTTTGGACTCACAGAATCAGGGAATAATCTGTATCACCAACGTGAACATCTCTGACTGAATGCCCCAGGTGTGATGGGCAAGAAGGGGCCACTTTTACACTGCCTCTGTTCCAGCTGGAGGAATGTTGACTCGAGTAGCAATGGGGTTTTGCCTAGAGCTAGGTAACACACACTCACCAGTGGGTTACAGTTAGATAAGTGACATCCGTTGTTGCTACGGTTAGGACAGCCATATCTGTACCATTAGAGCCAAGATACTGCTGGTGCCTCTCTTTCTAGGTCTGATTCTTGCTGAATCAGTGTTACTCTAGCTTTTATTTTATGACACCCACATATAATCAGCTGTAGTTGGGGTTTGTAAAAGTGCCCAACTCCAGTTGAGGTTCTCAGGCCTCTTTAAAGATCCCAACCTACAGGGACATCCCACATGGGGATCTTCTAGAGTGGGTCCAAGGGAAGAGATGTTTAGTTGGGATGTAAAGGAAAATTTCCTGATACATTCTGTTGGCCTGTGGAACAGTCTTCCACTGGAAGTGCTGGAAAACCCAGCACATTTAAGACAAGACACGACGAACCACTAAGAATCAAGACATCAGATCCAACCAACCCCGAATTTGGAAAAAAGTTTATAGCTGGGTCTGACCTTCGTGAGAGACTCCTGGCTTTAACAGGAACCAACCCAAAAGACTGGCTCATATGTCTTTCTGAAAGACACAAATCCACCCAGAAGCTATTGGGCTCCAGGCAGTAATCACTGGATGATACTCTATGGCCTATGTTTTGCAGGAAGTCAGATTTAGAAGATCACAGAGGTCCTTCAAATCTATGAAAAACCCAAATCCAACCACTCTTGAACTTTGGAAGAGTTTGGATCCAGACTGATGTTTTGTCTCTGCCCCAGTGATGGAAAACACACCGTAGCAAACAATCTTGTAATGTGGAAGAAAAGGCAGGATACCCTAATCTGTATTTTCTGTGTCTAATGCATATTATTCTCTGCATTAAAAAAAAGTGTAGATTAAGCTTAAAGTCTTGAAGATGGCACTGTGCAGATCTCACAAATTTCAGAGGTTCCCGTTCAGATAAGCATCCACTTTGAACGTTTATCAGAGTTCAGCTGAATTGGATCCAAACCTCTTTGATCAAGAAATCAGGCAGGAAATATTTTGCAATGTCCAGTACTTCCCGGATTCAGGGAGCCAGAAATTCCACAAGAACAGTTCTTTCTCATGGGGTTTTTTTTTTTTTTTGGTTACTTTTGCTCCTGGCCCCAACTGAAATTGGCAACTGCAGAATCAAAGTGGAAAAAAAAGTGGCCCAAGCACATTTGATTTCTGTCCCCTTTATGTCTCCACTGTCTCTGCTCTGCAGTGTGTAGCAGCTGCACCAGGTTCAGCAACTGGGTCTCTACCGGAATTGGTGAAAACTCAGTAGGTCTTAATGGGAGTATATCGTTTTCCTTTAGTGCTCGTGACTGTGATGGGCTGTTAACAGTCAGACTTTGTCTTGGGCAGGCTGCAGAGCTGATAAAAAAAAAATCATCTGCAATTTTTTCCAGTGGGAAATAGTGGGGGGGAAAGAATCTGCTAAAAAATGCCACACTGAAAAATGTCTGTTTGAGAACCAGTTTTAGCACAAGCTTACCCCCGCGTGAATGGACACACAAATGAACACACATGTATAAAGAGGCATGCACGTGTCCACACAACGTCGGCGCACACACATCCGACATACATACGCATGCTCCATTGTAGGTGGCAAGAGAGTACCCGACTGCGCTCCGATGCCAAAGAGATTGGGGACCGTACCCAAGGACAGGACTCCACAAAGCAACGCTCCCCTTATATTTTCTAACAGCAGTGCACGCGCTGTAAAACGCTTCCACCTACCATTTAAACCCAGCCAGAGTTTAAAGAGAAAAGCACGGTGGTTAGCACAGCTGGCGAACAGCTTTGATTCAGAGATTTATAGAGTTTAAGGCCAGAAGGGACGATTAGATCATCTAGTCTGACCTCCTGTCTTGCACAGGCCATAAAATTTCACCCTGTATTGAGTGAATACCCCTGGATTGAACATTTCACCCGGTGTTGAGTCAATACCCCTGTACTGAGCCCAATAGCTTGTGTTTGATTTAAGTATCACTTTTGGAGGGGGGTGGGAACGAAGGATGCTGCATTAGTTGCAGGGTCTGATTGTCTGCACTGGCGATGTGCGTTTCCCTGCCTACACACTTATATAGTACACATTGCCATGGTGATTGAGCATCCCACAGGTCTCCTGGCTCCATGCTGAGATGCTGAGGAAGGATAGTCATGTGATTAAGGCGCTAGACGGGAAGCCAGGAGATCGGTGTTCAGTGCCTGGCTTTGCTGCCATCTGGGTGGCCATCATCTCTGTGGGCCTCATTCAGCGCCCCATGGAACCAACCAAGAGACTGCCGGAGGGTGGGTCTACACTGCAAGCAGAAGCGTGACTGCAGCAGGTGGACAGTTACCTGAGCTAGCTTTGATCTAGCTAGCACAGATCCCAGCAGTGACGGCTGGAAGACGCGGGGTCGGTACTTGAGTGGCTAGCCCACGCTGCTGAGACTTCCCTGCCATTGGTATTTGGGTTAGCTAGATCAAAGCTCGCTTGGGATGACGTGCCGATTGCAGGGTAGATACACCCTTGGACTTCAGTGGGCTTTGACTGAGGCCCTCTGTGCTTACAGAGGGGGATGATACTACTTCCCCACAGGGGGGCTAGGAGGAGGGTTGCCACCTTTCTAATTGCTGGTAACTGGCCCCCCGCCGAGGACCCGGCCCTGCCCCGCCTCTTTCCTCAAGGCCCCACCTCTGCTCCGCCTCTTCCCCAAGGCCCCACCCCCATCACTCCCTCCTCTCTCCCCCTCCCGCCGTCGCTTGCTGAATCGTCTTCACCTCTCCCCCCATCCTCCTAGCTGGGCTCCCTCTGCTCCCAGGCTGGGACGGGAGCTGCTGCAGCCGGAGAAGGAACCTGCCTGGCTGAGCAGGGGCTGGGGCGGGTTAATGACCCAGCGCCTCCCCTCTGACTGGACACTGCCAGGTCTCCTTTTTGATTGAAAGCCGGGCAGCTGGTAACCCTAAATGGCACCCAGACACAGAAGCCAAACATCGGATTGTCCAGGTAAAAACCGGACGGGTGGCAGCCCTAGCTAGGAGGATAAATCCACCAATGACTGAACAGCTCCGGTGCCTCAGGGATGAGCACCATAAACAAACCTAAATAATCCCCCCTCCTATAGTATTGTAGCATCTCACAAGCTTTAATTCTGTGAGGCAGGGAAGTGCTCTTATCCCCATATTCCAGATGAGGTCCCCAGAAGTTAAGTGACTTGCCCAAGGTCAAACAGGAAGGCTCTAGCAAAGAGGGGAAATGAACACGGCTTTCCCCAGGCCCAGGCTAACATCCTCACCTCTAGCCTATCCGTCCACTCCTGCCCTCTGCAAGGAGAACACAGTTCTGGCCCAGCTGTTTGGTTTAATACAGCTCGGGCTTCTTTCAAGGAGATCGAGCCGAAGGCTTGATTTTCAACATGCTGCACAATGTGCAGGCAGCCAGGAGCCTCGAAGATGGGGGTTGTTTTTTTCAAATGTCTCTCTCCGAGTTATGTTTAGGGACTCTGTGGTTTGGGGGGCCGCCAGCCCAGGACCCGTTAGCTAGCGCACCTCAGTAGGAAACAGATACAGCACCAATAACAAACACAACTTAGTGGTTAGACCTTTCCAGGGACCGGAGATTGGAAATGACATTGGATTGGATGTTTCATTGTGAGCCCAAGATAATCCGGCTCCGAAACACGCTGTGCTTTTGCTGGGTGCTCTTCCAGTAAATGATGGGGCGAGGGCTTTTATTTTTGTCCTGCTATGCTGGAAAGGACACTCCCATGTTGGAGAGGAGCCTAAATCAGGAGACCTGGGTTCCTCTCCACCCATCACTCAAATCCCAGGGAACAGAACGGGCAGAAGTTTTGCAATTAAACCTTGCTCATTGGCTTCATTAAAATAGGCAGGATTCATAGGAACACAGCTCTGGGGCACTGCTATTTTAGGCGACCCTGTCATTTCATCCTGTTCATAAACTTATCAAACTCCGTCTTCCAGCTAGTTACATTGTTTGCCCCCCTCCTCCTACTGGTACGTTGTTCCAAGACCTCTCACATCTTCTGGTGGACCTAGATAAACCTCGGCTGCTTGGACTAGTGGGTAAAGGAGGGGGAAGTGTGGGGAGCTTCAGGGCTTAGAGGAGCTCCCCTCCATAGGATGGTTTGGGTTGGGCCTGTGGTACTGGCTTGGCAGGATTTGGTGGGGGGAGGGATTTGGGATACAAGCATCACTGGGGTGGGGATGTTGATTTGAAAAGGGCTGAAGAATGTGGGGCCAAACCATCAAATTGCTCCTGCTAATGAGAACAAAGCGGAGGCTGGTCCCCCTCCCGCCCCCGACATTAGATGAGGCCATTGAAAACCCCCCTGGGGCATTTCCTAACAGGAGTTTGGAAAGGGGATTGTAAGCCCTCCTGCATCAGGATCAGAGTCAATCTCTACCTCTTGGGGGACAGGAGGTGCTTTCCCCAGATTACCTCAGACCTGCCTGCTGCAGGGCCTTCCTCTGGAGCACTTGGCTCTGGTTACTGGCGGAGACAGGATGTGGGAGTAGACGGGCCTCGGTCTGACTCACCACGGCACCCCTTATGTCCTGGTGAACTCTCCGGGGGTGAAAGGACGGGGAGTGGAAAGAACAGACTAGACATGGGATGTGCCAGCACAATGCAAGCCCACCCTCTCACCCAGCCTCGTCTGTGCCTGCCGGGGGTCAGCTCCCAACTCCACCAGCCACGGAGAACACAAGCACTTCCCTCTAGGCCTACAGAGGCCCAGTTGTCTCTCGGCGGGTTAGCACTAGGTACACCCCAATGCCTGAGCCCTCAAAGCGTGTCCCTGGAGGTGCAGCCCCATCGTACCGGACATCCACACGTCCGCAGAAGGGAAAAGCGATGACCACACCCACCTTGTCTCTCTCACCTCCTGGGACCGACACGGCTACATCACTGCAAACTCACAGTCTGCACAGATTCGCTGCCCCCAAAGACCCAGTTCATCGGGCCCACCTCAGCTCCCCGCTCTGCTGAATCCACAGCCCTTAGACGTGCTCGTCATGGAAACAAGCAAAAGTTTCTTTAACCAAGTTCCGAGAGTCGAGTGATAGTGAGGAGACGGGTTGGAACCAGACGGTTACATATGAAATAAAACCAGAACACGTGTTCTAGAGCCCAGACTTACTTAACCAGATACTTTCATGTCTCGCCCAAAGTCCTTCCAGCATTTTACAGCCAAGCTTGGCCGTGATCTGGGAAAGAGTCCCACCCTTCAGTCCCGCCAGCTCTAGACGTCCGGTGCTACAAAGATTTAGACTAAAGCCACAAGATTTGCTCCAACCACAGTAGCAGGCTCTCCCATGCAACAACAGGACCACACTGAACAACCCAGCTGCTACGGCAAAGAACCGAGAGCCACTTGCAGAAGGCCCGGCACTGAGGAGACGCATGGGGCCATACCTAATCTCCTTATCTAGGGCTCCTATTGGGTCTCCCCTAAGATTTCCAGGGCTTCCTGGTTCTGCCCAGGCCTGCCAGTACGTTAGGGCTCAGCCTGTCTCATGATATTTTGGTTCTTACCCGTTCAGAACCTCAGACAAAGCCCAGTTCTCGTTGAATTCCAAACATGGAGGGTAGAGTCCTAGCCCCAGGGACATCACTATGTTTTTATGATGTCCAGTGTTGCCAGCTTCTGTTCTAGTCTAGTCTCTTGCCGCTTGGATTTTGCGGTGAGGGGAGGGGGCTGTAGAGGGCATGTTTTGGATCAAACAGATTTTCTGGTGCGTGTCCACAAAGGAAATCATTTGTGATGCTGGGCAAGCTAACGAGGCACTGACAGGAAAGTCGGTTGCCTGGAGAGCCACTTATAGTCTCTTCCTCCTGCACTTTGCTTCTGAGTGGCTCCATCAGAGCAGCGGAGAGCTCGGTCCAATTCTAACTACCCCAGAGGCTTTGCATTTCCTCCCTCTTCAGGTAGCTGCCTGTCATTAGAAAGACTTCCCCTGTAATGAGGAGAGAAAGCATCTGCTCCGGGCCTCTGTGCGAAAACGCACGTGGAGGATGGAAAGAACACATGAGATAAAGGATCATGCAGAGCATACGCAGTGCAGCAAGCATCACACCGTTGTATGCGTCACATGATCCATGCACAAGCTAAGGCTACGTACTTAGAAACAGGTGTCTTCACTAGGAATAAAAGTGTGTTTTTAACCTATTAACAAAGCTGTCTTCAAATCCTAGCGAAGGCAAGGCAGGTGTACTTTTAACCCATGTTAACTGGTCAAGGTGAACCCTAGAGGGGAGGGTGCATAGGAGATACCAGGGTAGACCAGAGAGTGTATTTGAAAGCAGCGTCCCAGACGGCTAAGAAGAACTGAATTGCTAGAGTGCGGCTTCGAGTGTATTTCACAACCTTAAGGAGATATGGAAGTCCTGGCACAGTCAGGGAACTATGATGCGATTGGAATAATAGAGACTTGGTGGGATAACTCACATGACTGGAGTACTGTCATGGATGGATATAAACTGTTCAGGAAGGACAGGCAGGGCAGAAAAGGTGGGGGAGTTGCGTTGTATGTAAGAGAGGAGTATGACTGCTCAGAGCTCCGGTATGAAACTGCAGAAAAACCGGAGAGGCTCTGGAGAAAGTTGAGAAGTGTGAGCAACAAGGGTGATGTCGTGGTTGGAGTCTTCTATAGACCACCAGACCAGGGGGATGAGGTGGACAAGGCTTTCTTCTGGCAACTAGCAAAAGTTGCTAGATCGCAGGCCCTGGTTCTCATGGGAGACTTTAATCACTCTGATATCTGCTGGGAGAGCAATACAGCAGTGCACAGACAATCCAGGAAGTTTTTGGAAAGTGTAGGGGACAATTTCCTGGTGCAAGTGCTGGAGGAACCAACCTGTTGCTCACAAACAGGGAAGAATTAGTAGGGGAAGCAAAAGTGGATGGGAACCTGGGAGGCAATGACCATGAGATGGTCGAGTTCAGGATCCTGACACAAGGAAGAAAGGAGAGCAGCAGAATAAGGACCCTGGACTTCAGAACAGCAGACTTTGACTCCCTCAGGGAACAGATGGGCAGGATCCCCTGGGAGAATAACATGAAGGGGAAAGGGGTCCAGGAGAGCTGGCTGTATTTTAAAGAATCCTTATTGCGGTTGCAGGAACAAACCATCCCGATGTGTAGAAAGAATAGTAAATATGGCAGGTGACCAGCTTGGCTAAACTGTGAAATCCTTGCTGATCTTAAACGCAAAAAAGAAGCTTACAAGAAGTGGAAGATTGGATAAATGACCAGGGAGGAGTATAAAAATATCGCTTAGGCATGCAGGAGTGAAATCAAGAAGGCCAAATCCCACTTGGAGTTGCAGCTAGCAAGAGATGTTAAGAGTAACAAGAAGGGTTTCTTCAGGTATGTTAGCAACAAGAAGAAAATCAAGGAAAGTGTGGGCCCCTTACTGAATGAGGGAGGCAACCTAGCGACCGAGGATGTGGAAAAAGCTAATGTACTCAATGCTTTTTTTGCCTCTGTCTTCACGAACAAGGTCAGCTCCCAGACTGCTGCACTGGGCAGCACAATATGGGGAGAAGGTGACCAGCCCTCTGTGGAGAAAGAAGTGGTTCGGGACTATTTAGAAAAACTGGACGTGCACAAGTCCATGGGGCCGGATGCGCTGCATCCGAGGGTGCTAAAGGAGTTGGCGGGTGAGATTGCAGAGCCATTAGCCATTATTTTTGAAAACTCATGGCGATCGGGGGAGGTCCCAGATGACTGGAAAAAGGCTAATGTAGTGCCCATCTTTAAAAAAGGGAAGGAGGAGGATCCGGTGAACTACAGGCCAGTCAGCCTCACCTCAGTCCCTGGAAAAATCATGGAGCAGGTCCCCAAGGAATCAATTATGAAATACTTAGGGGAGAGGAAAGTGATCAGGAACAGTCAGCATGGATTCACCAAGGGGAAGTCGTGCCTGACTAACCTAATTGCCATCTATGATGAGATAACTGGCTCTGTGGATGAGGGGAAAGCAGTGGATGTGTTATTCCTTGACTTTAGTAAAGCTTTTGATACGGTCTACCACAGTATTCTTGCCGCCAAGTTAAAGAAGTATGGGCTGGATGAATGGACTGTAAGGTGGATAGAAAGCTGGCTAGATCGTCGGGCTCAACGGGTAGTGATCAATGGCTCCATGTCTAGTTGGCAGCCGGTTTCAAGCAGAGCGCCCCAAGGGTCGGTCCTGGAGCCGGTTTTGTTTAATATCTTTATTAATGATCTGGAGGATGGTGTGGACTGCACTCTCAGCAAGTTTGCAGATGACACTAAACTAGGAGGCATGGTAGATACACTAGAGGGTAGGGATTGGATACAGAGGGACCTAGACAAATTAGAGGATTGGGCCAAAACAAACAAACAAAAAAAACCTGATGAGGTTCAACAAGGACAAGTGCAGAGTCCTGCACTTAGGACGGAAGAATCCCATGCACTGCTACAGACTAGGGACCGAATGGCTAGGTTGCAGTTCTGCAGAAAAGGACCTAGGGATCACAGTGGACGAGAAGCTGGATCTGAGTCAACAGTGTGCTCTTGTTGCCAAGAAGGCTAACGGCATTTTGGGCTGTATAAGTAGGGGCATTGCCAGCAGATCGAGGAACATGATCGTTCCCCTTTATTCGACATTGGTGAGGCCTCATCTGGAATACTGTGTCCAGTTTTGGGCCCCACACTACAAGAAGGATGTGGAAAAATTGGAAAGAGTCCAGCGGAGGGCAACAAAAATGATTAGGGGTCTGGAGCACATGACTTATGAGGAGAGGCTGAGGGAACTGGGATTGTTTAGTCTCCAGAAGAGAAGAATGAGGGGGGATTTGATAGCAGCCTTCAACTACCTGAAGGGGGGTTCCAAAGAGGATGGAGCTCGGCTGTTCTCAGTGGTGGCAGATGACAGAACAAGGAGCAATGGTCTCAAGTTGCAGTGGGGGAGGTCCAGGTTAGATATTAGGAAACACTATTTCACTGGGAGGGTGGTGAAGCACTGGAATGCGTTACCTAGGGAGGTGGTGGAGTCTCCTTCCTTGGAGGTTTTTAAGGCCCGGCTTGACAAAGCCCTGGCTGGGATGATTTAGTTGGGATTTGAGCAGGGGGTTGGACTAGATGACCTCTTGAGGTCCCTTCCAACCCTGATATTCTATGTGGTACCTATTACCAGAGCATCCAAGAGCCACGCAGTCTTTAATGTATTTAAATCCCCATTTTACAGATGGAAAACTGAGGCACAGAGAGACGAAGGCCCAGATCCTCAGAAGTATTTAAGTGCCTAATTCCCATCGGTTTCAAAGGGAGTTAGGTGCCTAAATGCCTGTGGGAATCTGAGCCTACATGACTTGCCCAAGGCGTCACAGGGGCAGAATAGGGAGTTGAACCCAGATCTTCTAGCGCGTCACCCTAACCACTATGCCATGCTGCCCACTCAGTTTCTGACAGTAAGCTGTCACTCTTTCATTAGCAGAACTAAGTGAATAATTTTCTCAGAGAAATGTCACTGATTTTTCAAATCACCAGTCTAGGATTTGCTCGCGTTTGTTACTGGAAATGATTCCCAGAACAGCAATAGTTTTCTTGGTCTGCAACTCATTAGTGAGACTCCAAAACTCCAGCTGCATTGGATGGTTTTCCAGAGGCATGAAGGGCTTATGTGGCATCCAGAACATAAGAATGGACCTACTGGGTCATACCAAGGGTCCATCTAGCCCAATATCCTGTCTTCCGACAGTGGCCAGTGCCAGGTGCCCCAGAGGGAATGAACAGAACAGGGAATCATCAAGTGGTCCATCCCCTGTCAGCCATTCCCAGCTTCTGGCAAACAGAGGCTAGGGACACCATCCCTGCCCATCCTGGCTAATAGCCATTGATGGACCTATCCTCCATGAACTTATCTAGTTCTTTTTTGAACCCTGTTATAGTCTTGGCCTTCGCACCATCCTCTGGCAAGGAGTTCCACAGGTTGACTGTGCATTGTGTGAAGAAATAGTTCCTTTTGTTTCTTATAAACCTGCTGCCTATTAATTTCATTTGGTGACCCTAGTTCTTGTGTTATGAGAAGTAGTAAACAACACTTCCTTATTTACTTTCTCTACACCAGTCATGATTTTACAGACCTCTATCATATCTCCCCTTAGCTGTCTCTTTTCCAAGCTGAAAAGTCTCAGTCTTCTTAATCTCTCCTCATACGGAAGCAGTTCCATACCCCTAATCATTTTTTTGCCCTTTCCCAAGTCCAATATACCTTTTTTGAGACGGGGCGACCACATCTGCACACAGTTTTCAAGATGTGGGTGTACCGAAAAAGAATGGCTCAGGTTTGGGAATCTCCTTCACATCCTCAACCATGAAGACCGATGCTAAGAATTCATTTAGTTTCTTTGCAATGGCCTTATCATCCTTGAGTGCTCCTTTAGTATCTCGATTGTGCAGTGGCCCCACTGGTTGTTTAGTAGGCTTCTTGCTTCTGATGTACTTAAAAAAAAATTGCAATTACTTTTTCAGTCTTTGGCTAGCTGTTCCTCATTCTTTTTTGGCCTTCCTAATTGTATTTTTACACTTCACTTGCCAGTGTTCATGCTCCTTTCTATTTTCCTCACTCGGATTTAACTTCCACTTTTTAAAGGAGGCCTTTTTGCCTCTCACGGCTTCTTTTACTTCGCTGTTTAGCCATGGTGGCTCTTTTTTGGTTCTCTTACTATGATTTTTAATTTGGGGTAGACATTGAAGCTGAGCCTCTATTATGGTGTCTTTAAAAAGTTTCCATGCAGCCTGCAGAGATTTCACTGTCCCCTCTAATTTCTGTTTAACTAACCTCCTCATTTTTGTGTAGTTCCCCTTTCTGAAATGAAATGCTACAGTACTTCTCCGATGGGACACCACGGACAGGGTAATTCTTAGAATCAGGCTTCTGGGCGGGGGGAGAGGGGGAAGTGCGGGGGGAGACAACTCATGTCTAGGAAGTCCAAATTCCCCAGTTCCACTGTTCTTTTTCGAAATTCACTTAGCAATGCTGCATCTATGAGCATTCGAGCCTGGAAACTCATTTGCCGGAGCATTTGTGGGAATCTAACGCACCGAGCTTTAGACCCCAGAGGGAGAGAATTTATTAATAAAAAAAAAAACAAAAAACCACACCACACATGTATACACTAGTACATACACATCCATTAAGAAAAATCACACACACAACGGTGCTTTTGTGGAACCCACTGGTTAATGCGTGCTACGGGGCCATCTGTATCCATGCTGCGGAGCGTATGTCTGTTACAGCCTAAGGCTACCATATGTCTGGGTTTTCCTGAACATGACCTCTGTTTTGATCCTCTGATCTCCATCCAGGTGGATTTTTTAAATTAGAACAAGTGTCTGTGATTTTGGTATTGCCACTCTGACTTCTGTGCTGCTGCTGGCGGCGGCCTTCAGAGCTGGGTCACCAGCGGCTACGGGCCAACCGCCCAGCTCTGAAGGCAGCGGTGCCACCAGCAGCAGTGCAGACGTAAGCATGATAGAAAGAAACTGTAGAGTAGAAACTGTAACCCCTCCCCAGTCCAGTTTCTGTCCCTCCCATCCCCATCCCTGCCCCTCCAGCTTCCCTCCCTCCCTCCCCCCGTCAGTGTCCTCTATTTGAGAACTTGACATATGGTAACCCTATTATATTCCCAGCTATAAACCTGAGCTTTTAGATCAAGCAGTGGAAATCCCGGGTGGCCATCCCCTACACAACCTCTACCCTCAACTCCCCTGCACATGCTTGTGTGAATAGGTACATAGTGCCCTGATACAAGCACACATTTTTCCACACCGGTGCATGGTCACTCACAATGGCACGCTCATCCACACACACGCTGTCCTACCACTACTGACAGGGGCCGCACACACATTCAGTACAGGCACATATGACCGCTCTCTCACCTACACAAAGGCCAACCCACTGCTGCAGGGAGTGGTGCCGGTGGCCCAGTAGGTGGCGCTCTTCTCTCTCAGCCAGTACTGAAGTAGGGTGACCAGACAGCAAGTGTGAAAAATCGGGACGGGGGTTGGGGGGGTAATAGGAGCCTATATAAGAAAAAGACCCAAAAATCGGGACTGTCCCTATAAAATCGGGACATCTGGTCACCCTAGTACTGAAGTAATGACCCAGTGGGTTGTTAGAGGGCCTTGTGCTATTGGAGGGGCTGGCTTAGGAAGTTATAAAGCACAGGCCCTTGACCGCTTGTGATCAAAGCAACAACTCATGGCATTATTTGCAAGCATAGGGGTATTTACCCATTTCCTGGCCTCATTCCTATCTAAGCAATGAGCGTGCGGTGGACCTGGCCTTCCCTCTGTACTTTCAAACAGAGACCTTATTTTCACTCCCCATCTTCCATGGAAATCCTGTGAAGTATCACGGAATGACGGACGCCTGCCATTTGCATTTGAGGAAGAGGATGAAATTCACTGCTGACGTCAGTGGAACAGCACCCCCTTCTGGCAGCTGTGAACTTGGCCCACACAGGGCTTTGGCAGCCTTCAGGGCCCAAGGGTGACTCCTTGCTCTCCCTCCAGTCCCTGTTTCATTTGCAGCATGTTTAAGAGTCGCTGGGAGGAACTTCAGCTGGTGCAAAGACTGGGTAACAAGCCCAGACTACAGGAAGCCCTTGTCTTGCACCCTGGTGCCACCCTTGCTAAGATGCAAATCGACTCCTGCATCAGGAAGGCTCTTTGAACTCCCTTTACTGCATCCCTGGACCTTCAGAGCCAATGTTCTTCTCCAGTCACCGCCTGGAACCCCAGTGAGTGTCCCTGGCACACTCTGCCAGGAGATGCCCCTTTGCACAGCACCCTACTGACCCAGGTGCTCAGCAGCAAATTCAGGAACTCTGCCTAACCTCTGCGTCGGGATGGGGAGCTGGCTTGCCTGGAGTTATGCTGCAAAAAACAGCTCTGCAAGGTGGGTGGAGCTGGTCATTGACAAGGAAGGGGGACGTTTGGCAGCGTTTTCTGACGGGCAGAGGGAGCGCAGTGGAGCGTAAGGGTTCCTGCTCTGTCTGGAGACATAGTGAAAAGCGTGCACACTCTTTCGTGCCCGGCCAAGATGTGTTTGCAAACTACCCAGTGGGTCCCGGTAGGCTGGGGCCTGCATCTCTGAGCTGCAATGGAGGGGTGAGAACTGCCCTGACGCTGACCCTGAGTTTTTCTGTACAGCCTGGGGACTGGCCAATCCGGGGTTTAGCCTGCGTAATGACCAAGTAAAAACCGAGCAAGAGCTTTGAGCAATAAACAGGCCCACATTGGGCGCACTCCGCTTCCCGGGAACCTCACTGGCTTCCCTGACAGCAGACTTTGTCCTGTTACCGCTTAGGGCTCATGGGAAGGGACAGAGATGCTAACCCCTGCAGTTTCTGCTGTTCTGCTGCCGGTCCCTGAAGCAGGCTGATAAAGAAAGAATGTCCCTCTAGTGGTGAAACAGAGAAAATGCTTCTAGTCCCTGACAGATAACAGACACGGGTGAACCCTCCCTAGCCGGGTATGGGGAAGGAGATAGGAAAGACACCCCAGGATCAATACAGTTACTCACGCCAAGGAGTTCCACTTCCTGAGAAAAGCAGGGAAAGGGTTCCTTGGGGGGGGCTCGTATCTCTCCTGAGGTCTGACTGCACCAAAGAAGGGGGTGCCTGGAATATTTAGTGCCTGTAGGATGCCTTGTGCACCAGGCATTCAGAGATCAGGACAGCCTGCATTGCTGCACTGGCTCCTGGTGGCACCGTGGAGGGGTGTCAGGGCCTTTTCGCTCCGGAGCCTCAAGCCTGCCTCTCCCTGAACAGAAATCACAAAGCCCAGGCACGGCTGGAACACAGGTTAGTATCATTTTCAGTTTCTTTTCATGCTGGCGAGAGGCACCAGCCTGGCAGTGCTAGAGAGAAGCTCCCCGGTCGCAGGAGAGCAAGGGGGTAAGGTCGTCCCTGCTTGCTGACCCTCCCCGGGCACCTCGAGAGACGAGCGTGCCTCCATGGCCTCTGTTGAGACCATCCACCGAGGGCCAGCTGGTGCAATGGCAGAGCTTGCAGTGTGGATACCTGTAACCAAGGAGGCGGACTGAGACCCACCCAACTCAGTCCACACTGGTTGGATGCAAACGGAGTCTGTTCATAAAGGACGCTGTAGCAAAGGCCCCGAAGCCCACTGCAAGTCCTCAGAGCTGTCCAGCTCCTTCCCCAGCCCCAGGTGAAATCCTAGGCCCATGGGAGTTTTGCCAGGGCCTTCACCGAGGCCTGGATTTCAGCCGCAGTTGGGATAGGCAGGAATAGTTAGCCAGCCATATGTCCACAGGGTGGTTCTGAATATAAATCTTTTCTGCTACGTCTGCACTGGCATTTTAAAAAGTCCCCTCGTGACTGGTGTTCCCAGGATGACAGTCCTGGCCCCAATTAAATCCCACTGACCTACTTTTCTGAGATCGGGGCTTTCCCAGCCATTCACGCCAATGGCCCAACAAATAGTCATCGGTACAGATGAATGACAAAGCCCTGGTGTGACGAACGTTCCCCCACCTCGCCACCCCCCACCCCAGAAGCAGCGGAGAGACGGCTCCCGAACGCTAACCTTCCCACTGATTCAGCGCTCTGTCAAACAACCAAGCTGGGCTCCAGCTGTTTGTAATTTGGAGGCAGAGGAGACACGAATGAGAGCGCTCCTTGTGCAAGGCCGCGCGGCTCGTGACAGACGGAGGGGAACGTGACGCCAGGATGAGTCCTCGAAGCAGCTTGGCAGCTGGCAAGAAGAAGTGCTCGAGGACCGAAATACAGCCAGCCCGCCCCCCGGCCCGTGCACGCACAGACACGCAAAGCGTCACTGCTGCAGCTTCTTACGAGACAATGAGGGAAAGGGGAATACTGAGGCCCGGGCCACCAACAGCCATTAAAGTCCTCAACGCAGATTTCCCCCCACCCCCAAGATGAGAGGTGGTGTTGTTCCCAGTGCCCAAGCCAAACTAGAAGCAGAGCGGTCTGATAGATAGGGAATTGGGCTCGAATTCAGAGGCCTGGGTTGTACCCAGCTCTAGCTAAGGTACTTATCTGGCCCCCCAGGGCCATCCGATCTGGGCACTTCACTCTCTAACATATTTATCTTCACACATTGATTTCAGTGGAAGTTAGGAACCTAACTATTATTGCGGACATGGGCTTAAATGACTTAACCAAGGTCACACAAAGTCTGTGGTGGAGCAGAGCATTGAACTCAAGTCTCTGATATCTTACATCAATGCCCTAACCACTAGGCCATCCTTCCTCTCAGTCACCTGCACTCAACCCCACTCTGCCACTTGTTCCCAGCACATGTAGTTGTCTCTAGAAAAGAGACGACTAAGGGGAGTGATGATAAAAATCTAAAAAATTCTGAATCGTGTGGGAACAGTGAACACACACAGCACAAAAACCAGGGGTCACCCGATGAAGTTAACAGGCAGCAGGTTTGAGACAAACAAGAGGAAGTACTTCACGCAATGTGCAGCTTACCTGTGGAACTCATTGCCATGGGATGGTGTGATAGCCAAAAAAGAACTGGATAAGTTCATGGAGGTTAGGCCCATCAATAGCTATTAGCCAAGATAGTCAGGGATGCAACTCCAGGCTTGGAGTGACCCTGACTGCCAGAAGCCGGGAGGGTGGATCACTCCATACTTGTCATGTCCTGTACACACCCCCTGAAACTCTGGAATGGGCCACTGCTAGAGACAGCAGGTCCCATTGCCGCCAGTCATTGCTCCCGAATGGATAGTGCTCAGACCTGGGGCAATAAACAAAGACATCCCTCGTCCCACTGCCCTGCCTCGCTCTGGGCTGAAGTTCACCTACCACATGAATGTCAGACTAGGCCATCAGAGGGAGATGTATACAGGCCTCAGTGCAACTTAGCCAGCATGACACCTCCCTGGCTTTCCTCCTGGCCTCTCCCAGGGAGCAGCAGCAGCCCCACCTGTCACGTGGCCAGGACGTGGGCCATCATGCCAAGTGGTTACAGCAGGAGTCGGTAGCCAGGAATCGGAGCCCAGGGTCAGAACCAGGTTACCTGGCATGGGTCAAGGCTGGGAAGAAACAGGTGCAGCAGCTATCGCAGCTGTGGGCGAGCGCTTTAAGCAGCCACTGAACTGCTGCTGCTGGGTTTAAAGACCTGGTTTGCGGACTCTTCCCACCAACCAGGCTGTGGAGCCAATCAGGGACCTGACCAGAAGCCAGCTGAGCTCATTAGGTCGCCCAGAGACTGGCTCTGCTGTTGGACCTGATTCCTGATACCATCAGCCTTTGCAATGGATGCTTCGGCCACTGCAGGAAGCTGCAAAGAGTGCAGGCTCCCGACACCTGCACTGCCTAATCTGTGTAGGTATTTACACTATCCATGGTGCCAGGTATCTGAATGGGCTTCCAATCTATTGCAGACCGGGGCATAACCTGGCCCTTTGTTAGTGCAGCGCCTAACTGCCTTCAGCAATGGATCAGGGAGCTGAGGCTTGAGTGAGAAATAAATACACATGTAAAGAGAAGGAAGTAAATGTTTGGGGAGCGCTCACGGTGACAGCTGGTCATTGACATAACTGAGACAACATGGAAGCAGTTCAGCCCCCAATGTGCTTGTGCTGAGATGGAGTCAGAAGAATGATGGTAGAAAATTGATAAGGGAAGCCCAGGGACACAAGGAGAAATCTATGGCCATTAGAAATAAGGACAATAAGGAGTTTTAAAGTATATTAGGAACAAAAAGACTAAAAAATGGCATTGTCCATTACTAGATGGACATGGTAGAATTATCAATAATAATGGAGAAAAGGCAGAAGTGTTCAAAAATATTTCTGTTCTGTATTTGAGCTAGAACTCTTCATGTACTCATATCATATAACACTCCATTCCACTAGTATCTTGGGGGGATATTAAACTGCAGTTCTAAAGATAGAAATTTTTCCAATTAGCAACTCCAGATAACTTACATCCAAGAGTTTTAAAAGAGGTAGTGGAGGAGCTCACTGCACCATTACTGCTGATGTATGATAAAAGTCTTGGAACACTGGGGAAGTTCTAGGAAACTGGAAGAAAGTTAATGTTATGCCAATATTTTAAAAGGGTAAATGGGATGACCCAGGCAATTATAGGCCTGTCAGCTTGACATTGATTCTGGGCAAAATAATGGAGCAGCTGATACAGAACCTAATTAATAAAGAATTAAAGGAGGGTGATATAATTAATGCCAATCAACATGGGATTATAGAAAATAGATCCTGGCAAACTAAACTTGATATCTTTTTTGATGAGATTACACTTCCGGTTGCTAAAGTTAATAGTGCTGATGTAATTTCTGTAAGGCATTTGACTTGGTACTACACGACAGTTTGATTAAAAAACTAGAACAATATGAAATTAACATGGTACATATTAAACGGATGAAAAACTGGTGAACTGATAGGACTCAAAACATAACAGTAAACTGTGTTTCTGATGGGATTCTACAGGGATCTGTTCTTGGCTCTATGCTATTTTATCGTTTTTATCAATAACAGAAGAATGCATAAAATCACCACCGATAGAGTGTGCAGACACAAAAATGTAGGGAATGGCAAATGAAGACAACAGGTCACCGATACACAGTGATCTGGATTGCTTGGTAAGATGGGTGCAAGAAAATGAGATGCATTTTTATGTGGCTAAATGGAAATGTATGCATCTCTGCACCTAATAGCTTTCTTTGATAAGATAACAAGCCTTGTGGATGTGTGTGTGTGTGGGGGGAAGAAGTGGTAGATGTGGTGTATCTTGATTTTAGTAAGGCTTTTGATACTGTCTCCCAGGACCTTCTCAAACAAACTAGGGAAATATAGCCTAAATAGAGCTACTGTAAGATGGGTGTGATGGGTCCCCCCTAGGGTGCCACCTGGAACTGGGATACAGCTGAGCCCTCTGACTCGCCAGCCTGGGCTCCCGCTCACACTGTGCTGTTAAAAGCTGCAGACCACTCCCGGTTCTACACTCCCATCATCATTCACACAAGTAGGGACACACCCAGCTGTAGTTACATGGAGGCTCTGACCAGCCACTTCATGAACCAACGATAGAGCGGCTACAGCCAAACCACACACAGCTCTCCCGCCTAGGACCCCAGAACTTTACCGTCCTGCCCTGGTCAAAAACCTGACCAGTATAAATGGATTACCATTACCCAGTTCGCCCCTCCCTCGATCTGAAGAAATATCTGCACAGAACCTTTGTCAATGGAGCTGAGATTTTTTTCCTCAAACACTTCACTCAAAAACACACTGGTTAAGATAAAACAAAGTCAGTTTATTAACTACAGAAAGATAGTTTAAGTGATTATAAGTGATAAACAGATCAAAGCAGGTTACCTAGTATACTACATGGGATTTGAATTAAACAGTGTCTCACCCTGTTAGATTGCACAAACACTTCACCAAGCTTCCATACACAGGCTAGAAACCCTGTTAGCCTGGGACCAGCACTTCCCCCAATTCAGTCTTTGTTCCTCAGGCATTTCCAGGTGTTCTTGTATGGGGAGTGAGGCCAAGAAATGATGTCACTCCCCATCTTTTAGAGCCTTTCCATATGGCAGGAACCCCTTTGTTCTAAGCTAAGTTCCCAGCCCAGATTGTGGGGAAAGACCGGTACAAAATGGAGTTTAGGATCATGTGATCTGGTCACATGCCCTTGCATGCCCCCGATGAGCCATAGCAGCAATTATCTATAGGCGGTCTGAAGCATTCCCAGGTGGGGACAAACCTTTTCCATGGCCATTGTCTTTGTTGATGGGTCATTAGCACTATGTAGCTTTTTCATTATTGTACCTGAAAGGCTAGCTGTGGGTGTTACAGAGTCAATATTCATGACTTCAGATACAAAAATGACCCATGCACACAAATAGCATAATCGTATTCAGAATATAACTTTTCCATAGACACCTCACATGACACATTTTATACAATTTGCTTCACAATTATGCCATAATCATAATGATGAATATGGGGTGCAGGCAGTGTCACAATGGATGCACAACTGGTTGGAAAACCGTTCCCAGAGAGTAGTTATCAGTGGTTCACGGTCAAGCAGGAAGGGCACATTGAGTGGTGTCCTGCAGGGACTGGTCCTGGGTCAGATTCTGTTCAATCTCTTGATAAGTGATTTAGATAATGGCATAGAGAGGACACTTATAAAGTTTGCAGATGATACCAAGCTGGGAGGGGTTGCAAGTGCTTTGAAAGATAAGATTAAAATTCAAAATGATCTGGACAAACTGGAGAAATGGTCTGAAGTAAATAGGATGAAATTCAATAAGGACAACTGCAAAGTACTCCACTTAGGAAGGAACAATCAATTGCACACATACAAAATGGGAAATGACTGCCTAGGAAGGAGTACTGTGGAAAGGGATTTGGGGGTCACAGTGGATCACAAGTTAAAGATGAGTCAACAGTGTAAAACTGTAGCAAAAAAAGCTAACGTCATTCTGGGATGTATTAGCAGAAGTGTTGTAAGGAAGACATGAGAAGTAATTTTTCTGCTTTACTCCATACTGATCAGGCCTCAACTGGAGTAGTGTGTCCAGTTCTCGGTGCTACATTTCAGGAAAGATGTGGACAATTGGGAAAGTCCACAGGAGAGCAACAAAAATGATTAAAGGTCTAGAAAACATGACCTATGAGGGAAGATTGAAAAAACTGGGTTTGTTTAGTCTGAAGTAGAGAAGACTCAGACTGGACATGATAACAGTTTTCAAGTATGTAAAATGTTGTTACAAGGATGAGGGTGAAAAATGTCCTATCCTTGGAGGTTAACGAGAAGAAGCAATGGGCTTAAATTGCAGCAAGGGAGGTTTAGGTTGGACAGTAGAAAAAACTTCTTAACTGTCAGGGTGGTTAAGCACAGGAATAAATTGCCTAGGGAGGTTATGAAATCTCCATCATTGGAGATTTTTAAGAGCAGGTCAGACAAACCCCTGTCAGGGATGGTCTAGATAATACTTAGTCCTGCCTTGAGTGCAGGGGACTGGACTAGATGACCTACTGAGGTCCTTCCAGTCCTACACTTCTATAGTTTTATGAACAAAGAATGCAAGCCACAGTTACAGGATGGGGTATTCTATCCTGGGAAGCAGACTCTGAAAAATGGTGTGGGGGGGGTTGTCATGGTGGATAATCAGCTGAACACGAGCTCCCCGATTGACACTGTGGTCAAAGGAGCTAATGCCATCCTTGGATGCATAAATTGGCATCACAAGTAGAAATAGAGCTTATTTTAGCTCTGTATTTGGCACATGTGCAACTGCTGCTGGAATAGTATGTCCAGTTGTTGTGTCCACGATTCAAGAAGGATGTTGATAAACTGGAGAGGATTCAAAGAAGAGCTAGGAGAACGATTAATGGGTTAGAAAGCATGCCTGATAGTGAGAGACTTAAGGAGCTCAATCTATTTAGCTTACCAAAGAAAAGGTGAAGGGGTGACTTGATCACAGTCTATAGGTACCTACATGGGGAACAAATAAATACTTGATAATGGGCTCTTCCATCTAGAAGAGAAAGGTCTAACATGATCCAATGGCTGGAAGTTGAAGCTAGATAAATTCAGACTGGAAATAAGGAGTAAATTTTTAATGGGGAGAGTTAATGGACTTATCTCCATTAAAGGATGCTTAGGCTGCTGATTGCACACATGGCCACTGGGGCAAGGGGACAGGGGCACAATAAAGATCCAAGAGCCCAGACCTAAGTTCCCTCTAAGCTGTGTAGCCACGCAGCAGCCTACCAAGGGCCACGCAGGCGGGGAGAGACGCCTCTCTCACCGCTCCAGCCCTGGACCTGCTGCAGGGAGAGAGGGCTGGGGGGAGTCCTCTCTCCCCGCTGCAGTCCTGGGGCAACCTACACCCCAAACCCCTCATCCCAGGCCCCACCGTAGAGTCCTCAACCCCCTCCACACCCCAACCCTCTGTCCCAGCCCTGAGTCCCCTCCTGCACCCCCCGCCACACATCACCTCCATATTGGTGCACATAACAAAATTCATTCTGCACAGGGATGGGGAAAAAAAAATGAGAGGGAACATTGACCCTCCGGGAGGTGTCTGATTCACCACCTACCTCCTGCTTGCCACAACCTCACTAAATCAAAACACTGCATCTGTCCCAAAGAGCTTCCTCCGAGGGTAGCAGTCAAGAGGCACCAGGTGGAGACGCAGAGGGGCATCCAAGTAAACACTGAGCCAATTCCCCTTCCACCTGTTGTCTGGTTAGATTGTAAATGCTTCGGAGCCAGGACTCGCCCTTGCCATGTGGGCGTATTGCATGCAGCACACTGGGGCCCTGATCTTGGTTTGATGCTACTGTAATACAGATACATAAACATAAGAGTAGTTTGGGTTTCAAGAAAGAGGACAAATCCCCAGTGGCTGAGACAGACATTTCCTCTCTGAGCACAAAGACGACAGACATGGCTGGGCATGCCGGGCGGCCGGGGGTGACAAAACTCCTATGGCCTGCAGAGGAGTTTACCACAGAACCATGGGGTTAGAAGGGACCGCAAGGGTCATCTAGACCAAACCCCTGCCAAGATGCAGGATTGGTTGTGTCTAAACCATCCAAACTTGTAACGGTGTGAATCTGAGCCTGGGAACCACTCTCCAAAGTTTCCCCTCACTCACATCCTTCGTTGTGGCTATGATAACCGAGGAAATGTTTTCACCCCCAAAAATCCCTCAGCTGCAAAACAAAAAAAAAAAAAAAAAAAAAAAATCCCAGGCAGTGATGACTTTACCATCCCAGCTGCTGAGTGACATGCACTTGATAAGCTGACTCACAGGCTTCTCTCTGAGAGCAGGACTTGGAGTGGTCATAAAACCTCTAATTTCCTTTCACAGCCTTAGAGATTACACAGGATTGAGCAAGCTTAAGTCATGTTTGAGGTTTTTTGTTTGTTTGTTTTGCCCATTGAGTTCATTAAAACCACATTCTCTGCCCCCAGAATACTTCTGCCTACTGATTCTGCCTCCTATAGGTGCAGAGAGACAAGATAATGGCTTGTATTGGACCTGCTTCTGTTAGTGAAAGAGACAAGCTTTCAAGATTATGCAGAGCTCTTCTTCAGGCCTGTGTGAACTCAAAAGCACGTCTCTTTCACTCCCCCCCCCCCGCACCTTGTCTCTCTAATAGACTGGGACCAATACAGCTACAACACTGCCAATAACAATGGATGCTGAGGACAGAGTCATTACAAACATGATGAGTCTAATGGCGCCGCATTCTGATAGCTGCCCTGCAACAAAGGCGGATTGAACGATCCTTTACAGAAAACGCTTATCATAAGGGTTACTGCTGGCCGACCAATCCTGATCGTTTTCGAGCACCTTCGTTATTCGCAAGCACTTGTCAAATAGTTTGGTCAAGGCATTGCCCAGCTTATGGGGTGTCCCCTAAGGGCTCACGTTGACTATACACTCAGTAGTCATTGTCTGCATTCTGTGGTTGGTCGCCTGCATCACATGAGATTGTTTCTATTCCCTTACTGGAGGACTGAAATTTATGAAAGAGGGATATAATGAAGGGCAATTGATACGAGTTGACAGTGTGCCCTTGTTGCCAAGAAGTCTAATGGCATTTTGGACTGTATAAGTAGGGGCATTGCCAGCAGATCAAGGGACGTGATCATTCCCCTCTATTCAACATTGGTGAGGCCTCATCTGGAGTACTGTGTCCAGTTTAGGACCCCACACTACAAGAAGGATGTGGAAAAATTGGAGAGTCCAGCAGACGGCAACAATAATGATTATGGTGCTGGAGCACATGGCTTACGAAGAAAGGCTGAGGGAACTGGGATTGTTTAGTCTGCAGAAGAGAAGAATGAGGGGGGATTTGATAGCGGTTTTCAACTACCTGAAAGGGGGTTTGAAAGAGGATGGCTCTAGACTGTTCTCAGTGGTACCAGATGACAGAACAAGGAGTAATGGTCTCAAGTTGCAGTGGGGGAGGTTTAGGTTGGATATTAAGAACAACTATTTCACTAGGAGGGTGGTGAAGCACTGGAATGGGTTCCCTAGGGAGGTGGTGGAATCTCCATCCTTAGAGGTTTTTAAGGCCCAGCTTGACAAAGCCCTGGCTGGGATGATTTAGTTGGGGATTGGTCCTGCTTTGAGCAGGGGGTTGGACTAGATGACCTCCTGAGGTCCCTTCCAACTCTGATCTTCTAGGATTCTATGAATATGGCCAGTAAAATGCGTTCAGCTTTTGGGATGAGTGAACCTTTTCATGGCCTGGTTACGTGAATGCTCTCAGACAACTCATTGCTGCTCACACCGCACTCCACTGAGTTCAGGGCCGTTACTCCCGGCTTACGCTGGTGTAAGGACAAGGAGGGACAAACTCACTGGGCCTGGTTCTCATTTATCCTGAAACCCCTTTTCACCACTCCGGCAGTGTAAACCATTTACATCCACTTTAAGGACTATACTACCAGAGCGGTGAAAAGGGGCCTCAGTGTAACAGATTTCAGGCCAGACTCCCTAAATCATCCCTAGTGGAAGGATGTCAAGTGATCTCCACAAAAGCACTTTGCAACTGGTTCCGTTGCCCTAAAATTCCTTAGAGCATTTGTTCTTATACCTATCTATCCCTCCCTCCCTCCGTGCTTCTATCTGTGACTCACCTACAGACAAAAGCTGTATGGCTTTAACTACACCTGTATAGTTAAATTTGTACAATCCCCCCGCATGTGGAAGAAGTTATATGGATAATAAAGGGGCACATAGCAGTATAGTGATTCCCATATGGGAACAGGCTGACTATATCAATGATTCTTATGGCACATCTCCCCCAGCCAGTCTCCATCACGTTTCAAAGGGTAATACTAATAAATCAACCTATTGAGTTGGCAACAGCTGTCCTAATTCGATCTAGTGTTCTAGTCAGTTCCACTCCACCAGAAGCTGCAAGAGATGCTTAATGACTTCTTTGTTTCGGTCTTCACCGAGAAGTCTGAAGGAATGCCTAACATAGTGAATGCTAATGGCAAGGGGGTAGGTTTAGCAGATAAAATAAAAAAAGAACAAGTTAAAAATCACTTAGAAAAGTTAGATGCCTGCAAGTCACCCGGGCCTGATGAAATGCATCCTAGAATACTCAAGGAGCTAATAGAGGAGGTATCTGAGCCTCTAGCTATTATCTTTGGAAAGTCATGGGAGACGGGAGAGATTCCAGAAGACTGGAAAAGGGCAAATATAGTGCCCATCTATAAAAAGGGAAATAAAAACAACCCAGGTAACTACAGACCAGTTAGTTTAACTTCTGTGCCAGGGAAGATAATGGAGCAAGTAATTAAGGAAATCATCTGCAAACACTTGGAAGGTGGTAAGGTGATAGGGAACAGCCAGCATGGATTTGTGAAGAACAAATCATGTCAAACCAATCTGATAGCTTTCTTTGATAGGATAACGAGCCTTGTGGATAAGGTTGAAGCGGTGGATGTGGTATACCTAGACTTTAGTAAGGCATTTGATATGGTCTCGCATGATATTCTTATCGATAAACTAGGCAAATACAAATTAGATGGGGCTACTATAAGGTGGGTGCATAACTGGCTGGATAACCGTACTCAGAGAGTCGTTATTAATGGTTCCCAATCCTGCTGGAAAGGCGTAACGAGTGGGGTTCCGCAGGGGTCTGTTTTGGGACCGGCTCTGTTCAATATCTTCATCAACGACTTAGATATTGGCATAGAAAGTACGCTTATTAAGTTTGCGGATGATACCAAACTGGGAGGGATTGCAACTACTTTGGAGGACAGGGTCATAATTCAAAATGATCTGGACAAATTGGAGAAATGGTCTGAGTTATACAGGATGAAGTTTAACAAAGACAAATGCAAAGTGCTCCACTTAGGAAGGAAAAATCAATTTCACACATACAGAATGGGAAAAGACTGTCTAGGAAGGAGTACGGCAGAAAGGGATCTAGGGGTTATAGTGGACCACAAGCTAAATATGAGTCAACAGTGTGATGCTGTTGCAAAAAAAGCAAACATGATTCTGGGATGCATTAACAGGTGTGTTGTGAGCAGGACACGAGAAGTCATTCTTCCGCTCTACTCTGCTCTGGTTAGGCCTCAGCTGGAGTATTGTGTCCAGTTCTGGGCGCCGCATTTTAAAAAAGATGTGGAGAAATTGGAAAGGGTCCAAAGAAGAGCAACAAGAATGATTAAAGGTCTTGAGAACATGACCTATGAAGGAAGGCTGAAAGAACTGGGTTTGTTTAGTTTGGAAAAGAGAAGACTGAGAGGGGACATGATAGCAGTTTTCAGGTATCTAAAAGGGTGTCATAAGGAGGAGGGAGAGAACTTGTTCACCTTAGCCTCTAAGGATAGAACCAGAAACAATGGGTTTAAACTGCAGCAAGGGAGGTCTAGGTTGGACATTAGGAAAAAGTTCCTAACTGTCAGGGTGGTTAAACACTGGAACAAATTGCCTAGGGAGGTTGTGGAATCTCCGTCTCTGGAGATATTTAAGAGTAGGTTAGATAAATGTCTATCAGGGATGGTCTAGACAGTATTTGGTCCTGCCATGCGGGCAGGGGACTGGACTCGATGACCTCTCGAGGTCCCTTCCAGTCCTATAATCTATGAATCTATGAATCTATGAGATGTTTGATCTGTTCTTATTTAATAGCTTCATTAATGATTTAGAAGCAAGAGAGGAAAAATCTCATTAATGAAATTCATGGACAGTCGGGCTAATAGCAATGAGGGTAGACAAATGAGGTCTACTAAGATCAAAAATGTAGGCAGGAAATGACTCAATGATATCTTCCACTTGGAAAAATGAAAGCTAACGCATCTGAAGAATGATCCAAAACAACTATTCAGCACAGAGCAGTAACCTGGAAAGCAATTCTGAAAGGGATTAAGGAATGGTAGTTGACAGCAAATTAGATAGGAGTTTGCAATGCAACGTGTCATCCATAAAACCCCAATGCATCTTCAGTGGCACCACATTATAGAACAGTGTGGTAATAATTAGGGTGGGTTTCCATCCATTTGAACAGAAATGGATTTCCAACAAAATTAATATTTGTTGCAAAAAAGTGACCACTTGCCCCAGAAAATGTCGAGCTTTCATCAAAAAAGCCAAAAACTCACAACCCATTTTTTCCCCTCATAAATTCTAGATTTTAAAGATAGAAGAGGCAATTAGATCATCTAGTCTGACCTCTTGTAGAACAGTACCCTTTACCTCTGTACCAACCCGAGTAACTTCTGTTCAGCAAAATCCTCTTCCAGAAAGGAATCCAATCTTCATCTGACAATGTCAACACAAATGGCGAATCAACCGCTCCCTTGGTTGTTTTGTTCCAATGGAACAAAAGAACTTTTGTGGGTTTGGATGAACATTTTTTGTTTTAATTTTTTGATGAAAAGTTGGTATTTTCTGCAAAACATTTTTTGGGGGTTGACTTTTTATTTTTTTTAAATATAAACTTTACCAATAATTTCTCCTTATACAGCTCTTTTACAACCACATCTGGAATACTGCAATCCCTCTTCTAGCCATACTTTGCCCAAGAGGGGACATGATAACAGTCTACACCTTAGCATGGTGTTATTATTGATGATGATGCTAGTAGCTGAATCATCTGGTGCTGGCCACTGTCCTGTGTTCTTATATTGTAAAGGGAGATTGAGATATTAATTAAATCATCCATTCATTGTTGGCCACCTAGGCCGTCAGTTCCTGGTTTAGATCTTCAGCCCATGTTCTGCAGAAGTGAAGCATGCAGCTGTTATGGCCAAAGTGACCTGTTCTCAATTTTGGAGCACTTAAAAATAAATCACTTGTGAAACAGCAAACCAGTCTTCACCTTAATTATATTCGTGCTATCATCCCATTATCGTAGATGGATAAACAGTCTGTTTAAGAGTTATGTAGCAAGAGAAACTGTATTCTCCATTGCAATGCATTGGTTTTGTACTGGCTACAGTGACAGATAGAAAGACGCAATCCCCATCTTTTCATGTATTTATACCTGCTCCTGTATTTTTTACTTCATACATCCGATGAAGTGGGTTCTAGCTCATGAAAGCTTATGCCCAAATACATTTGTTAGTCTCTAAAGTGCCACAGGGACTCCTTGTTGTTTTTGTTGATACAGACTAACATGGCTACCACTCTGAAACCTGTCAGACATTATAGAGAAAGCATGGTGGTGCAAAGATCATCTTCAGAGACTGCCAATGATGCAAGAATCACTGAAATTCTCCAGCCTGCAGCTATGGTCCCTCCTGGCCTTCAATCGATGAATCATTCTTCTAGTAAGAAAAACTCCATGTTGGATCAATTATATAATTATTACTTGTTTCACAGCAGGGCCTGAAGACCTCAACCAATATCAGACTCCACTTGTGCGGGGCGCCGTACACATAGGATATGAGACTGCTCCAGTCTCAAAGAGTTCACAATCCAAATAGACAAAAAACAGGCCAAGGA
This sequence comes from Trachemys scripta elegans, assembly GCF_013100865.1. Classification (NCBI taxonomy): domain Eukaryota; kingdom Metazoa; phylum Chordata; order Testudines; family Emydidae; genus Trachemys; species Trachemys scripta. Next base: position 136,451,339 of record NC_048302.1, read on the forward strand.
AGTATTATGATCCCCATTTTACAGATAATGTCTCTCTGCCTCAGTTCCCTAAGTGAATAGATTTATGGATTATGTAATCTGCAGCAAGAGAGGTAGGTTAGAATTATTTTCCTATCTATAAAGTTAAGCTATAGAAATAGGCTTCTAAGGTAGGTTGTGGGATTCCCATATTGGAGGTTTCTGAGAACAAGTTGGACAAAATGTGTCAGATGGTCCTACCTCAGCGCAGGGGCTGGACTTAACTTCAAGGTCCCTTCCAGCCCTCCATTTCTATACTTGTATGACCTTTCTTATAATAATTGACCTACACATTTACTTTAATTGTGTGTCCAACTGTGGGAAAATAGATAAAAGTTTATGAAATGTTCCAATCACAGAGAACTAGGCTTGGCAGAATTTGATTTTCATTGCTCTATATTTTCAACAGATAATGCTGATGTTTTAAATTTTCACAGTTGCATAAAGTTGTGGGGTTTAAGGATCCCCCTCCCCATTTTTATCAGTTTAAATTTTCATGACTAGGTGACATTAATGGGGAAGGTGTCAAACAGTGTGGGGAGGGTCAGACAATTGTTTAACGGTAGATGTTGAAACTCAAAAAGTGGAAACTTTATGACCATTAAAGCACAAATTGTCAACACCACATGTCAAAATATAGACTAAATATCATTAAATCAAACTCCAATAAGTTCTCATGCAGCATTTTTCATACCTTGCCTGTCTGTAAATTTCAATTATTGATAGAAAAATTGATTTGTGTGTACAGTGAAATTGACATGTACTGATAAAAATCTAATCCATTTAAGCCTGAATATATTAACTGCTTGATTGGAAAAGGTGCAAAAGGGAGACAGCAAGACTAATTAGTCCAAACAATATATTGATATAACCCAACAACTGTGTTGAGAACATCCCAGTAAACAAGAAAAATGTGAGACCAGAAGTTAACATACTAAACTTGGCAGGTTGGAAGTTAGGCCTGATTGGTGAACACATAATACAATCCAGAGTGATCTAGACAAATTGGAGGATTGGGCCAAAAGAAATCTGATGAGGTTCAACAAGGACAAGTGCAGAGTCCTGCACTTAGGACAGAAGAATCCCATGCACTGCTACAGAGTAGGGACTGAGTGTCTAGGCAGCAGTTCTGCAGAAAAGGACCTGGGGATTACAGTGGACGAGAAGCTGGATATGAGTCAGCAGTGTGCCCTTGTTGCCAAGAAGGCCAATGGCATATTGGGCTGCATTAGTAAGAGCATTGCCAGCAGATTGAGGGAAGTGATTATTCCCCTCTATTTGGCACTGGTGAGGCTACAGCTGGAGTATTGTGTCCAGTTTTAGGCCCCCCGCTACAGAAAGGATGTGAACAAATTGGAGAGAGTCCAGCGGAGGGCAATGAAAATGATTAGGGGGTTGGGGCACATGACTTATGAGGAGAGGCTGAGGGAACTGGGATTGTTTAGTCTGCAGAAGAGAAGAGTATGGAGGGATTTGATAGCAGCCTTCAACTACCTGCAGGGGGGTTCCAAAGAGGATGGAGCTCGGCTGTTCTCAGTGGTGGCAGATGACAGAACAAGAAGCAATGGTCTCAAGTTGCAGTGGGCAAGGTCTAGGTTGGATATTAGGAAACACTATTTCACTAGGAGGGTGGTAAAGCACTGGAATGGGTTACCTAGGGAGGTGGTGGAATCTCCATCCTTAGAAGTTTTTAAGGCCCGGCTTGACAAAGCCCTGGCTGGGATGATTTAGTTGGGGTTGGTCCCGCTTTGAGCAGGGGGTTGGACTAGATGACCTCCTGAGGTCTCTTCCAACCCTAATCTTCTATGATTATCAGAAGATGAACTATTCTGCCCAGTTCCCCTCTTTCAGGACCCTTAAAATACTTTTTCAGGGGGGAGGTGCATTCGAACCAACTGAGGGGTTCCTGGAAGAGGGGGAAAGGCATCAGGCCCCTGCTCTGGTCCAGGGACTTCATCCTTTGTTTGTGGATCCCAAAAGTCATTGTATCATGACGTGCAGACCTCAGCACATCAGCAGGGACACCTGGCCATCACCACCCACACCAGCTGAGACGGCAGCCAGACACATGCAAGGTCCCCTTCCTTGAGTGTTCCTTTCTGCCCTTCTCCCACACCCCCATTTTTCCTCCTGTCTGGTCTCTCTCGGCTTTCCATTTGAGCCTGAGGTCATCTGTACAATGACAGGAGACGGCTCCTCCAGCTCCTCCCTGAGAGAGACCAGATCACGCTGATCCCAGACCCCAGATCGAGAGATGAGCCACAGCCCAGGGCAACTGCTGATGTGACTGACCTACCAGCCCAGAGCATCCACCTGGAACTGATCTGCTGTCTGGAATCTTGAGAATGTCAACAAAAGCTGCATTTTCCCCACCCTTACTATCCTGTCCCTTCTCCCCCTTGCATCAGTCTGTCAAAAGCAGGCAAAGTGACCATCCTTCACATCTCAGACCTGAGCATCAAAACTAACCTCCTGCCCACCAAGAAGAGTTGTCCAACAAATAAGGGACTTGAACAGATATACTTCCTCTCTTTCAAAGGGGAGTTTGATGGGGTTTGGATAGTATCATTTAACATCCATTTTAAATTGCTGTATAACTTGTTTTAGCTCTTGTGTATCCTTAATCAATAAATGTCCAAACTTTGGCAGGGAATTGTTAGTGTTTGCCATGGAATTCAGCAAACCAAGGTCTCTGTATACCAAACCTTGACCCTTGTTTGAAGCAGTTTAATGTTGGACAGTGACAGGTCTTTGATTCTTTGGAATCATAGTCCACCGAATACAACACAGGCCTTAAGACTTCTTTGAATTAATTCCTGTTTGAACTAGAACAGGTCCTTTTTTAAAAAATATCCAATCTTGATTTTTAAAAAATGTTATTGGAGCAGTTGTCTGGCAAAGCCAAAGCTGAACTCAGGTGTTCTGAGCCTAGAACTTTTTTGTTTTTATCTTTGTCAAAACATTTTTTGGCTACAATGAAAAAATTCCATGTTTGTGTTTTTCCTCAATAGAAAACCAGAGCTTTGGTTTAAAGACAACAATGGGATTTGGTTCAGTTTTTCCAGTACCCTTTTTCAAGTTTTGGGTTTCAAAAACCAAATTTTGACTGAAAACAAACCAAGAGATTGCACCAAAAATCATTTCCAAATACCGAACACTTTTGGGTTTTGATTTTGTTTCTTTCCATTTAAAAAAGGAGTAAAAATCAGGGGAAATTTTTAAAAAAGTTTCAACTAAAAAGACAGCAAATTCTTGCAAAAAATAATTGACATTATGTAACCGGCTCTATCTGGGTCCCAGTCCAGTGCTTTAAGCCCAGAACCATCTAAGACCTAACGTGAATAAGAATGAAGAGCTCCCCTCCCTCCGCCCCCCATGATATTCCACCTTTGGCTGAAGTCCTGCCTACAGCGCAGTCTTTGGAATAAAGCAGAGGAGTGCAAACCCGTCTTTTTTCTGCGCGTCTCCGATCCCAACCCCCGCTCCATGCACGCAGAAGGAAAGTAAATAAAGTTAGATCTCTGGCCGGTGCCAGAAAATTCCACAGTTTCTGAGTCGTTGCAACTGTATTCGTCAGGGGAAAAAAATGCCTTGGAAACCTCACTTGGATGGTGATGGGCGGGGGGGCGGGGGGAGGGTTGGAGGAGGGGGGGGGGAATGTGTGCATATGTGCGGTCAAGGCCAGGGCAGAAGTTCATGCAGTTGGTTTGCACAAAAAAAAAAAAAAAAAAAAAAATGTGTTTTGTTTGTTCTGGATTAGGCTGTGGAGTCTTAAAAGAAAACATGTTTTAGTAAGCTAATTTCAAAATCGGGAGGGGAAAGAGCAAGGTCACGGGCAGAGCAAATTCCCATCTGGATGTCAGCGCAATGAAAGGCGGATTCAGCAAAGGGGAAAGCCGAACCGGCTTCATCGAGCACCCAGCAATAAATAAATACAAAAATCAATCAAGCCCAGCAGCTCAGGCAAAGCACCGCCATTAGCAACAGCTACCGGGCGGAAGTGCAAAAGTGGGTTGGTTTTGAACTAAGCCGGCTCCCTCAGTGGTAGCTGGTTGGGATGCTGACAGGGCTGTCGTTAGGAAGGCAATCAGTTCACACTTGGGCTATCGATTAACACACCACAGAGGACACAGGCAGCGGCTGCTGGTACTTCGGATGCAGCCGCTTGGGGAACCGAGGCCCATTCCAGTCAGACAGGCTTGCCTCAGATGTGGAGTCAGATGCGGGCTGGATGGAACAGCATCAACTGAAGTCAAATGCCTGGTTCCCTTTCATTGTGGTTCCTGAGAAGAGGGGGGTGGAAATTATTCCTGGTCAGAATGTGTCTGAACACATCAAAAAGCATGAATGTAACATGCACATGGCATGGGACGCCCCTGGTCTCCCTGTGGATGGAAATGTGGTCGTGGTTCAAAGCCTGCTGCTTCCCTTCAAGAGGCTGAAACAGCTGAGCTGTGGATAAGATGAGAAGAGCCGTTTGCGTTCAGAACCCTGGCTGGAATTGCATCAAGGTCTGGCTTGGAGGAGGAGGATAATCAACGTGGATTTCTTAGAGGCGGATACTGTCCTTGGTGATGGACAAGCCAAACCCTTGGAGGAACGGAGAGCTGAAAGGATCAGTCCTGCCCTGGAGTTTAGCCACAGTCTGTAACGGGAGCAAATTCAGCTGTTTCTTGGGCATTCTGGTCCAGATACTTTGCTGCACCCATTAGTCAGTGCAGTAGAGCTGGCTGCAGCTCCCTTATTCACCAGTCCCAGAATTGTTGTAGTTTAGAACAGGGTGCTGGTGTTGGTCCTTAGGGGCTGGCCATCAGCTGAGAGTCGCTAGAGTGAAGTGACATTCTGGCTTTGCCCTCAGAGGCCTCCTCCTACTCCCTCTCCTGGCGCCAGAGGAGAAGGGCAGCATAGAAATGACACCAGCAGAAGACTCCTCCGTGCCACAGAGGAGATCCAGCTCATTTTCAGTCTCTTTATACCCCCTCAGTGGCACAAACTTAGCAGATTGGGGTAGAGGATTGTTATGAATGTATATATCCTTACCACCTAGGGGCTCCAGTCATGGGCCCCACTGTGCTAAGCATAACACAAGCACAGTACAGCCGGTCCCCTGTGTTCCTCTTGTGTATTTCATGCTCCTTTTGCCAGATTTTTGATTATTTTTTCCAAAATGAACGATGTCCAGAGATCTGCAGGCAGATAAATATATTTGGCTTGTGGCAAAAAATGCATGAAACAGTATCAAGGAAAATGGATTTTTTTTAAATGAACTTGTCACAAAACCAGCAAAAAACCTGAACCACTCTTTTTTGCTGCAAAGAACAAGTTAATGCAACTTCCATCGGTGATGGGGAACATGGTTCAATTTCAATTCAAGACCTTGCAGAACTGAAGACCTTGCAGGACTGTGAAGACCTTCAAAAAGATCTCACAAAACTAAGTGATTGAGCAACAAAATGGCAAATGAAATTAATGTGGATAAATGTAAAGTAATGCACATTGGAAAAAAATAACCCCAACTATATATACACAATATGATGGGGGCTAATTTAGCTACAACTAATCAGGAAAGAGATCTTGGCGTCATCGTGGATAGATCTCTGAAGACGTCCACGCAGTGTGCAGCGGCAGTCAAAAAAGCAAACAGGATGTTAGGAATCATTAAAAAAGGGATAGAGAATAAGATGGAGAATATCTTATTGCCCTTATATAAATCCATGGTACGCCCACATCTTGAATACTGCGTACAGATGTGGTCTCCATCTCAAAAAAGATATACTGGCATTAGAAAAGGTTCAGAGAAGGGCAACTAAAATGATTAGGGGTTTGGAATGGGTCCCATATGAGGAGAGGTTAAAGAGGCTAGGACTTTTCAGCTTGGAAAAGAGGAGACTAAGGGGGGGAATATGATAGAGGTATATAAAATCATGAGTGGTGTGGAGAAAGTGAATAAGGAAAAGTTATTTACTTGTTCCCATAATATAAGAACAAGGGGCCACCAAATGAAATTAATGGGCAGCAGGTTTAAAACAAATAAAAGGAAGTTCTTCACAGAGCGCACAGTCAACTTGTGGAACTCCTTGCCTGAGGAGGTTGTGAAGGTAGAACTATAACAGGGTTTAAACGAGAACTGGATAAATTCATGGAGGTTAAGTCCATTAACGGCTATTAGCCAGGATGGGTAAGGAATGGTGTCCCTAGCCTCTGTTTGTCAGAGGATGGAGATGGACGGCAGGAGAGAGATCACTTGATTACCTGGTTAGGTTCACTCCCTCTGGGGCATCTGGCACTGGCCACTGTCAGTAGACAGGATACTGGGCTGGATGGACCTTTGGTCTGACCCAGTCTGGCCGTTCTTATGACCACCTTGAGGTCAATTCCCCTCAGCTGTAGAGCTTTATATATTTTTTTTTCCATGAATTTCAGAACATGGGAACTGCCAGACTGGATCAGATCCAAGGCCCACCAAGCCTGGTGTCCTGGCTCCAACAACGGCTGGCACGAGCAGCTTCAGAGGAAGATGAAGGAAACCCTGCAGTTACAGAATAACCTGCCGACAGTGTATGTTTCCTCCATTAATTAGCAGTCTTGTCCTCTCTTGGCTTCCTTGACTGCCCTCTCCTGGTTCTCCTCCTACCTTTCTAATCACTCCTTCAACGTGTCCTTGGCAGGATCCCCCTCATTCCCCCATCCAATTTTCTGTGGTGATTCCACAGGGTTGTCCTTGGTCCTCTTCTCTTCCCCCTCTACACTTTTTTTCTGGGTCCTCTCATCCACACACACAAATCCAACTAACATCTCTAGGCTGATGGCCCACCAATCTACCTCTCTACTGCAGCCCTGTTTCCTTCTGTCTAAACTAAAATCTCAGCCTGTCTGACATCTCCTCCTGGATGTCTAGTCATCAGTTCAAACTGGACATGGCTAAAACAGAACTCTTCATCTCCCCCTCCCCCTAAAGCCCTCCATGCTACCTCCTTTCTCAACCACTGGATGACAACACCACGACCGACCTGTCACAATATGGCCTCCTCTCCTTGCATTCTTCGCCCATCTGTCTCCATCTGGTGCCTTGTCTGACCCTCAGCTTGTAAGCACTTTGGGGCAGGGACTGTCTGTTCTGCGTCTGTACAGCACCTAGCGCAGTGGGGGGCCTGCTTCATGATGGGGGCTACTAGATGCTCCAGCAATACACATAATGTCCAGGTGACTAATACTGCATCAAGCCATGGAGGCCATTTTGCAATGACAATGCCTGCCATACACATGTGACCATTGCAATGAAGCGACCTTCAGTAACTGGTGGCCCCCACTGCAGAACCTGCCAGGGCTGCATCTGTGCCTGTTCTTGCTGCTTCACTTTCTTTGGTCCCTTGGGGCTGGCTCCTCTGTGGAATTTCCTTCTTCCCCAAGGCCACAGAGTTAGAGGGGGGGAGATGGGTGGATGGTTTCTAGGGCTCCTGGAGGTGCAGAGGTATCATCCCTGGATCCGTGGGTGGCTAGGGGGAGGCATGGCCCATATGGGTCCTATCTTTCCCCACACCCTCACGCTTGCCGTTCCTGAAATGATGATGTCAGCCTCACGTCAATGCCAATCTATGGCGACTGTACTGTGTAGCTAGTTCCACCTACGCCCTCAGGACAGGAATAGCTTTCCCTTCCCCGCCAGAGGCAGAAAATGCAGAGGTGCACTGGAGATTGGGGAGGGAGGGAAATGCAGGGACAGCTCTTCAGTGGGTGTAAGTCAGCGGAACTCCGGTGAGATCAACATGGGGATGATGGTTGATGCCAGCGGGGGATCTGGCCCATTGTCTCCAGTTGGGCTATGCTCGTTTACTCCTGCTGGAGACCAGGGCTGGATATTTTAAAAGGATTTGAATTGTCAATCTTGGTTGAACCTCAGACTCAAAACAAGTTAACGGTTCAATTCAGGTTGAGTTTGGGGCAAAGGTTCAAATGGTTTATTTTATCTGAGCCGGTTAGTCCCTGTGTGTGCTAATGGCTTCGTTCACACAGTGCATCCCACCTGTGAATCTGAATCTCACTATTGTTCCTGTCTTGTCAGTGCGCCAGGTGCTTCCCAGGCCAATGGGAAGCCAAGGTCCTTACCTAGAAAAGCTTACCCACCCAAGGGCCAAGTTTTGTCCCCCACACCCAAAGTAATGGCATCTAGCTCTCATACAGAGCTTTGCATCAGGAGATCTTAGGGGGCTTTACAAAGGAGGTCAGTATTATCATCCCTATTTTAGGGATGGGGAAACTGAGGCACAGGGTGGCAAAGTGGCTTGCTCAAGGTCACTCAGTTGGCCACTGGCAGGAACAGAACCCACAGTGCTTAATCCTCCCGGGCACTGTCCTATCAGCTAGGCCAGGGGTAGGCAACCTATAGCACGTGTGCCAAAGGTGGCACGCAAGCCGATTTTCAGTGGCACTCACACTGCCCAGGTCCTGGCCACCGGTCCGGGGGGCTCTGCATTTTAATTTAATTTTCAATGAAGCTTCTTAAACATTTTAAAAACCTTATTTACTTTACATACAATAGTTGAGTTATATTATAGACTTACAGAAAGAGCCCTTCCAAATACATTAAAATGTATTGCTGGCACGCGAAACCTTAAATCAGAGTAAAGAAATGAAAACTCAGCACACCACTTTGGAAAGGTTGCTGTCCCCGGCGCTAGGCTATGCTGCTTCCCAGAGACCCCAGAAGGCACTATCTGCAGATTAACCCACTACTCAGCATGAGTGACAGGGCCAAAAAACACTGGCCCTAAATAGCCAATATATAAATAAGGAGTCAGACGGCGAACCTATTACTCCTGCCGATGAGCCGTTATTCACGTGAGTAGGGTTGATGCCAGTGGCTGCTCACCAAGGAGAGTCAGTGATTCAGAATCTGACCAGAGGAAGGGAAAACAAACTTCAAAAGCAATATGATGGAACGGAGAAGTTAAGCCTTGCGTCTTATCACCTTTGGGCCGGATTTTTCTTCGGTGGCCATGAGCACCAATGCAAACGGAGTGGAAAATTCTACCCTTCTGATGGGGTAGCAAGTAACATCTACTTTGTACGGGTCTTGAAGACAGGTCAGGCTATGCCCGCTACCGTAAGTAACAGTAGAGGGTACCACTTGCGACTCCGGAAAGTCTTCTCTGGTGGACCAGGCGGTCAAGCAGATAGGCTTATCTCCCTGGCTGTGAAAGTGGATGTTAAGAGCTGTGTGGACAGCCTAGGGCATCACTTCAGGTGCAGTAGGACCTGCTGTCCTTCCACTGCACCCACACCTGTCTCCAGACATCCCCACATCGTCAGGCTACTGGATTCAGACAGGCCTAGAGGAGAGAGCGAGAGAGACTCTGAGCAACTTTCCCTCACTTAAATCCAATCCCCGTGCTAGTCATGATGTCAAGCAGCCTGTCCGCTGTTAACCAAGTCACCCATCGCAACATCTCTTATTCACTGTGCCACAGACAGTCCAAAGCTCCAATTGGCCTGATCAGCCACTCACGTGTTCACTGAAACCAAACCCATCACTGATGTCATCGTCCTTTGAGTTCGAAGAGGAACAACAACAACAACCACCACACTTTGCACAGGGACCAATGACAGCACAAGGCGCAGGGGAAATGGAGAATTGGGTCCAGAATCTTTAAATACATTGATTATCATCTTTCCAGTAGGCAAAAAGGTCGGGGCAGGCTGGGGGGGCAGGCTAGGTTTTATTGGCAGTGACGTTGGGAAAACAAAACAAAACAAAAACCCCTGTTTTCTCTACAGGTTAAAATGAACGGATAATGGGATCTGAGAGAGCTGTGCAGGAAAGGAGAGCTACTCTGGAAACAAAATAAGTAGTTAAACTATCCATGAACGTGGTGACTAGTTCTGGATCATTACCACAGCAGCTGGCAGCCTCTCACTCTTTGGCTTTTGAAGGAACTTCCACAGAAAGGCCAGGGAGAATCGAATGACAGAGGCCAGGACTCGAGACATGCCTAAACAAGAGTGGATTAGGAATGGCTAGCAGCCGGGCCCACCGTCAACCCAATGGGAGAGGTCACAGGAGCAACAGAACCTATGCAGGGAGGCTGTCGAGGGTGGGAAGGGAAGGATTTAGAAGTGATTTTGATTTGACAACGAAAGGGACAGAATGAAAACCTAAGGAGGCTGAAACTTTTTTGTTGGGGAGAAAGTGGGGGGGGAACCACCCCCAAAATCCAGAACTGGCCAGAATTCAACTATTCTGAAGGGTGCTAATACCGAGAAGCTGGATTTACCAGGGATGAATGTCAGCCCTGAATTCTTTTCCAGAAGTTTCCCAGGGTCAGTAGACCTGGGCCAAGCCTCGGAGAACTTGACATTCGGCAATAAATCTACGCGTCAGCAGCCTGGGAGCGAAAAGGAAAAGGCAAAACAAACCGTGTAATGAAAGAGGGATGAGCTCCACGCCTGGAGGAGAAGAGTTTGGAGCCGGAGTAATGAAGCGGGGGAGGGGGAACTGCGGCTGCCGGCGTGGAGAACGAGCAGACCGGAGAGCGCAGAGCGCACGGTGGGCGAGCCGGCAGGATGATCAATGGGTGTCAAGCACTAATGGCACTGTCTGGAAGGAACTGGATGGTTAGTCCCATTGAGGGAGTGGTCCATAGGTCATGCTGACTTGGATGCGTGCCACATGCACGTTACAAGACTGAGCGTGTCTCCTGACTGAACTCGCAGGATCTTGGGTTTGGGGCTTTTTTTTTTTTTATTAATACAACAGAATCTCTGTTCGTGCAGAGGGGGGTTAATGGATGAGCTCTCCAGCTGCAGTTATGGACACTATTTGGATTCAGGGGGTGTTTTCTTGGGGAATGATTGATGGCGCCTTTCAAGACACTGGGAACCTAAACCCCTTGTGAAAGAGGATGCACACATCCAGGGGCCGTTAAGCAGGCAGGATCGAATCTAACCCCGCACAGGTGCGGGTTACAAATGTGGAGAACCAGTAAAAAAAAAAAATCCCACCACTTTTCCTCATGCTGTCCCTCGCTGAGTAGGGCCTTTCATGTCTCAGCAGCCAATGTGGTTTAGATCAGTGCTGACGGGGCTTTTAAAGAGACCGTTTTGTCTTGCTTTAAGCACTTCGATACTTGTCCGAGTTCCTCCAGCTAAGCAAAATCAGGCTGGAGGAGCACTCCCATGCAACGTGTCCGAGAAACAGCCATGTGCAGCAGGACGCTGTATGGGTGATCCAGCGTGCGACGCTCTTGCCTCTGGATCAATGGACAACAAAGTGCCTCCAAGCGCTACTTTGGAGATGCTGACGTGCTGAAGAAGCGATGCAACACTGACGCCCCTTATTAAAAATGGTGTGGCACTTTCCCCAAGCACACTGCCTTTTGTCTCACTGTTCCTTGAGGCCTTATATCGGCTCTTCCTTAAATTTCCCCCTGCAATTTCAATTAGCGGCGGTACAATTCATTTCACAGCCCCATGGTGCTGTGCGGTTTTGGAATGTGCTGTTAGACAGCTGCTGATTTCCACCCCAGAGGTGGCTGAATCTCCATGGTGCATGAGCCCAAATGCATTTTTGTCTTTTCATGAGACAGTCTTGCCTCATTGAGCCACGTATGGAGCAGAATCAATGCGAGGTCCGGTCTCCATGGGGTATTTCCACCATCCATGAACTGCCACAGAGACCGGACCACAAGTTAGTCTGGTCCCATAATTGGGTCCCAGAAGCGTTTTGGTTCTTATTTTTCACACCTTGACTCTCTGCATAACAAGTGTCACTCACCTGCTCTTCAGAGACTAGCGAGAGAGGCAAGGTGGGCCAGTGGGTAGATCACTGCCAGGCAGTCAAAGGCCTCGGGTTCTAGTCCTGTCTGTGCTTCTTGCTTTGCCTTCCATTGTTTGCCTATTTCAATTGCAAGCTTTTCAGGGCAGGGAGTGTGTCTTCCTATTTGAATGTACAGCGCCTGGCACAATGGAACCTGATTTCCATCAGAGCCTCTAGGAGTTAGACTTAAAAATTATTAATGTTATGAGACCGTCATTCTCAGCTAGTCTGACCTCCAGCATAGCCCATGCCTGAAAACCTCATCTAATAATTAGTGCAGCCAGTCCATAACTTCTGTTAGAGCGACAGCATATCTTTCAGAAAGACTGCCAGCTATGGAGGATACACCATGTCCCTAGGTGAGCAGTTCCAGGGATTAAATACACTTAAAAATTTGCATCCTATTTCTAGTCTGAATTTAACTAGCTTGTACCACTCTTATACGGCACTTTTCATTCCTAAACCTGAAAACACTTTACAAAGGAGGCCAATGCCATGACTCCCCCTTTACATAGAGAATCATAGAAGATTAGGGTCAGAAGGGACCTCAGGAGGTCATCTAGTCCAACCCCCTGCTCAAAGCAGGGCCAAGCTATGTACAACAACACACCCAGTGTGACCTGTGAATACATCTTTGCAGGCTGTTGAGTTTGTCCAGAACCTCTGCCGGTGGCCTACACACAGAACAGCACTTCACCCCCGTATCAACTTTCACTTTGTATTTCAAGTAGAAGTGAATTAAATCATAATCCAGGCTAGTGTAACGCCAACAGACCCTGCTCGTCGGCAGGCGGGATCGAACATGGGACCTATGAAGCTTGGTGCATAAGCCTCTACTGCATTAGGCCGTAGAGCAGACTTGTTTTAGCGCTCGGCAAGTGGTCTCGGCACCGCTAGATGGGACAGAACACCACACCCAAGAGGTGTGTGGGTTACACTAGCAAACAGGAGACTTTTCGCAACTCTACTGGAAGTGCAGACTTCCTCTGACTGGCTGCTGCACCGCAGTTGAAATGAAGCACATGTCAGCCAACGGTAATACGTGCACATCTTGGATGTGTGACCTGTTCCAAAGCACCATTGGAGGGCGTGTCACTTACACAGCCCGAAATCGCTCGTCTCCCAGGCACTGTACAAAGTAGTGTCACTGGCAGACTTACAAACAGCTAAGCAAGGCAAGAGAGGAAGGCATGAGGCTACAACCCTGGAGCGCTTGGTTCATGGTCAACTAACTTCATGGCTATATGCCTCAGTTTCCCCATCAGTGTAATAAGGGCAGTGACCTGCTCTACCTCTTGTCTTGGCCTGCAAGCAGACGAGGACAAAGTACAGCGAACGCAGGGTAATGAATGGAGAGGCAGCGCAGGCTAGTGGCTAGAGCACAGAGCTGGCACCCAAGAGACTGGGGGGGGGTCTGTTTTCAGCTTTGCTACTCAGTTGTGTTACCTTGGTCACATCTTAATGCCTCTGGTTTTGTCTTGTCTGTCTAGATTGTACATTTTTCAATGCAGGGACTGTCTCTTATTCCGTCTATGGCTGGTGCCCAACACAATGGGGGTCCCAATCTTGTGAGGGGTATCCAGTTATTATGGGAATACAAAGAATAGCAGCATACTCCTTTCTGTAGAGTCTCCTCTAAGTATCTCAAAGTGCTTTCCAAACACTAAACCTCATCCCATCCCCACAGCAGGTAATCAGTATAACAATGTGCGACCTCGGGGCTCTTGCTAGACTGTCTCCGGGTAGCAGCTCAGAATTCACAGCCACAGTGGGGATGGAACTCAGATCCATCCTGCTCCGAAAGCACAGGCCCTCAGCCTCTTCAGCTGGAGGAGAATCTCTGTATGCTGTATAGGGTCTAAGAAACACAGTAGAGCAGTTCTGATTCCACCCTGGAGAGGGTATGGGTGACACCCACCCACCAGTTATAGCAGTATTATCATCTCTATTTTGCATGTGAGGTTGGGGACTTGAGTCTCCTCTCATGCGCCTGTAAATCAGGACTAAACCTCCCCCCTCATCTAAATCAATGGAGTTACTGCTTAAAACCAGGGTGACTCCACTGATTTAAATGGAGTTATTCCTGATTTTCACCAATGTGAATCCAATATCATGAATAGGACTCAGGTCTCCTGACTCCCAGTCCTGGAGATTTTTAGATGGGATGTAAAAAAACAGTCAGAAAATTAGTGAGAAGGGAGGGCATCCCCAGTGTGACCGAAGCACCGTGAAGCACACAGAGCCCTCTTCTAGTCAGGAAATCGATCCTTTGATTTCTGTGGTGACCTGGCCCAGCGGATTTGAGAGAGGGATGAGTCCGTGCTGGGTTTAGCGCACAGGGGTCTTTCAGATGCATCAGGACAAGTGAAATATAGCGGGGGAAGAGGGAGGCACGTGGCATAACTCCCACTAAGGCCTCTCAGCCCTGCAGTGCCACTTGTGTTTCATCAGCAGTGGGCGCAGGGGCCGGCAAACAGCCTTGGAGGAGAGAGATCTTTGCTCAGCGGGGTTACTACAGTTGGCACCAGCAACAGCCTGGCCTTGCCTTGCGGCGCCCCCGCAGTCACAGCTAACTAAGTCCTTCCTGCACCCGAATGCTCCTTCTCCATGCATCCGAAGAAGTGGGCTGTAGTCCACGAAAGCTTATGCTCTAATAAATTTGTTAGTCTCTAAGGTGCCACAAGTACTCCTGTTCTTTTTGCGGATACAGACTAACACGGCTTCTACTCTGAATCCTTCTCCATGGCCACCCTTCCTACCACAGCTTGTGCTAACATGGCATTCGGGGGAGGAGGTGGAGAAGAGGCAGTGCAGGGGTGGGGGCTTAGGGGAATGGGGTTGAATGGGGGTGGAGCAAAGGGCGGATGCTTGGGCAGGAAGAGGCGGGGGGTGGGCGAGCACCCACCCAGCAGAGGGGAAGGCGGGTGGGGTGTGTGCGAAGAGGCGAGCGGCAGGCGGGGGACTGAGGAGGGATGCCACAAAGCAGCAGGGGGCCCGAGGATGAGGAAGAGCGAGGTGCGCGGGAGGGGGTGAGCTGGGAGGGGGTGGGACCTGGGGGTAGAGTGGGGCCTAGGGTGACCAGATATCCCGATTTTAGAGGGACAGTCCCGATTTTGGGTCTTTTTCTTATATAGGCTCCTATTACCCCCCGTCCTGATTTATCACACTTGCTGTCTGGTCTCCCTAGGGGGGATGGAGCCTGGAAGGAGCGGGGGTGGACTGTGGGCAGGGCTGACGGCACCCCAATGTGTCCCGATATTTTAGTGTTGTGATCTGGTCACCCTAATTTATGTGGCACCATTCCCCAGTCGTGGAGCCAAATGCAACACTGGTGCAAGTGGACCCAGCCCCCCACTGGCTCACTTTGCATGGCCACCGCACACCAAAGCAGCTCGATTTACTCTTTTTTAGCACCGATACCCATTTCCTGACCGATGACACTTAGTGAGCAACTCACCCCACCATTTACATCCCCGCTGCCTTTGGTCCGCATAGCCCAGGTGGATGGGATCCTGTGCCGAGAATACCTACCCGGATCTCTGAGCCTGAGACAGCCTTCATGCCACAGAGCTAGCATCTGTTTCTCTTTGGTTTGGTTTGCCTGTTGGACCCAGGTTCAAGGTGAGTTGATACCGCAGGGAGGGAAGATTTTGGTTACATTTTTAACATACTAACAATTCCTCTTTCTGCTGCACTCCCGGACAGCAGCAGCCTCTCTCTGCGTTTATTTAGTAGCAGGAAGCCCGACACCTGATGCTGTCTCCATGAAAATCCTTAAGTACATTCTAACAATGGCCTTTGTTTATAGGCATAAATCATTCGACTCCCACTTTTCTCTAGTGAGGCAACAGCGAGGGCGGCAAAATTTGACTCCCGAGTCCGATTCAGCTCTCAGGTGCCCATTTACTTCACATCTACACCAGTGTAACTGGGGGCAGATTGTGGCCTTCTTTGAGACCCTCCGGCCAGTTAGAAAACACATCCAGACAGGCACTGAACAAAATACAACGTTGGCACAAAAACAAACGGGGATACACTGGCCAGGAGTAAATTGAGGAGTAAACCTGGAAATTAGAAGGTTTCTAACTGTCACAGGAGAGAGGGTCGGGGACAGCCTCCGCAGAGCAGCAGTGGGAGCGAACAACCGAACTAGTTTGAAGATGGAGCTTGCTAAGTTTCTGAATAGGATGATATACCTGGGTTGTCTGCGATAGCAGGGACTGGACACAAGAACCTAGGAGGGGCCTCACTGGCCTGTATTCCTAGCGACCTGTTTAATAAAGATGCCCATCACCTTGGTATCTAAGCACAGAGCAAAGTTATGCTAGAAGACAGAAATTCAGGGGAAAAGGGTCTGAAGACATAGAATATCAGGGTCGGAAGGGACCTCAGGAGGTCATCTAGTCCAACCCCCTGCTCAAAGCAGGACTAAACCCCAGACAGATTTTTGCCCTAGATCCCTAAATGGCCCCCTCAAGGATTGAACTCACAACCCTGGGTTTAGCAGGCCAATGCTCAAACCACTGAGCTATCCCTCCCCCTGTTATATTTGCTGTTATCCAGAGACTGTGGCCCAGACCTGGAAATGTATTAAGGTTCGTAACCTCCACTGATTTCAATTAGTGCAGCCTTGTGGGTCCCAGGACAGAGAGACAAAGTGGGGGAGATAATATCCCCCACTTTTATTGGGCCAACTGCTGTTGGTGAGAGACACAATCTCGAGCTACCCAGGCCCCGAAGAAGAGCTCTGTCTAGCTCGAAAGCGTCTCTCACCAACAGAAGTTAGTCCAATAGTTAATCCTCACTTGCCTTCATCTCAGTGATTTCAATGGGAGTTTGGAGCCTAAAGTCTGGGCCTGCAAGTCTAGAGGACAACCACCTGAAACTCCCATCAGGAGACAGGGCAGAGGTTAAGCACAAGATGCTTGGTGGTTTGGAAACAGCTCAGCACAGCCTTCTGACTCTGCCTAGCAGGAGGCCAGGACTAGTGTAACAGGGGCTGCTGGTGAAGGCTGAGGAAGTGTGTAAGTAGATCTGTGTGTGCACACAGAGCTGCGGGGAGGAGAAGAGGGGTAATTGTAGATCAGCACTGAGTTGCATTGACAGAGCTGCCTAGCTCTGGAATGAAGGGGGTTGGGGCCCACGCCATGACTGAGGGGTAGCAGTGAGGTTGTGTGGGGAGCCCAGGGCTGGAAGACAGGGTGTATTGTAGGTCAGGATTGAGGGGGTGCTCGTACAGCTGCGTATGGGCAGCCCGGGAGTGAAATAGGGCAGGGGAGAGGGTTGCAGGCCGAAACCGCAGTGCACTGGCAGAGCTATGCACTGGGGGCCCAGCACTGGAATTGCAGGTCAGGACCCAGGTGCATTGGCATTGCAGTGTGCAGATTCAGGACTGCATGAGCAGGGCATGCTGGAGGACAGAGTCACAGGGCACCGGTGAGTCTGGTTAAGGCCTCCCGTCGGGAACAGCAAAGTGCTGCAAGTCAGCACGTATTGGCAGGGTGGCAGGGCCAGAGGAGCTACAAACACCCTCCCTCCTCCAGCTGAGTTACAGGAGATGCCCCCGACAAAGGGCCAAGCGCACCTGCCCGCTGGCTTCTTCACTGCACCATCACAAGGGCTGCAGAGGCCAGTCATCAGGCACCGGCCCTCGCACCTGGTGACCCCATACCACCATGCAGGGAAATAAGCTAAAAGGGACAGCGGACGGCAGCTGAGAAAGGGGAGACCAACAAACCAACACATCCCCTTTCAGAAGCCCTCCAAACCAGCCAGCCGAGTGCAGTTTCCTTAACATTTGAGGTGGCAGGCAGGCTTTCCCCCCGTCCCCCCGGGTGTCAGGTCTTGGGGGGAGGGGGAAGAGCCACTTAACGCACTAAAGGCTCTTAGCTCAGAGCAACCAGACTTCCAGGTGGAACAGCTAAGCCTCGAAGGCCCTAGTGCCTGCATCAGTCAGCTTCCAACCCCTTCCCTCTGCTCATCTGGCTTTCCTCGTCATGCAGCCAAGCGCCAGGGCGGGGTAGGGCTCCTTCACAGCCCAGCCAAGGGTGTCCCTTGAATAGGGCCAGCTCCAGGCACCAGCCCAGCAAGCAGGTGCTTGGGGCGGCCAAGGGGAAGGGGCGGCACATCGGGCTGGTCGGCGGCGGGTCCCTCTCGGAGGGAAGCATCTGCCACAGAATTCCCGCCGAAGAAGAAAGCGGCGCGGTGGAGCTGCTGCCAGAGTGCCGCCAATCACAATTGCGATCGCGGCTTTCCCCCCCTGCTGCTTGGGGCGGCAAAAACCCTGGAGCCGGTTCTGCCCTTGAATAGGAAATACACCCCTCCCCTAGGGTGGGAGGACGAGACTTCATAGAGTCAGACATGGTAACACTATGAAGGATAATGGCGTTCATCTACAAGGCTGCCCTCCTGCATACCAGAGGCCAGAGAATTGCACCCAGCAATTCCTGCATCCAGCCCATACCTTGCGGTTGAACTAGAGCATATTTGCCCTCTGATAAACATGGTCACAGTGTTGGGACAGCCCAGAAATCCCAGCCCCACAGGATTTGATGTGTCGCAGCCAGACCCTGACCCCCAATCACATGCTGTTTGGGTCCTGGACGGCATTTGAACGGCTTCCGTTGTCACCCACCCGGCGCGACCTTCAAGCTTAGCGCTGGAAGCAATGTAGCAAAAAAGGCAGGGTTCACTCCTCTTGTTGTGATCGCTTTTGTGACCGTGGGGCTGTGTTTCAGGGCTCTCTGCTGGAGGACGCAGAAGGTGAACGCCGCAAACCTATGAAAATGACGTCTGGTGCAAAGCGGGACTGGCTCATGGACAAGGGCTAAATTCCCCTTGTCCCTCTGAGCTTCAGTGGGACCAACGCGTGCTAGGGGTGAATGTCACAGAGACGGACAAAGAAATGGGAACAGGGACAGATGGCTACTTGGGCAGGGATTCGGGCACTAGGCTGGGACTCAACAACCTGGCTTCGATTCCCTGCACTGACACAGACTGTCAGTGGTGACCTGGGGCAAATCTCTCTGTGCCTCAGTTTCCCATCTGTACATTAGGGATAATAGCACTGCCTTACCTCACAGGGGTGCTGTGAGGATACATGCGTACTGTAGAGACTGCGAGGGGCTCGGATAATGCAGCAATAGGAACCATGTACCTTAACAGAATTCACATCTCATTTTGGTAAGCAGAGTGCTTAGATAAGAAGGAAGCTGGAAATCAGGACTCCTGGGTTCTATTTTTTGCTCAGCCTGACTGTCTCACCATGGGTAACGGAGGTGTTAACCTCCCACATGCCTCAGTTTCCCCACTTGTAAACTAGGGTTAATACCTCACAAGCGCAGGTGCGAGCTTAACTAATGTTTGTAAATAATTAGTGGTCCCTTAATGAAAAATGCAAAATATCGTCAGGCCCCCAGGATTTAGTATATTGTAACAAATCAGTGGCCATCTAGGACGTCACTGTTCTGTAACTATAGCTATCCAGAGCAACAGCATAGATAAAATTCAGACCCCGCTGCTCTGAAAGCTCAGGCACCCCTAGCACCTGAGCTAACAGAATCGCTGTGGCTGTACAGGGCTTGTGACACACAGTTAAGCAGTTCCAATTCCATCCAGCAGAGAGCAGCGGCTCACATACACACCATGACAAAAACAAGTTATACCCTTTCCTTCCTAGAACCTGAAATTATGCTAGGACTCACCTGGACTAAACTCTGGGTTATCTAACAAGGGGAGATCAACTAATATCCCTGGTGGTGGGAGACTCCAGGGAAAGGGAGAGTCCTTGCTGGCTCCAGAAGGAACCTGTTACTTATCCTGGCCCACCAGCTCCAACCAGCAGTAAATTCACTTTACAGGAAACTTAATGCAATTCACAAATACGCTCTGGAAATGAGGGGAGGAATGCAGAAGCCACCAACTTCCTCGCTGGGAAAAAGAAACGAATGACATGATGAAAAGATGATTGGGGGTGGATCCAGAGTTCAGTGTGTCCCCAGCCAGCTAGGGAGTTTCTCTGATGGTAACGCCATCTGTGTACACAGCACAGTGATTGGCTTCCTTGCCTGATGCGTCTCCTCCCCTGGGAGGGGTGGGGTACTTGTAATCATCTCTCCTGCCTTCTTGGGAAAAGGCCCCTTGGCAAAGGCCTAGGTTCTCTTCCCCCCCCCTCCCATATAAGAAGGGTCAGCGCATTGGTCCACGTAGCCCAGTATCCTGTTTTCTGACAGTAGCCCGTTAGGTACTTCAAAGGGAATGAACAGAAAAGGGCCATTTATTGAGCGATCCATCCCCTGTCATCCAGTCCTAGCTTTCTGGCAGTTGGAGGTTAGGGACACCCAGAGCATGGGGCTGCATCCCTGACCACCTTGGCTAATATGAGGGCTGGTGTCAGAGAGCTGGATGTGAGCAGGCAGGACTAGTGGTGAGAGCAGGAGTCAGTCACCAGGCATCAGAACCAAGGGTCAAAACCAGAGTCAGAAAACAGAGCCAAGGGTCAGAGCTGGGTTACCTGGAGTGAGGCAGGGCTGCACCGACACAGGAGTGATCCCAGCAAAGGCTTGGAGGAGCCGGCGAATGGCTCTTGCAGGGCTTAAGAGCGGGCCTGCTGACCCTGCCCACCAATCAAGCGGCATAGCCGATCAGGCCAGCTGCACTCCCTCGTTAGGCCACCCAGAGCCTGGATCTGCTGCTGGCCCTGATGCTTGACAGCCAGAGAGTAAACGACCAAGTACCACACCATGCTAGTCACGAGATCTGACAAGGACAGGACACGGGGCGGGGGGTGAGGTGGGATTTCCGTACTGCTCACCAAATGGGCCTGGACACAGCCTCTCACCTGCTGCCATATCAGTTGCTTAGAGGCCCCATTGATTGGTACTGTACAAATACAGAGCAAGAGGCAATCCTTGCCCTGAAGAGACAAAGCACCACGAGGTATCAGTTGCTACAAGTGAGCTGCTGTGTAAATTCTGTGCACGTTCTGTGCGCACTTCAGATCTGAATGCACCTGAGATCCAAACTTCACCCTATCCCCAAATCCACTGTGTCCAGATGCAGTGTTTGACTTTGAGCCCATCTGTATCTAAAAACCATATTCTGGAAATTTCCCATCCGGGGTTGGTGGCTGTTTGAACACAGCGGTTTGTCACAGTTCTTTAGGCTGGCTAGCTAGCTAGTAGCCGTGTCTGGGGCTGTAGGGCTGTTACCTTTGTGTGTTTGTCCTTCGGGGCTGCATTTGAAATCTTTTCTCCATCCTCCAAACACTCAGGACACTTTTGGACACCTGAATCTGACAGCAGAAAAGATCAAAGAGGGACATTTTCCAAAATGGGGCGAAGGGGAGATAAGGAAGCAGGCTCCAAAGAGGCAGCATGGCCTAGCAGGTAGGAAGCTGGACTACGCCTCAGCAGACCTGTCTGCCACTGGCCTGCTGTGTGAACGTGAGTGAGTCACTTTCCCACTCTGTACCTCAGTTTCCCCTCCCACTCTTTATCGAGCTGTCCATGTGTGACAGCTACTATCTTAGGCCACTCTGTGAACTGAGCTGGGGAACTTCTAGAGCTAAAGACGTTCTTCTTCACGCAGCGCACAGTCAACCTGTGGAACTCCTTGCCTGAGGAGGTTGTGAAGGCTAGGACTATAACAGGAGAAGTGGATAAATTCATGGAGGTTAAGTCCATTAATGGCTATGAGCCAGGATGGGTAAGGAATGGTGTCCCTAGCCTCTGTCTGTCAGAGGGTGGAGATGGAGGCAGGAGAGAGATCACTTGATCATTACCCGTTAGGTTCACTCCCTCTGGGGCACCTGGCATTGGCCACTGTCGGAAGACAGGACACTGGGCTGGATGGACCTTTGATCTGACCCAGTCTGGCCATTCTTATGTTCTTATGTAAGTCACCACTAAAGAGCCAAGCCCCATGGCTGTGGGCTGTAGCCGATTCACACCCACTATGGCTTTGGCACACACAACACACACTGGCCAGCAGGTCACACATGCTGTACCCGTCCTGTGGATACACAGCACTTGGTTCTCCAGGGTTGTCAACCCAGCATCTTTCAGCAGCACTAAATTCCCTTCCAATAAACAGACAGGGGTTTGGGGAAGGAGCGAGCCCTTATCTTGCCACACGCTGAAAGGCAGCATTGTTGTGCCATGTGGTTTTATTCCCCCCTGGGGTGCAATTCTGCAAAGCAGGGCTTATTTTCAAAAGTGAACTGCTCCGCCCTCTGGGCATCTCCCCCCAGCCTGTGCCTGCCTCTGGATCCAGCCAGCCGAACAGGCATCACCACTCACCTATTTTGCCGAGTGGCCAGACCCTCGCTCTGCACCGCTGCGGTTTTTGGATCGACTCCCTAACCCCCTGTCTCCGCTGGACGATTAGGAACAGGCCTGCAGAAGTGAGCTGCTCTTCCCCAGTGACCCCACGACCAGGAGGTAACATCCAGGCTAAGCTGTTTTTAAGACAAGCAGAAGGAAATACTTAAGTGTAAAGTTACTTGGCAAAAGCCGACCCGTTTCCCTTTTGACAGGGGCAAAATAAATACAATAATCGCCTGAAAAATGCAGCCACCCACTTAGAGAAAAGAGGGCAGCATTTTCCCTTCAGATGCAGCTCGGTGACCCTGGCAATTGGAGAGGGAGCAGAGTACTAAACTCGCTCCCGGCAGAATGCACAGGAGGAGGAGGTGGTAGAGGACCCAGTTCCACGCGGCTTCCTCCGCACTCGGCTCCCAACAAGGACCTGCTTTGTTTGAGTATAAATGGATTCTCTCCAAGGGCTAGGTTGAAGGGACGTGCAAAAGGCTGGCAACCCAAGGAAAGGGGCAGGGCCACGGCTCGGCCTCTCTCTGCCTTGTCCTGGAGGCTCCCTTTGTGGGAAACTCTCAGTAGTTTCTTCCCAAATGCAGGTAATGGGCAAAGCAGAAGAGGCCTATTCCTGTGGGATGAGCTGTCTGGGTGGGGCAGGGTGACGTATACCTCTCTTGGAGAGGAGCTAGCAAACGGGGCAGTTGAGGGAGTGCAAGGGGCAGATACACCTAATAAATATTCTCTAAACTTAGGCCAATAACCTCCCCCACCACACACACACAACCCCCCACCCCAAAACAAATTAACAGAAAAAAGCTCTGCATGAGTAAATGTAATGCCAGTGGAAGTCGAGCAGCGGGATGGGGGCTAGCCAGTTTATTGCACTGAATGCAGCCTGGATGGTTGCCTGCTTGTGGGCAGGGGGCATACGTGTACATTCAGTGCAAGCAACTCATGGCCTGCAGAGAAAGCACTGGATGGGCTCTGGAGACCAGAGTGGCCGACCTGGAGGAGCGAAGGGAGACAGAGCTGCACAGAGGAGACTTTCAGGGACACGGCAGAGCGGCCCCTCCCCCAGTCTGACAGCCGCTGGGCTGTGGAGGAGAAGGAAGGTCTCGGGGAAGCAGACCATCAAGCTGGAATGGAAGGAAATGATCCCATAGTTGGGACCTTCCTTCCAGATGACATCATGGTGTCCTCTCTCTGAGGGAAGGGACCCCAGTTATTAGGAAGAGACAGGTAATAGTCATGGGGAATTCAAATTGCCTGCAGGGTGCAAAGGTTGTGGACATCTCAAGACATCTAAACAGACTTGTGTGCAGTGCTGGAGAGGAGCTGGGTGTCATGGTACCAATGACCTAGGGAAAGGCAGGAGAGAGGTCCTGAAGGCCAAATTTAGGCTTTTAGGTACGAGATTAAAGTCCAGGACCTCCAGGGTAGCAGTCAGTGAGATGCTTCCAGTTCTACGTGCAAGACTAGACAGGCAGAACTGTTGCGTGGATGAGGTTGGGAAGGTGAGATTTAGGTTTATTAGGAACTGGGGGGCCTTTTGGGAAAGGGGAACCCTACACAGGAAGGATGGGCTCCAGTGGAGCCGCTCCACCTAAGCCAAAAGGGAACCAGCGGCATGTAAAATTAAAAAGCTCGTAGAGGAGTTTTTAAATTAAGGGCTGGAGCAAAGCTGCCAAAGTTTGGACAAAGGTATCCCTGAGGAGAGGAGAGTAAAGAGGGGAGCATAGAAGTGGATAAAGTACAGATAGGAACTAAAGAGAAACAGTCAAATGAAAAAGAGTCCCATTCAGTTACATCACATGAAGGCAACAACTAAATATTGACACATTTTGTGTGTGTTTGTATGCAAGTGCTAGAAGTCTAAATACTAAGACGGGTGAATTTGAGTGCCTGGTATTAAATGAGACTATGGATATAACAGGCATCACAGAAACTTGATGGAATGCTGGTAATCAATGGGACACAGTAATACCAGGGGACAAAATATATCGGAAGTTCAGAACAGGTCGTGCTGGTGGGGGGAGTAGCGCTGTATGTGAAAGAAAACATAGAGTCAAATGTAATAATCATCTTAACTGAACCAAACTGTACTATGGAGTCTCTATGGATAGAAATTCCATGCTGGAACAATAAGAGTGTAACAGTAGGGATATACTACCGATCATCTGACCAGGACGGTGACGGTGATTGTAAAATGCTCAGGGAGATTAGAGAGGCAGCTAAAAGAGAAAACCCAATAATAATGAGGGATTTCAATATCCCCATATTGACTGGGAACATGTCACCTCAGGACAGGATGCAACAATCGAATTTCTAGACACCATTAATGTCTGCTTCTTGGAGAAGCTAGTCCTGAAACCCACAAGGGGAGAGCAATTCTTGATTTAATCCTAAGTGGAGCACAGGATCTGGTCCAAGAGGTGAATATAGCTGAACCGCTTGGTAATCACAACCAGAATGTAATTAAATTTCAACATCCTTGGAGGGGGGAAGTACCAAAGAAACCCACCATAGTAGCTTTTCACATAAAACCGAGGAAGCTGGTTCATCGGAAATGATAAGGAAATGCTGCAAGCTGCATGGAAACTATTTTAAAACACCATCATAGAGGCTCAAACTAAATGTATATTCCAAGTTAAAAAAAAAATAGTCAGAGGACCAAAAAATGCAACCCTGGCTAAACAGCAGAGAAAAAGAGGGACTGAACAGAACAAGTCAGGGTACTGGCTTAGATGGACCATTGGTCTGACCCAGTATGGTTGTTCTTATGGTATGTTATTGGTTTGTCTGACAACCTCCATCTTGGTAGACACAACAGGGATTGAACCGGGTACTTCTGGAGCCAAAAGCATGAGTCACAAGTGGCCTGGCTGGGACCCCAACAGACCACATCCTCTCCTGACAAGGCTCAGTGAGGCACAACTAGTACACATTGACCAGGGGGTTACATAAACATTTCAGGTTCAAACCCTAGTATGCATAGAAATGACTAAGGGCCTGATTTCGCTCCTTCCCAGAAGGTGCCATACCCTCATTCTCCAAGCAGCCCATGGGGTGTGCTAGGCCTGGGTACAAGGGGAAGGAGATTCAGCTCCCATGAAAGGTGGAAAGGAGAGTCAGGTGTGCAGCGAGGAAACAAGCAGCATCCAATTGGTGAACAATAAATCTATCCCCCTATTTGGTGTGTCACCCATCCCGCTCTGAGCCTGATCCATCGTGGGCATGAGTGCATGACAGCCTTCAGCTACTGACTTGCATCTAAAGAAGTGAGGTTCTTACCCACGAAAGCTTATGCTCCCTATACCTCTGTTAGTCTTAAAGGTGCCACAGGACCCTCTGTTACTTTTTACAGATTCAGACTAACACAGCTACTCCTCTGATACTTCATCTACTGAGCGAGCATGGGCGCCTTTGTTCAAGCAGATGCTTTCAGCTCCTGCTTCAATCCCTGATGGAAGAAGTCACAAGACTTCTTTTGCTAAATATCCTCACTCCTGAATAAGCCCAGGGTTGGTGGTAATAGCAGTCTTGACACACCCATTGAAATGAGGTCTGGTTGTGCATGGCCTTTATGCAGGTATGTAATGGGGGAAGAGGGCAGGACACAAGAAGTCTAATCATAGAATATCAGGGTTAGAAGGTCATCTAGTCCAACCCCCTGCTCAAAGCAGGGCCAATCCCCAACTAAATCCCGCTAGGGTCCTCTCAAGGATTGAGCTCATAACCATAGGTTTAGCAGGCCAATGCTCAAACCACTGAGCTATCCCTCCCCATAATGAGCCCTTCTGGCTGTGAAATCTATAGATCTATGTAAGCAGGGTCTGACTGAGCTCTCCTCTGACATCTAGTGCTGAGCTGGGGGAAAAGATGTTAGGAGCAGACCGTATTTACATAGACACACCTACTCTGCCTTAGGTGTGCCGCTGAGGGAGCTGCTTTGCCAAAATGATCCATTTTGGCTGATTTGGGGCGATAAATCACTCTAGTGTTTGAATGCAGGAGTGATGAAGTGTTGTTATCCTT
Source organism: Trachemys scripta elegans (assembly GCF_013100865.1). Classification (NCBI taxonomy): domain Eukaryota; kingdom Metazoa; phylum Chordata; order Testudines; family Emydidae; genus Trachemys; species Trachemys scripta. The sequence goes on from NC_048302.1 coordinate 136,477,517, forward strand.
ATTGTACAAATAAAGGGCAGCAGAATTGTGCTTAGCATGCCCTGATTGAGGGGGTCACCCTAAACTGAATGTCACTTGCTAAGCAGGTGGGGATGCCAAATCCCAGTTGAGATGGAAGTGGGGGGATGGGGACATACCCATACCCGTTCTTGTTAGCAGTTGATGGCAGGGCTGATTAGACTCATTTGAGAGTCTTTGATGTTTAGAGTGATGTCTAGAACTTGATAGTGCTTGGGAGTCACTGTAGGAGCTAAGCCTTTTGTGTGAGCAATGAAAGGAGAGACTGAGATTATCCAGGCTGTGAGGTTCCCTGCTGAAATCACTGCTGGGCTGAGTTTTTGTGGGGGACCCTGAGAATATCATGGTCTGGGAGCAGTAAGCAGCTGTGAGCCAGTTGCCGTGGCAGCAGATGCATTGCTTAACAACCCCTGCTCAGGGGTGGGAGGTGAGCCCTGAGAATGCACCTCTGAACTCTGGGTCTTCACTAATCAACGCCAGCAACTGTGAGTGGGGTACAGTGCGGGGAGAGGGGAGTGATGTGTTAAAGGAACATTTGTTCATCGGACTTTCCCACCACAAGGTGGGAAACTGAGGCAAAAGATGCTGCCCAAGGCACTATGGGATGAGGTTTGCTTATGGTCGTGTGCTTTTGAATGTGGTTCTGGTGTTTTCCCAAATTAATGCTGGGTTCCCTTTGCTTTTTAATAGACGTTCTCCTTTGTTATACACAGACTCGGTGCTTGTAAGAGGGGAAGTGTTGCCTCGGGGCGGCACCCGGAGGCGGTGTTAGGTTTTCCCTGATTATCAGGTGGAGGCTCAAGTCAGTTCTATTTTCTATTGTTAAGAGGAACCCCTAGATATTGAACCTGGCCTTTGTTGCTGCCGACACCACCTGGCAGAAGGGTGACAGATAAGTACAGCCCTGTTAATTTCAATGGAGTTATACTGGTGGGCAATTGGAGTAAGGTAGTGCCTGGATACTTTTAAAAATGTCCATATCTATGTTGCTCACAAAAGTATGAATAAAAGACTTTTAGGGTGAAATCCTCATCTCATTCAAGTCACAGGGGGCTTTGGCACCGAATTCAGTGGCAATAGGATTTCACACATATAAGCTTGTTAATTTGCACTCCCTCCAACTGTTCAGTTTACTTTTGGTACCTTAAATCCACTTGAGCGATGAAGACAAATTAGTCTAGGGGTGGCCAACCTGAGCCTGAGAAGAAGCCAGAATTTACCAATGTACACTGCCAAAGAGCCCCAGTAATAAGTCAGTAGCCCCCCATCAGCTCCCTCGCCCAGCGCCTCCCACCCACCAGCAGCTCCGCCGATCAGAGCCTCCCCGTCCCTCCATCTCCGCACCTCCTGATCAGCTGTTTTGTGGCATGCAGGAGGCTCTGGGGGGCGGGGGAGGCAGCGAGGGCACAGCTGGCTCAGGGGAGGGGGCAGGAAGGGGTGGAGTGGGGGCAGGGCCTGTGGCAGAGCCAGGGGGTTGAGCAGTGTGCACCCCACCCCGCCTACCCGGCACATTGGAAAGTTGGCGCCTGTAGCTCCAGCCCTGGAGTCGGTGCCTAGACAAGGAGCCGCATATTAACTTCTGAAGAGCCGCATGTGGCTCCGGAGCCACAAGTTGGCCACCCCTGAATTAGTCACTTTCCTCTTTGTTCATCGCTCGTTTCTAATCAGTTTAGCTTTCAGCTGCTGTTGGAGCACAACGCTGAAACGTTTGGGTTGCCAAAATAATACACCGGTAAAGACTATGTCATGGCTCCATTCTGGTGGCGGCTTTGTGGACCTAAATTGCAGCCGACCTCCGCTGGTACCTGCTGGAGGTAGCCCTTTGCTCTGCGTTTTGGTGCTGGGTTCAGTACCTGATGACATCGAGCATTTCCCAGTGTTACTAAAACCTTATTAAAACCAAACAAGATTGCTTAAAATTAAGGACAGTTTCACCACCGAGGTGTTTTGTTTAGCATATCTACTTTGTTCAGCTTGGAGACTGATCTTAGCCTAGTCAATTTCACTAATAATAATGACAAATTATTAATGACCATGGTGCCTAGAGGTCCCGCTCAGGGTCCCATTTTGTGGATTTTGCACAAGTATGTGGTCGGAGAGGCAGTCCCTCATGCAAAGAGTCTTGGATAACGCAACAGGTGAATGAGACTAAAACCAGGGATTTAGGAATGGGTGAATGAAGTAAGAATAACATGGGAGTATTTTCACTCTGGGCTTGTTTATACACTTTTTATACGGATTTAACTATTTCAGTGAGGGGCATGATTTTTACAGGAATACGCAACGTTGGTATGAGCACCTTTATACTGGTGTAGAACTGTGTTCACCTTAGGGATAGTACTAATCACATCCCGGGCCAAAATAGTTACATTGGTACAAAAACTGTGTGTAGAGCAGGCTGTAGCTAGCTGTAAGAGATTTCCTGTCCTTTCTCCATATCCCTTCCCTGCTCTCCTGGTCACTGCTTTTTTTATTTTGGGTGTTTCCAACACTGGAGGAAAATGTTGATATGAAAAGAAAATCCTGTTTTCTGTCCAATTTTTAAAATATTTTCTATTAATCTTTCATATTTTACATTGTTTTTGTTTAAACCCCCCAAGCACACAATGGCTATGCCGTGGTTGGAAGTTGAAAAGAGCAAAGTTCAAACTCGGAACTAAGATGTCCATTTTGACAGTGAGGGTTATTAACCGTTGGAACAGATTCCCAGGGGATGCAGTGGAATTCTCCATCACTTGAAGGCTTTAAATCAACACTTGGTGTCTTTCTAAAAGGTCTGCTGTAGTTCAACCAGTTGAGCTTGATGCAGGAATTGCTGGATCAAATCTATGGCCTGTGTAATATAGGTCAGACTAGATGATCAGAATGTTCATCAATCTAGGTCCATCAACGGCTATTAGCCAGCATGGGCAGGGATGGTATCCCTAGCCTCTGTTTGCCAGAAGCTGGGAATGGGCAACAGGGGATGGATCACTTAGAATCACAGAATCTCAGGGTTGGAAGGGACCTCAGGAGGTCATTTAGTCCAACCCCCTGCTCAAAGTAGGACCAATCCCCAACTAACTCATCCCAGCCAGGACTTTGTCAAGCCTGACCTTAAAAACCACTTGATGATTACCTGTTCTGTTCATTTCCTCTGGGGCACCTGGCATTGGCCACTGTCGGAAGACAGGATACTGGGCTACGTGGACCTTTGGTCTGACCCAGTGTGGTCCGTGTTATGTTCTCTTCTAGCCTTAAAATGTAGGAAACCACTTTGTTCAATGCAATGCTGATTTGGAGCCTAAAGTCCTGGACAACTCATAACAGTACGTATAAAAATAAAGTACTGCTCCCTTTCCCACCTACCCATCATGCAACAGATCGCATTCTCTCATCGGGTATACCAATCTAAATCTGGAGCATCTCCATTAGAATTAGATTTCAACTGACCTCTGCAAAACCTGGAGTACAACTTGTCAAAAAATTTCCATCAATAAATTTCAAAAATATTCCATCCACCATTTTTTTCCGTTTAAGGGTTTTTTGATGACAACTTGAAAAATGTATAAGAAAACAAAAACAAAAATAAATTTTTGTCAACATTTTTTTGTGGGGGAGGGGGAAATCATTTCCCGATCAGTTCTGCCTGAGATCCAAAGCTCTCTGAATTGCTAACCAATCTGTACCCTGAAGGACACACCTCAGCCATCCTGTGCTACATGAATCCTGCAGGAATGGGACCAGCGCAGAAAGGACACCTGTGCTTCTCAGACCTACAGGCAACAATGTCTCACCTTTCTGAGGGTGACTTGGCAGACTTATTCCGAGGGGAGTTTAGAGTAGAAACATTGTGGCCCCGTCAAATCCAAGGAATGTTGCAGAGCAAGGTCACGCTTGCGAAAGTTTGGGGTAATGGCTGGGATTTCCCCTTAATACAGCAATGGCTCCAGGACCTAAGGTCTGGCATTGCAGCTTCTAACTTTGTCTGGATTGTCTCAAGGACATTAGTCTTGTCCCTCCTGCTCCAGATCTTGCTGCAGTTCGCTCTACTTGAGACTGACCCAGAAGAGTGCATGGAAGCTCTTGGAGGGTCTATGTGCAGTGGGGAGAGAGGCAAAGGGCAGACATTGGTGTTCTGCACTGGGTCCCTCTCCAGCTCTAGTCATGGTTGTCTCTGTATAGCTCTCAGTGCTGCATGGCCTAGCTCTTTCAGAAGATGCTTCTCTCTCAGCAGACTTGTTGTAGGCAGCCTTCCTCAGAGCGGCTAAGGAGCGAGTTCAGATTGTAGACTATGGAATTTCCTACCAATGGACCTCTGGGTGGATCTCCAATGTGGGCCTGATGTGAGCTCCTTGAGCTCCATAGGTGTCTTCCCCAGTATGTCCTGCCCATTGATAGCCACCTGTAAGGTTCTGTGTAAGATCTATCTCAGAAAAGCCCAGCAAAGTGTGTGTGTGTGGGGGGAGGAACAAGGGGAAATGGAGGGGTGGGGAGCTAGGCAAGAGAGTTAGATGGTGAGAAGAAGGGAATGGAGAATATAAAAGCAGGGACAATGATAGAAAGAAGGAAGGAGAGATTGGGGTCCTGGGATATGGATGGGGGTAGGAGACAAAGAGATGTTGCTTTATGGGAGGGGTTGGGAGGTAGAGAGCTGCCCCAAATATTATTTTTTCCTGTACAGCCTTAATTCGACCTCCTTGTGCAAATGTATTATGACACAGTTTGTAATTACATGATCACAGGCTGTTTTTTCCGCAGAACCCCTGCCCCATTCATTGTGCAGGACGGACAGCGCTCATTGAATGAGCAGCTCTTTGACCTTTTGTTTCATCCTCCTTGTTCAATGCTTGGCCTGTTGTGTTGATTTCAAGGGCCAAACAAATGAAAGGTGCCATTAACTCTTTTACAGTCCAACAGTAAAACAGTGACAGGGAGGTTTGGAGTTTTTTCTGCTTGACTTGGTTTCTTGGCTTGTGCCCAAAAGCATTCATTCTCAAGTGGAAAGTTGATTCATCAATCATGTGAAGTAACAAGAAATCCAAACAAGCATTTCTATTAAAACTGAAATTGAGTGATTATGTAAAACCAACTTAATCACAACCTATTAAAGTCTCTCTCCTGTTGGAGTCAGAATGTCCGAGTCGCTTAGTTTCATTAACAACCTTTGATGAAAATGAAAGGGTTAACTTTCCTCTCAGTCCTGAGGTGTCAAGAGTATTCCCTTGTCCTATTTTTAACAGACAGACACCAGGTGGAGGAGAGACAGGATAGGGAAGGTGGGGGAAATATGACTTTTGTTGATGTTCTTGGATCATTGGGCAGCTGGTGAGTCACAGACGGATGCTTTAAGCTAGCAGGTTGGTTACAACACCTGTTGCTTGGACTTGGGGTCACGTTCTGGTTAAGTTGGTTGGGTCCTTTCTCCTCAGACAGGGCTGGATGGGCCGCCTCACCTCATTGTGCTGACGCAGTGCAGTTAAATTTCAGGATCTGGTGACAAGACGCAAGAGACTGATGTAGGTAAAGAAGAAACAAATAGTGGGGCAGAAGTAAACACAACAGAGAAGGAAAACAGGACAGGGTCTTGCGCACCTCGGCGGTGCTGACAATTTGGTATCCCCGCTGATGGGTGGAGGACTGGATGTCATGATGATCTGATGAATTTCAGGACTCTCAGGTGAAAACGAAGTTTCTTAAACACTAGCAAGGCCTGATGGCCTTCCTCTCGGGAAGAAAATCCTTCAGTCTAATCTGCTCTCTCTGTCTCGCTATCGGGAGCGGTGAGATGAGATGACTCGAGATGAGATGGGACCAGACAGGAACCACTGAGATTTTTCAGTCTCTTTTTGAGAGCCCCAAAAAGGGGGAAAGTGTGCAGCATATCCCCGCATTATTTTGTCCATCAATTAGGCCTAATATCCAAACCTCCAATTTTGGTTCATTAATTTCCAGTTCCTCACATCTTCAGGATTTCAGCCTAGTCCTTGAACCATATGAGTAGGACCTATTTGTTTGTAATTTAATCTCTATCCGGTTTTCTTGTTCCTGTTTACAACTTTCATTACTGAAAACAACCTGACCTATTTTCCACCCCCATTGGTACAGTCAGATTAAGGTCAAAAGTGTCCACTAATTTTGGGTGGCCAATTTGAGATGCTTAGGACCTGCTTTTTCACAGTGCTTAACGCCATGTGGCACCTTTTATATTGGAAGCACAGCTCCCATTGCCTTCAGTTGCACCTGTGAGCGCTCAGCACTTCTGCAAATCAGAGCCCAGGGTCTAAAGCGGAGGGGCCAGAAAATGGGGAACCCACCATTAGTGACCATCTGTGAAAAATTTGGCTCAAATGACTTGCCCAGCATTTCATAGGAACTCTGTGGCAGAAGCGGGGATAGAATCCAGTTCTCCGGGGTACTATTCAACTGCCCTCAACGTAAGATCCTCCTTTCTCTCTAGGCAATACTCTGCCTCATTCACTGCACACCTTCCAACTTCTGCAACAAATGAGGAAGGGGTCCTATGCCCAACAGTTGTAGTAAAGTGGTCGTGATCGGGTTAACTGGGTTACCCAGCGTGTTATAGGAAGGAGCCACCTCCCTTGCTTTCTGATTTGAGAGTGAGACTTCTCCCCCACTCAACTCTGTTGCGATGCAGTTAAGTAAAGCAGCAGATACCCAGCCTGCAGTCATAGCATCATAGAATCGTAGGACTGGAAGGGACCTCGAGAGGTCATCTAGTCCAGTCCCCTACATCAAGGCAGGACTAAGTATTATCTAGACCAACCCTGACAGGTGTTTGTCCAACCTGCTCTTAAAAATCTCCAATGATGGATATTCCACAACCTCCCTAGGCAATTTTATTCCAGTGTTTAGGAAAAACTTCCTAACTGTCAGGGTGGTTAATGTCTAACCTAAACCTCCTTTGCTGCAATTTAAGCCCATTGCTTCTTGCCCTGTCCTCAGAAGTTAAGGAGAACAATTTTTTCTCCCTCCTCCTTGTAACATCCTTTTATGCACTTGAAAACTGTTATCAGGTCCCTGCGACATTACACTCCATATTCTTTATGAAAATATCCTTATGATATGAATATGACATAGCTGAGATGTACTTTATGCAAGATGCTTATTGGAAAGGTTATGGTTTACTGAATGTGATAATCCAATTTGTATGCCTGTATCATTTCTGTCTCTGACGTTAGCAATATTTACTATGTATCTGTATTTCAAATCGGTTACTTGGGTGTCACCCCCTACTAGCGCTTCAGGTACAATAATAAAAAAGCCAGACAGGGCTAATAGCCCATTAGCAAAGACAATGGTCTGTAAAAGATCTTAGTGACAGCCTACGAGTAATGGCTGCCACAGCCCTGCAGAGACATGGGTCTGAGTCACCTAGTACTGGATACCTCTCCTTCCCTTTTGGAATGCCAGTGTTTATCCACTGGAAGACAAAGGGTTCCCGCCTTACACAAGAGCTATATAAGGCAGGGGAGGGACATCATTGAGGTTCTTCTCTGCCTCCCCACCCAAAGAGACACTGTGAAATATCTGGAAACAAGGACTGAACTGGGGGGAGAAGAGTTGAACCCAAGCTGGAAGGGCGTCTAGCTTGTGAGTAATAATACCTGAGGTGTCAAACTGGAGACCAGTGCAGCTGCCTTTCAAGACTTTCTGCAATCTGTTTGCAACAATATCTATGATGAGAAACTACTATTTGTAACCAATTTCTTTAGTGAAACAAGCTTAGTTTGCGTGTTTTGTTTTATTTGCTAAGTAATCTGCTTTCTTCTGTTTGCTACCCCTTTAACCACTTAAAATTCACCTTTTGTAGTTGTTAAACTTATTTCTTGTTTATAATACACCTCTACCTCGATATAACGCTGTCCTTGGGAGCCAAAAAATCTTACCGCGTTATAGGTGAAACCGCGTTATATCGAACTTGCTTTGATCCACCGGAGTGCACAGCCCCCACTGTGTTATATCCAAATTTGTGTTATATCAGGTGGCGTTATATCGAGGTAGCGGTGTATAACCCCGTTTGTGCAATTCATAATTGGGGGCGAGGCGGTCAGAGGCTGTGCATACCTTCCTCCACATTGAGGGAGGAGGTGGATTTCATAATATCCCTTTGGGTCTGCATTCCAAGGGAGGTGGACACCTGAGTGTTGGGGCAAGTCCCTTAAGCTGAGTCTTCCCAGAATTGATCTCAGTGCCTGTCGTTCTGCAGTTGGGTGTGGCCCTGCCTGGGTGTGTGTTGGAGGAGGCTTAAGAGCCTGGCTCAGCAAGACAGGTAAAAAGGGTGCCCAGGCTGGCATAACAGGCGGGCTCAGTGGTATCTCAGCTCATCAGGTAGCATCCTAAGGGGGGCAACCCATCACAGTCCCCTCCTCAGTCATCTCTTCTCCAGACTAAACAAACACAATGTTTTCAATCTTCCCTCATAGGTCATCTTTTCTAGACTTTTAATCATTTTTGTAGCTCTTTTCTGGACTTTCTCCAGTTGGTCCACATCTTTCTTGAAATGTAGTGCCCAGAACTGGACACAATACTCCAGTTGAGACCTAATAAGTCCTGTGAGTAGATTTATTTTTGTTGCACTGAGTGGTCCCTTGACAAAATTTGTGATGAGGAAAAATATCAGAATGGCAGTGGAAGTGTTTAAAGTAGAAGATAAGGAAAGGCAGCAATATATGGAAAGATTGGGCCATGTTTTTTTGCAAATGAGATTATCAATAAGGTCAAACATGAAACAATTTTCATCACTGTCTCTGGCAATCAAACCTGCTGCTTCTTAAGTAGTTTGTTACAACCTTAGAAGCCAGGAGATAAACATTTAGAAGACCTGCAAAATCTCTTTCCAAGGGACTACACCCCAGAGCCAAATATTCTTGTAGAACGTTTCCAGTTTCATCTTGCCATCTCATCCTGCTGTGAAAGTGAAGCTATGTATGTGGTAGAGCTAAAAAGAATAACTGAATATTGCTTATTTGTGCTTGTCCCTCTGAACTATGAAAGCCAAAAAGAGAAAAATTGACCATTCCTAGTGATCTGGGGTCAAAGGCAAAATTAGTTGAGCAGAGATTGGTTGCAAGAATGAAAAACAAATTGGAAGGAAACTTTCAAATTAGACCCTAGCAAAAAACCAGCCCTCCAGGAAGTCCTGGGCGCACCCAGTCATTTTAAAGCAAGGTTAGAGACATTGGATGGGGTAAATTGGTGCAGTTCCTGCAGTGGCAGATATATTTGTAAATTGCTCATAGGTGAGGCGGGGCTAGGTTCTGCCACCCCTCCCCATGCTGAGTAATACCTTACTACAAGAAATGTCCCATGCGTGACACCCTGTCACCCCAATATTCACCACTGTCATGTGTTGTGAGGTTGAAAACACCCACAAGCAGCCTTTCAGGTACAACCGTAAAAAGGCCAAACCATGTTAATGGTTCAGTGAGGAAATGCACACAAGCACAACGTACCCATTATTTTACACACTCCCTGGCTGGGCAAAGCCCCTCCAGGTGTGTCTGAGCTTCACAACAGTCACAGAATGAAACTCAGGACACAAATTAGATGAAAGTTCCCCCGTGCAGAAGTCCAGCACAAAGCCTCTGCAACACCTAAACCCTCAGACTAGGCCCTCTGCATCAGGGTGAATGTCCCCCAGGTGGTTTTACGATATCTCTGATAAACATAAACCAGCCCATAGTGTCTGACACTCGGCGAGGAAGGAAATGCCCAGCTAGTCTTTCCTGAAACATAGCAGGAATTCTCCCTAACACACAACTTCTCAGACAGCCTCATAGGAAAGGTTTCTAGCTGGAAGATGTGAGGTGTGACTGGAACAGTTTCGCGGTCTAATCAGATCCGGCTTGCCTGCCTGGCATGTTGACTGTATCAGTGGAGACAGGAGGGGTTAGGTTAGCATGTTTGTTTCATTATGGCAGCAGGTCTCTTGGAAGCCACGGATTGTGTAATAAGCACCATGCATGCCCAGACCGTGTGAGCATAGATGCCAGAGAGCTGGTCCTCGTGAGGAAGTGAGTTCACCATTTCCTTATACTTTATTCCCAGGGACATATTATATATGCAGGCTTGGAAGGATTAGATTTTTTTACTAGTAAATGTCAGTAAACATCGATTTCACCACACGCACACAAGCCGACAAAAAATATTTTCATTGATGATGATTGAAATTTACAGAGGGGCCAAATAAAAAAAAAAAAAATTCTGCTGCTTGAAAACTTCTTAGAGTTTGTTTTTAGGCTATTTACTTGGTACATTTTAACCCCTGATGTTGACAGTTTGTGTTTCTAGTGGTTATACAGCTTCATGGTTTTGAATCTCAAGATCTACTGTCGTTAAGTGATGACTGTCTGATCCCCATCATTTCCCGCAGCTGCCAATTTAAATGGAAATAAACATTGAAAAAAGGCTTAAAAATAAACCTCGCTGTTTTCCATCCTAATTATAAAAAAAAATCCGGTTCTGCCATGCCTATCGATATGCTTAGCATTGAAGTGATCAGTGACTGTCTGATCCCCATCATTTCCCGCAGTCCAAGAGCAAGGACCTAGCCCTGCCTTCGCAGGTGAAAAGGAAAGAACAGGAGAGAGAGAAGACTGAACGCAGGTTAGAAATGGACGGTGATGTGCAACCGATATATTGCACCCAGCCCCGTCCACTCTGTAACTGCTATTGGGAAGCACTGAGTAGGGCACTTGGTTAGACTATCTGGGCTCCAGAGATCGCTCTGCCACTGACTTGCTGCGTGATCTTGGGTAAGTCATTTCCACTCTGTTTCCCTTTGTGTATTTAGACTGTAAGCGGCTGGAGGCAGGGACTGTCTATGCAGAGCACAGCACAATGGAGCCCTGGTCTCCTCTAGGTGCTTCCATAATACAAATAATAAATTACAATAATAACAGAATCATAGACTTTAAGGTCAGAAGGGACCATTATGATTGTCTAGTCTGACCTGCACAACACAGGCCACAGAATCTCACCCACCCATTCCTGTAACAAACTCCTAACCTATGTCTGAGTTACTGAAGTCCTCAAATCGTGGTTTAAAGACCTCAAGATGCAGAGAATCCTCCAGCAAGTGACCCGTGCCCCACGCTGCAGAGGAAGGTGAAAAACCTCCAGGGCCTCTGCCAATCTGCCCTGGAGGAAAATTCTTTCCCGACCCCAAATATGGTGATCAGCTAAACCCTGAGCATGTGAGCAAGATTCACCAGCCAGACACCCAGGAAAGAATTCTCTGTAGTAACTCAGATCCCACCCCATCTAACATCCCATCACAGGCCATTGGGCATATTTACCGCTAATACTCAAAGACCAATTAATTGCCAAAATTAGGCTATCCCATCATACCATCCCCTTCATAAACTTATCAAGCTTAGTCTTGAAGCCAGATATGTCTTTTGCCCTCACTACACCCCTTGGAAGACTGTTCCAGAACTTCACTCCTCTGATGGTTAGAAACCTTCGTCTAATTTCAAGTCTAAGCTTCCTGATGGCCAGTTTATGTTCATTTGTTCTTGTGTCCACGTTGGTACTGAGCTTAAATAATTCCTCTCCCTCCCCTGGTATTCATTCCTCTGATATATTTATAGAGAGCCATCATATCTCCCCTCAGCCTTCTTTTGGTTGACGGGGGGAGGGGGAGAGAAAGCACCATGTGAACTGAGCCAGGGCTGTCCAAAGCATTTCCTGTGCTGACAGGATCTAATAGGACTTTTCCGTCAGTAGTGTCAATGATTATGAATGAGATTGTATGGTGGGGGTTGCCTGTAATAGCAGGACAATGAACCTGATGACCTAGGAGCTCCCTCCCAGGCCTATGGTTCTAGGATTGTAGCAGGAATTCTGTGTTCAGAAGGCCGTATTCTGCCCTCGGTTCCACTCAAGCCACCCCAGCAAACCTCGCGGGAGTTTCATGGGGGTAACTGAGCGTGGAAGTTGCCTCAGCGGTATTTTGCTCTTAAGAGCAGCAGGGCTTTCCATCGTGGGAATGCCGTTCCCAGCTCTGGCACCCTCTTCGCCCAGTAAACCCCAACCAAGCAACCCACAGAAAGAAAGCAAAATGATTCCAATCTAAAAACATCAGAACCCAGATCCCTTCCCCAAGCCGATTTACCCTGCAGAGGGAGAGAGGCAGAGCGTTCACGTCCCCACTAGGGACTTTGCTATTGGTTTTGTGTGGAAGGTAATAGATTGACAGGGGTGTCTGGGGATAGAAAGAAGAGTTCCGACCCAGACTTGAGAACAAACTTTCTTTCTGGTGCACTAATAATCTCACCTAGGGTGACCAGACAGCAAATGTGAAAAATTGGGACAGGGGATGGGGGGGGGTGTAATAGGAGCCTACTCTCAGCCCATCTGCTAGGGGACAGGCATCCCAGCACAAAGGCCACATGCATAGTTGGCCCACTGGCTTTCAGTCCCAGCGAGAAGACTGACTTGGGCAGGGCCGTGTGGTTTGGGCTGTAGACAAGGAATCAGGGGACCTGGATTCAACTCCTGGCTCAGCTCAGACTTCCCAGGTGACTTTGGGTGTGTCTGGGCCTTAGTTCTCTGCCTGGGTGGTGGGGATCACAGCCCTTGCTCTGCCGCCCAGGGGGGCTGTCAGGTCCAGTCCTGTGTGTGCAGTGTCCTGACACCACGGGGATGCAGGCCTAGATAGATGGAGCCTCTTATCCCTCTGGGGGAGAGTCCAGGCACGTGTATTGTGGGGGTGTAGCACTGAAGGGAGCCGCAGGACTTTTCCTCCAGCATCTTTCCCCAGCACGGGGGTTCAGGCTTGGCTTGCCACAGCAGCTTGCAGGCAGGAGGGTTTGGCACTCAGCTCCCATTGAACCTGGACGCATCCCTTCCTTAGGCTCCCAGCATTAGATTTAAAAAACCAAAACCCACGTCTTCTGGGACTCCCAACGGTTTTCCCTGGAGCCTCCGCTCCTCTCGGGGAAAGAAGTCTGCTGAGACGCCACCAGGAACCATAACTCCAGCCAACAGGCAAACTCCTCTGCTGCTGTGTTTTTTCCCCTCGCTATGACTCCATCCTGCTGACCTTTAAGCAGAGTAACCCGCCTTCGAGAACGCTTCCAAGCAGAGCGCTTTTCCCACTGCCTTACCCGCCTTCTCTCCCTCTCTCTATCAGAACCAATCAGCTTAAGCCTTAAGCACCAGTCCCACCGGTATGTGCCAGGACAGATTTCCAAGTTTTTTTTATGGGTTTCATAAAGTTGGGATCATGGGGATTTTTCCACAGGACTTGAATAGAAAAAAAAAAAAGAGGTGAAGAAAGTCTTTCATTTGGGAAACGAACTCAATCTGGGAATAAAAATAACCCCTTGATCGGTGTATTTCTTCCTTACGTTTCCTTCAGACAGAGCGGGACTTGTCAGTGGTTCTAATAAAGGGTTTTTTATTCCCTCTCTCTCTAGTGCTGTACGGCTGTAATTTTATCCAGATGCCTCCGCTAATAATAGCCTGCAACTTCTTGTTTTTGTATTTAACTCACACTTCTGCCAGGCCCTCTTTCTGCCTGTCTCTTGCCATCTCAGGCCCTCTCTTTAAGGCCCTACCCATAGGATCTTTGTCACCTTTTCCCTACTCTCATGGTGGACATAATTTTGGCTTTCCTACTGCAAATGTCTCCTCTTTTATTTCTCTAGCACGTTTGGAAGGTGCCTGCCGATAGGCACCTTCGCCCCCCAGAATAAAACCAGAGCAAACATTGACAGGAAGAACCAGCCAGCCCAAAAAGAAGGCCAAGCCAAACCACAGAACCTGGCAGAAGGCCTGCCCCCGTTACCCTCCAGCAGAAGCGCTCCACTTCCAATTAATAGAAAGAAAAAGGCTGAGACAAGAACGAGGAAAGAGAAAGGGGAGGGATAAGCTTGCCAAACTGCATTACACCCCAAGAACAGGTGGTGTGGGATTCTGCCGGCCCTCCTTTCGGAGGGGGTGTCACAGATGGGGACCTCCAACCCAGGAAGTCTTGTCCACACCTTGCTCCCCGCTGTAAGTTCTTTGTGTCAGGGACTGTCGTTTTTGTTCTCTGTTTGCACAGCGCCTGGCTCAGTGGGGTCTTGGACCGTGGCTGGGCCTTTTGGGAGGTACAGGAATACAAACAGATACTAGTAATAACCTGGGGCCCAAGAACAAGCCACTCTGGGGAAGCAGTTGTGTCTGATCAGGGAGCATGGTTGGCCTTGCGGTAAAATGTGAGCCTGGGTTTTAGGTGAGGTGGGTTTGTTTCCGATTTCCGCTCCAGGCTCCCTGAGTGACCTGGGTGAGTCAACTGCTCTGTGCCCCATCTGCAAAACGAGTGCTGTTTCCCATCTGCTTGGACTGGAGCTGTCTGTAGTGTGGGCTGTTGCCTACAAAAAGCATGTGGCACAATGGACCCTCAATCTTGCTTGGGTTGGGTATTTGCATTGTACAGGTCTGTCTTTGGCTCCACAGTCATTAGAGCGGAGCTCACAATAAGCTATAAAACCCCAACCCAGCCCATTTTCACCCCATCGCCTCCACGCAAACCTCAACACAGCATGGCCAGGTCCGCCCAAGGGTAGCCTGGTGCAGGGGATGAAGAGTGTCACCTGCCTGGCTTAGTCCCGGCTCCTCTCTCTAAGTGGCCGTCCCATCTTAACTACCCACTTCCCCATGCAGACAGCCTGCAAGCTGCTCCCTCCCTCTGGAGATGGGTAGACAGGGAGCACCTAGCACTGGGGAGCTCTGGTCTTGCTTGGAACCTCTAGGGGCTATGCAGTGGGGTTTACAAACCTCATACTGAACACTGGCAGAATGGAGAGGAGAGGGATAGCTCAGTGGTTTGAGCATTGGCCTGCTCAACCCAGGGTTGTGAGCTCAATCCTTGAGGGGGCCATTTGGGGATTTAGTTGGCGATTGGTCCTGCTTTGAGCAGGGGGTTGGACTAGATGACCTCCTGAGGTCCCCTCTAACTCTAATAATCTATGATTCCCAGCTAACGGGCAATCAGGAGGATCGCACCGCCATGCAGCACTGCCTGTGAGGGAGACACGCACTCCCAGCTGGGACCAAGAAAGAAAGTAAGCCCAGCTAGAAAGGAGGGAGAACAGAGAGGGAAAGGGAGGTAGGAAGGCCTGGGCTAGCAGAGAGGCAACAGGCTGCCTCTGAGAAATGGACAAGGAGACAAAAGACAACTGGGCTTGCAGGTTAGGTTACGAATTTATGGACCAGTCCGATTGAAGGGGACCAGTTAGGAGAAGGTGCTATACTGTCATGGTTAGCAAGTACATTGTGTCTTCAGGGGACCCAGATGTAGGGATCCAGATGCAATGCCATACGCCCCTCCCCCCCCACTCGCCACCTGCACCCCCACTGAATACAAGCCTGGTGATTTAACAAGCCAGGCAGTGGGATTGCTGACGACATCTACACCCTGACTCTGGGCGTCACGATAAAGGACCAGTTCCTGAGATGTGTCTAAGGCCAGGCGTACGCTAAAAACTTAGGTCGACCCAGCTATGTTGCTCGGAAAAATCCACCTCCCTGAGCAGCATAGTTAAGCCGACCTAACCCCTAGTGTGGACAGCGCTAGGTCAGCGGGAAAAATTCTTCCGCCAACCTTGCTACCGCCTCTCAGGGAGGTGGGTTATCTACAGTGAAGGGAGAACCTCTCCCGTCGCTGGAGCGGGTGTCTACTCAGAAGTGCTACGGCAGCATTTCTAGTGGAGACGTGGCCTCACTCAGTCTAGAGGGCGTCTGAGCTTCCTCAAGACCCAGCACCCTGCATATTGTGGACTCACTTAGGGTACGTCTACACTACCAGCCGGATCGGCGGGTAGCAATCGATCTATCGGGGATCGATTTATCACGTGTAGTGTAGACACGATAAATCGATCCCCAATCGCTCTCCCATTGACTGCTGAACTCCATGACGGTGAGAGGCGGAAGCAAAGTCGACGGGAGAGCCACGGCCGTCGATCCCGCACCGCGAGGACGCGAAGTAAGTGATTCTAAGTTGATCTAAGATGCATCGACTTCAGCTACGCTATTCTCGTAGCTGAAGTTGTGTATCTTAGATCGATCCCCCTTCCCCCCCCTCACTGTAGACCAGGCCTTAGACTCACCCACTTAGATTCGCGCTCACTTGCCACTGTGTGGCAACTTTGATTTAAAGTCATTATCTGAAGCCTGCATTCAAAGCAAGAGAAAAACGTTTGCAGGGAAGGGTTGCAAACCAAACTGGATGAGCAAACATTTCAAACAGGTTATTAAGAGAGAGCCTACAAGGAATGGAAGAAAGTGTAGGATCAACCAGGAAATCTATCTCTTGGAGGTCAGAAAGTGTAGGGGGAAAAGTGAGAACTGCCAATAGCCAAGCAGAGTTGGGCCTTGAAAAGGAAATTAAAACCAATAGGAAAAGGTTCTATAGCCATATAAAAAGAAAACAAGGAAAGAAGAAATGAGACCGCTGAACACTGAAGATGGGGTGGAGATTAAAGATAATCTAGGCATGGCCCAACACCTAAATGAATACTTTGCCTCTGTTTTTAATACGGGTAATGAGGAATGTAGGGGTATTGGCAGGGTGCCTAATGGGAATGAGCATATGGCAGTAGAAATGACCACAGGAAGTCAAACTCAAATGGCTTAATGGGACCAAATTGCAGGGCCTGAATAATCTCCATCCAAGAATATTAAAGGAATGGGCACATGAAACTTGCAAACCCAATAGCAAGGATTTTTAATGATTCCATAAACTCAGGTGTTGTACCCTGGGATTGGAGAATTGCAAATAGAGCACCTATATTTCAGAAAGGGGGGGAAAAGGTGATCTGGGAAACTACAGGCCCATTAGTTTGACCACAGTTGTATGCCAGGTCTTAGAAAATGTGAAGAGGGAGTAGTTAAGGACCTAGAGTAGTTAAGGACCTAGAGGTAAACAGTAATTGAGATAAAATACTACATGGTTTTACAGAAGATAGAGCATGCCAGATGAACCTGATCTCTTTCTTCCAAGATAACTGATTTTCTAGACAAAGGAAATGCAGTAGATCTAATCTACCTGGATTTCAGTAAGGCATTTGATACAGTTCCACTGAGAAATTATTAGTTAAATTGGATAAAATGGGGATTAATTTGAGAATCAGTGGGTAATGCACTGGTTAAAGGAGAGACAACAGGTCATACTGAAAGGTGAACTATCAGGCTGGAGGGAGACTACTAGTGGAGTTCTTCAAGAATCAGTCTTGGGAACAATCTTATTTAACATCCTCATTAATGACCTAGGCACAAACAATGGGAGTGTGCCAGTAAACGTTGCAGATGACACAAAGTTGGGAGGTATTGCCAATACGGAGGAGGACCGGAATATCCTACAAGTAGGTCTGGTTGACCTTGAAAAACTGGAGTAATAGAAATGGGGTGAACTTTAATAGTGCAAAGTGCAAGGTCATGCCTTTAAGGACTAACAACAAGAATTTTTGCTATAAACTGGATACAGAGGAGGAGAAAGATGTGGGGGTATTGGTTGCTCACAGGATCACTATGAGCTGCCAATGTGATGAGGCCATGAAAAAGCTTAATGCAATCTTAGGATGCCTCAGGTGAGGTATTTCCAGTAGAGACGGGAAGTGTTAGTGCCATTATACAAGGCACTGGTGAGACCTCATCTGGAATCCTGTGTGCAGTTCTGGTCTCCCATGTTTAAGAAAGATTAATTCAAACTGGAACAGGTGCAGAGAAGGGCTACTAGGATGATCTGAGGAATGGAAAACCTACCTTATGAGAGGAGACTTAAGGAGCTTGACTAGCTTAGCCTAACCAGACGAAGGCTGAGGGGAGATATGATTGCTCTTATAAATACATCCGAGGGATAAACACCAGGGAGGGAGAGGAGTTGTTTAAGCTAAGAGCCAATTTTGGCACAAGAACAAATGGACATAAACTGGCCATCAATAAATTTAGGCTTGAACTTAGACAAAGATATCTAACTATCAGAGTGGAGGTCCTGAATTGAGGGGATAGTATGATGAGCTTACCTACAATGGCATATGGCCCACCCGTGACTGCTTTTAGACAATATCTCCAATGGCTGGCGATGGGACAGTAGATGGGGAGAGCTCTGAGTTACTACAGAAAATTCTTACCCAGGTGTCTGGCTGGTGCAACTCACACAGCTGGCTCAGGGTCTAACTGATCACCCTACGTAGGGATGGGAAGGAATTTTTCCCCAGCTCAGATTGGCGGAGACCCCGGGGCATTTTCACCTTCTTCTGCAGTGTAGGACGTGGGTCACTTGCTGGTTTGAACTAGAGTAAATGGTGGATTCTCTGTACCTTGAAGGCTTTAAATCCAGATTTAAGGACTCCCGTAACTCAGCCAGAGGTTAAGGGCAAATACAGGAGTGGGTGGGAAGGTTCCGTGCACTGTGCAGGAGGTCAGACTAGATGATCATGGTGGTCCCTTCTGGCCTTAAAGGTTATGAGAACCAGCCGCAAGAGGATTGAAGTCACCACTGGCCACCACTGGACGGCCTTTTGGTCATGCTGGTCTCCTCGGAGACAAAGGCCCCACACATTGAGCTCTGAAGATCGGAGAGGAGATCAGAAGGGGACCCTGCCCGGTCCACAGACTGGCGGTGGCCACACGGTCACCCATGATTAACCTGGCCGCACAGGATCAGTAATGACCCTGTGGAATTCTTAGACACCTGGAATAAAGCCACGGACACTCAGCACTACAGACCTCCACCGTCTAAGCGTGGTGGTGTTGTTGATTTCGGGCTAGGGCTGTGGCTGGTTCTGAGCAGAATCTAAGGGTGAGGGGAGGCAAAAGGGGCTTCCCTACTCCCCTCATGCACCTTCCCCAAAGACAGCTGCAATCCTGGTACTGAGTGCAAGGAAAGGGGGATACACAGTGGGGCTGGTGCATTAACTACCCTAGGGACTGGGCTGTCTTCTGCACCTGTTGGCCGACTGCAGCCAGTGCAGTGAGGAGTGCATGCTGCAACCTGTAAAACAGAGGGGTAAGTATCCCTCCTTATCCTCAGCTGTGTGCTCTGCAAGCAAATTGCCTCTGCTGGTGAGCGGCGCTGGTGCATGGATGAGACCTCACAACAGGCATCCCTGGCTTCTCTCTCGTGTGGGACAGGAATGCTGTCCCACTACATGGGTCGCTCCATGTACTAGGAGTACAGTGTGTCTCATGCACATGAGTCTGGGTAGGTGGAACAGCACGTGGACTAAGGGCATATGAATCCGTGGTTCAGATGCTAGCCTGGGATGGGTCCGGTCTGGATTATCTCTCTAGCCCCATCTGAAAGCATCCATCCATCTTTTTATCCCCTTATTTATCTATCTATCTCTTACCACCCCAGAATTTGAGCATCTGCCTGTCAGAGACTGGGATGTAGGCAGTCATGCTGAGTGGTTAGAGCAGCCATTGGTGGCTAGGAATAGGGGCCCAGGGCTGGAGCTGCAGTGAGAGGCCAGATGCCAAAGCTAATGGTCAGAGCCAGAGTCAGGAATCCGAGCCGGGTTATCTGGAGTGATGGCAGGCAAGAGCAGGGTTGGGAGCAAGGTAGGAGCTATTGCAGCTGTGGGTAAATGATTTGTGCAGCTGCTGTTGCTAGTCTTAAGAGCCAGTCGGCTGACCCTTCCCAGTCCGGTGGGCTAGCCAAGCAGGCAGCTAACTACAGGCCAGCTGCACTTGTTAGGTTGCCCAGAGACTGGCTCTACCGCAGGCCCTGATCCCTGACTCTTCCTGCATTACTTAAGATGACAGTGGTTCTTTTTCTCTTCCTTCCTTTTCTGGGCACAAGCAAACAACGTGTTTAATCCGGCTAAACGTGAAGATATACTTCTAGGAACAAAGAATGCAGGCCATGCTTACAGCATGGGGTACTGGTCTATCCTGGGAAGCAGTGACTCTGAAAAAGACTTGGGGGTTGTGGTGTGAAATCCGCAGCTCCCAGACTGATGCTGTGGCTGAAAGGGCTCGAGCGATCTTGGAACGTATAAACTGGGGAATCTCGAGTAGGAGCAGAGAGGTTGTTTTACATTGGTATTTGGCACTGGTGTGACCTCTGCTGCAATCCTGTGTGTAGTTCTGGTGCCCTCAATTCAAGAAGAATATTGATAAATTGGAGAGGGTTCCGAGAAGAGCCATAACAAGAAGGATTAAAGGGGAGAGGGATAGCTCAGTGGTTTGCACGTTGGCCTGCTAAACCCAGCATTGTGAGTTCAATCCTTGAGGGGGCCATTTAGGGATCTGGGGCAAAAATCTGTCTGGGGATTGGCCCTGCTTTGAGCAGGGGGTTGGACTAGATGACCTCCTGAGGTCCCTTTCAACCCTGCTGTTCTATGATTA
Organism: Trachemys scripta elegans; assembly: GCF_013100865.1. Lineage (NCBI taxonomy): Eukaryota > Metazoa > Chordata > Testudines > Emydidae > Trachemys > Trachemys scripta. The sequence goes on from NC_048302.1 coordinate 136,497,878, forward strand.
GAAAACCTACCTGATAGTGATAGACTCAAGGAGCTCCATCTCTTTAGCTTAACAAAGAGAAGGTAAAGGGGTGATTTTATCACAATCTATAAGTACCTAAAAGAGGACAAATATTTAACAGTGGGCTCTTCAATCTAGCAAAGAAAGGTCTAACACAAGCCCACAGCTGGAAGTGGAGGCTAGACAAATTCAGATTGAAAATCAGATGTTGATTTTTAACAGTGAGAGTAATTTTAACCATGGTAAGGATGGTGGTGGATTCTCCATCACTGACCATGTTTAAATCAAGATGGGATATTTCTCTAAAAGCTCTGCTGTAGGAATTATTTGGGGGAAGTTCTCTGGCCTGTGTGATACAGGGGGTCAGAGTAGATCAGGGGTTCTCAAACTGGGGATCAGGACCCCTCAGGGGGTCACAACATTATTACATGAGGGGTCACGAGCTGTCAGCCTCCACCCCAAACCCCGCTTTGCCTCCAGCATTTATAATGGTGTTAAATATATTTTAAAAAGTGTTTTTAATGTATAAGGGGGGTCGCACTCAGAGGCTTGCTATGTGAAAGGGGTCACTGGTACAAAAGTTTGAGAGCCTGGACGGTGTTCCCTTCTGGCCTTGGAAGTTAGGAAATCTATGAATCTAGGAAAGTTTCTCTTTTAAAGGAGCAATGTGCTATCGTCTGCAATGCAGACACACAGCACCTGACAGATGGGGTGGGCGGGCTCGGCACACTGGATAAGGCTTCTACGGTGTCTGTGGCCATAAATTGGCAGCTCCATAAAGCAATCCGATGCTGCTATCGGGCTGGCTGATATGAGCTCCAGCACAATGTGTCAAACCCCGGCTGACTGTAGGAGAACGTCTGGCGTGGGGAGGAGGTAAGTGCTTGCAAAACAAGTAAGCCTGGCTCTCCTCTGCTGTGTGGCAATCACAGGAGCGTGCCAAGGTCAAGAAGAGAGTGAGCGTTGGGTACAGAGGGCTCCTGCCAGAATCCCGCGCGGCAGAAGGCTCTTTGCACAGCTGAGGTGTTAATGGCATGGCCTGCCCTTTATGAAGCAGGCAGAGTGACGTTTGCTAGCTAACCCTGCAGCCTTGCAAGGGAACGGTATTCCTGGGCAGCCGGAGCAGAGCTGGCTCTTAAATTTAGCAACACATCCCGTCTCTGCTAAACCGACGCATTCCTTAAAAGAGCTGGGCCATTCATGCAGCATATTTTTGGTTCACCACATGGCTTCTTGAGGCGATAGCCAATGAGTAATCTGCCAAGGCTCCCATTTCAATCCTTTTTAATACTGCACTTTGGTCACTTGGACTTAGACATGAAGCATCCCGGCCCTATTAAATCTGCCAGTCAACCCTCCCGCGACGTAAACGTCAACAACAATGCAAAGCGCCTGGCATTCATTCTGCCATTGACTCATGCGGGATCAGTGGCAGGTTTTCAATCGGAAAAGCGGTGGTTTCCCTTGCGTCCTTTCCTATTCCCCCGGCCTGAGTCACTGTTCCAGTTCTTCCTGACCTTTATTATGCTCCACCGCTGAGGCGGTCACAGTGTCCCCAACCAACAAACAACCCTCAGACCCCAGGGACTCAGCCTGACGCAGAATGGGTGACACTGCTAAAGAAGATGTGCAAACCATCCTTTCGGCACAAGGCAGGAAAGAGGAAACACAAAACCTGTTTCACATTTAATAGTTCTGTTCCCAGGGACGTAACTCCACAGGCACAGTGGAAAAGCTGGGAAGTTTTCCTTGATTTTTTTCCTTATGTTTGTAGGTCCTTGTTCTTGAGTCAACGTTATAAAAAAAGGCTAAAATACGCTGTTCTGGTGCTGGCCACTGCCTGTGATACTAGACTTAACTTGGGTCGCTGGTCTAATCGGGTATGATGGCTCCTATGAAAATAATAATACATTGTACTTTGATAGTACCTTCCAGCAAAGGTTCATCGATTGAAACGTCATTACGATCGTCAAATCTGATCTCCTACGTAACGCAGACCAGAAAATCCCACCCAGTGATTCCTCCCACAGGTGCTGACTTTGTCCTTTCCCGTGTGTGTGTGTGTGTGTGTGTGTGTTTGACCCCTGCTCCACCCCAGGCCCTGTCCCCACTCCACTTCTTCTCCCAAACCCCCACCCTGCCTCTTCCCTCCCTGTTCCACCCTCTCCCCTGAGCGCACCCCACCCTCGCTCCTCCCCCTTCTCCCCAGCATCTCCTGCACGCCACTAAACAGCTGTTCCATGGTGGGTGGGAGCCACTGATCGGCAGGGCAGCCGGCGGGTGGGACGGCTGAGGGGGAGGAGCTGATAGAGGGGCTGCCGGTAGATGCTAAGCACACACCATTTTTTCCTCATGGGTGCTCCAGAACTGGATTATCCATGGAGTCAGCATTTATAATCCCTATATTAAACCCTACAATCTACACTTGAACTAATGCGTATCATCTAGAAAGGCATCCAGTCTTGAGGCGCAATCTACTGGGGTCTCTCGGGAAGCCGTTTCAATCGTTAATTACCCTCCCTGTTAAAAATGGGCCCCTCATTTCCAGTTTGAATTTGTGTAACCTCATCTTCCAGCCACTGGATTGCCTTTGGCTTTCAAAGTGCTCTGAAAATAACCAGGAATGCAGCCTCGCGATCTCCTTCGGTGAGCTAGGAGATTATCGTCATCCCCATCATTCAGAGAAACTGAGGCAAAGAGAGGTTGAGTTGCCCCTGAGCAGACAGAGGACCCCAGATCTCCTAACTCCCAGACTTGTACCCCCAGTCATGTGCTACCCATTCCCTTCTGTCCCATCACACGGCAGCAAAACCATCATAAAAAGTCAGCGTTTGAGCCATTAATGGAGAGGGCTGAGGACAATACAATATGACTTTCTTTTGCCTAGCGTCTTTCATGAAAGCTGCCTCCAACGGCAACTGCTGAGCTAAATAATTTCAGAAAGGGAAAGAAATTCCGAGGCCTAGTCCAAGGGGAAGCTGAAAAGCCATGTTCTGCCACCAACAGAGGATGGATGAGGCAGTGAGGCTATCCCAGATGGCAGAAGCAGCAGCAGGGACGGCTCTCAGGCCAGCATCAGTGAGGCTGTCCGAATGGAGAAGGAGAAGGCGGGAGCTAAATGAGTGAAGACGTAAGTGAATACTGCCCAGGGAATGAGCAGATGGCTCAAGGGGGGGGGGGTAGTGGGCCATGGAAACCTTCACCTCTTGCTCGTGTCCTTACCCCTCTCTCCCAACACACACCATCCTGAAAACACCCAAAGTTCACTGCTGCTTGAAGGCACCTTTGTCAAATGAGTTGGCAGCCATCTACCATGGTGGCGTTTGAGTGATTAATAGACCAAATTCCTCTCTCAGCCCTAGAGCTGGCCCTTCTAGGGCTGCTGGGCAGTGTGTGGGGAAGGCAAGGAAGCTACGGATCGAACTGCCATCTTCACCATTACTGCCCTGACATATTTCACCTAGAGGCCCCAACGCTCTGAGACAGCCAGCGAGACAGAGCAGATAAGCAAGGAAATACAGTAACTCCTCACTTAACGATGTAGTTTATGTTCCTGAAAAATGCGACTTTAAGTGAAGTGATGTTAAGCGAATCCAATTTCCCCATAAGAATTAATATAAATAGTGGGGGTTAGGTTCCAGGGCAGCTTCCCCTACTTTGCAAGCACCAGGGGTGGGGGGCTCAACCCTCAGCCCGCCCACTCCACCCCTTCCCCCAAGCCCCGAACCATAACCTGCCTCTTCTCCCCCTCCCCTCCTTTACTTTGCACGCTGCATCCTGGCTTCTCCCCCCTCCCTCCTGCCTCCAAAACGCCACAAGCCAGCTGATTGCCACGGGGAGGAGGGGGAAGCCACTGATCCGCAGGGGCTGCTGGCAGGCGGGCGCTGTAGGGCGCCTGCCAGCTGTGGAGAAAGCAGACAGCCAAACTACTTAAGAGTGGAGCATTGCACAACTTTAAACGAGCACGTTCCCTAATTGATCAGCAACATAACAATGAAACAATGTTAAGTAGGATGACTTTAAGTGAGGAGTTACTGTACCATTATCCCCATTTTACAGAGCTTAAACTGAGGCACTGAGAGATTAAATGACCTGTGCTAAAGTCATGCAGGGAGTTTGTAGCACAGCCAGGACTTGAACCCCCGTTTTCACAAGGCCAAGCCAGTTCCTTAACTGCAAGACCATCCTTCCCCACAGCAAATCAACCTTCAAAACCTGGACTTTATTTTCAGAGGCTCACAGCTGTGTCCCATTCAGCCGGGGCTTGGAGCGAACATGTCTGGGTCAGCTTCTTTCCTCCCTGTCATTTCCTGCCTTCCGCGTCACCACGATCTGTTTTGACTCTGGTGGGGGTCACTGCACGTTCTGCTGGACCAAAGTCCTCTCCCCTCCTCCACCCATACTGCCAAGGCTCAGGTCACAAGCTAGTCCCCCAGCTGACCCCACTCCGGTTGCTGTCCAGTGTCCCTCCCCTGCTGCCTCCCAGGGCTCGCTGCGGTTACACACATTCTCTTGCACTGACTACTGCGAGTGAAGCAATGTGCGAAGCATCAAACAATAGAGTAGCCGGGAATCCCAAAAATAAGGAGATTGTGCCCTCGCATGGTCAAACGAGTGTGGTTCCTTTCTAAATAGACGGAGGCTTGTAGGTCAGGAGCGCTGCTTGTGCTAGTGTTCTGAGTTGCCCTTGGGAGCGGCCTTCAGCTTGCCCTCAATTCATTTTCCTGCCTCATCCCAGGATTTAAAATGGCTTTTGTTGGTTCTAAGCACATCTAGAGGCAAGTCAAAGAAAAAAAAAAACAGCACCAACCCCCAAACAACCACAACTCTAAAGTGAGGAGATTACTGCAAGCAGAGGCGATTGGATCAGGCCTGCTGCTTCCCGCCCCCCAACCCTTGATCCTGCAAGTTAAGTGGGGTGGGTGGGTTCAGTATTTGGATGGGAGACCACCGACTTAGACCCAGGGGGCTACGAGGGGCCTTGGTGCTATGGATGGTAGCATAGTTCCATGGTTGATGACTTTCTCCCTCAGTCAACTCCCGCTTGGCTCTAGAGAGTAATGTTGAAACATAAGATAAAACAGAGAGGCCTAACAGGTTGTGGTGGTTGAATAAAGGTCCCATAGGGCTTTTTATAAGCTTAAGGGGATTAACCCCTAGTGTCTGGTCAAACCTAGTATTCTTCTTCACTTCCTGTCCTAAAGTTTTGCGTGGTGTTTCTGCGTGGCTATTAAACAGTTGCTGTCTTAATCCCCAGAAGTGGTTGCATTTCAGTGTCGGGCACAGTGATACCTGGATATAAGTCTGCAAAGGGGGCGTGTGGGAGACATGAAACATGCTATAAAATAGAAACTGTTACTATGCCTCGAGATATCCGGCATAGACTTGGCGACTGGCAGGTCAGCATCACTTTGCTTCTGTTCAGCAGCAGACAGCAGTTCCCGGTCCAATGGCAATCACTCTCGAGTGGGGAGATGAATCTTCACGGCCAACCACCCCCTCCCAGCAACTGACAGCCTGACCCTTTCTAGACCAGTTTGAGGCCCCGCACATGCCTGAAGCCTCAGTGCCTTCTACTTGGGGCTGTTGCAGAGTGTTCGGAACTGAATTAGGTTGTGAATAGAGCTGGGGAAAAATATTCCCCAGAGTTTCTGGGGGTTAAAATATAAAACAGCCACGCGGGGCTGAGAATCCTGCAGTCACAGTTCAACAGGGGCTTGTGGTGGAACTACCATCATGACTTTTTCTCCCAGCCCAAGCACTGCCTAGAGCTGGTTGAATTTCCGTGGTGGGCAAAATGTTCCCTCTATATATCCACATGCTACACAGGTGAGGGCTTTGTGGCTGACAGTTACCTAATACACTAGGGTGACCAGATGTCCCGTGTTTAAAGGGACAGTCCCGATTTTTGGGTCTTTTTCTTATATAGGCTCCTATTACCCTCCACCCCCTGTCCCGATTGTTCACATTTGCTGTCTGGTCCCTCTATAAGACACTGGTACTCAGACTGGTTTGTGGAGCTCTATCCAGGGGCGGGTCACATGGCACTGATTCCTCCCCCTGGTTTCCATCTGCTAATTGACATTTACGAGACATTAAAAACACACGATACTTTCCTGATGTTATTTGGCCATGGAAGCAATCGCTGGAGTGGCCCGTGCCACAGGAATGTGTTAAGACTGTGAATCAGTGGACAGGTTGGTGTTGTCATGAGTGGGAAGGGCAGGTGATGGGGAATGGGTAAGGATGGAAGAGTCGTGTGAAGGGGAATGGGAGGGGAGGTGGGGATGAAAGATGTGGGGACTGGAGGAGAGGCAAGGATGGCTGATATGGGCACTGAAGTGGATGTGGGACCAGTCCAGGTGGGGATAGGAGGGGAGGCAGGGGACAGGCAAGGTGGGGATGGGAAGGAAGGTACAATTGGTCAACGTGGGAGGAACAGGAGATGGGAGGGGTCCACAAGACAATCTTTCTATTAGGAGATGGTCCCGACTCTGTAAAAGTTTGATAGCCCCCACAGGATCCATCAATCTATCCGTCTATTGAAGTATAAGTGGTCAGAACCTCAACGGTGGTTCCTTGGCTGATGTCCAAGGTGGTGTCACTCAGCTTAGCTCCATGAACATGTCCCAAAGCACAGAGGCCTGGCCGGTCCCTATCACGTTTCTGTCGCTTTTCCCTATCATGTGACTGATATTTGGGGGATTGAGGAATCTTCTTTGTGACTCAAACAGTGGTGGGGGAGAAACTGCTTTGGATACGCAAAATCTACAGACGATCTTGAACGAAAACATGCCAGGCTGCACGTGACAAATGTCTTTAATAAAGGCCAAGTAAGCTCCCAAGTTTCTAAAGAGCTTTCTTGGCAGGGCTGGGGCTACCATTAAAGCTGGAAGAGAGGGGTTTTGTGAATGGGAATTGTACCGCATCCCTTTGGCACAAACCTTCTGGAGGCAGAGGAGAGAGAGAGAGAGTGAGAAACCTTCAGGAATGATCTACAGATGGAATAATATTAAGAGTAGCACCATAAAAGCTGTGGCAATAAAGCTTTCAGATTCTTCTCTACCACCATTAAATAGTTTAAAGGTCAACAGGATGGCAAATGATCAAACTAGGCCTAAGCCGTATGGATCTGTCAGGGTGAACTCAAGATGCTTTGTCGCTAAGCCGTGGGCATTTGGAAATACGGTGGCTCAGGAATTGAAAATGTTACATGATGTGTGTTTTTCTCTGCAAGTGACACTGGGTGTGCTGTGTGGGTGTGCGTGTTGTGGATATGTTTTGTACGAGTTTGTGTGTGTGTGTGTGTGTGTTTGTTTTTTATCTCTGCATGTTTTTTGTGGGATTGTGTACATGAGTTTGACTAGCATGTGTGTTTTCAAGGGTGTGTGTGTGTGTGTGTGTGTGTGCTTGAGAGCTTCCACCCAAGATCCTCTGGGTTTTATTTCAGGGTGGGTTACTTTTCTTTGCGCTGGAGCAGCACGCTGCGAGCAACCCGTGGAGACTGAATCCTCTGTGCATTCATAGAGCAACGGGAATGGCACGGGGAGCGGCCACACCCACCCCGTTTTCATTGCAGCTGTGGATTTTGAAGGAGGTTAAGGACATTGGGCACCCAATTCAATTCAATGGACTTTTTTGAGCTCCTCTGCAAAGTCCAGGGCCAATATTTTTGTAGGCATCCTCTAAACAGAGCATCTGGACAACTGGGTAGCACTGGGTGAGAATGGGCAAAAATCCCCCTTATTCCTGCTAGTGTGGTCGCCTGTGATAGGTCAATTGACAGAGAAGGTCAGGAAAAGCTGGCTGGGAGGAGAGGACTGATCAGAACTTTCCCACCCAGCCAAGTACATTTTTGGGAATCATCTCAGTATTGGTGGAAACTGACATTGCTTTGCCATGGGCTTAATCCAAAGCACATGGAGATCAATGGGACGAGTGCGCTGGCTCCATATTCATTCTGGACGGAAATGCTGGGCAAAGCTGGGCAAACCTAGCTGGTCAGAACCGATACCGAATCCGAAGAGTGGTAGAAAGGTCAAGAAGTTGGTTCTGGGGTTTGGACACAATTACCCCTATCTCTGGTGCTTCGCTAGCCCCCATCACCATAATATCTGAGCGGCTCACAGTCAGGCCAAAAAACCCTTGTTGAAACAGTTTTCGGTTAGAAAATGCAATTTTAACCAAACTCACTAATTTTGTAAAATTATATTGATTTCAAAGCAATTTTGCTCCTGGAAAAAATGGGATTTTTTTTTTTAAATGTCAAAATGTCCCATTTTGGGAATAAAAAAGTTTTGGCTTTTTGTTGTGAAACCACTTTTCGTTTTGAAATTTACTTTTTTAAAATATGAATTAAAAAAAAAGCTGTAATTGAAATGAAATGTTTTGACTGATCCCAAATGATTTTTTTTTTCAGAATTTTGTTTTGTGAAAAAATTCAACTTTATCCTGACTTGAGAGGATTTTTTTTTTATCTTGAAATCTTTCACAGGATAGAAAATCCATTTTCTGATCAGCTGTACTTACACTCAATGTATTTATCCTCCTGCATTACACCCCTGCATTGCTAAGGCAGAGCGGCTAAGTGACTTGTCCAAGGTTGCATAGTATGTGGCAAAGCACAGAATTGAATCCATTTCTCAAGTTCCAAGCTAGTACCCTAACCACTGCTCCTTCCTTCCTCTCTTCCACCTTCTTGTTCGTGGCCCAAACAGACTCACAGAACCCTTCCAGGTCAGCTACAGGTGGGATGTTTTATTGCTCTGGCTTATACACTATGGTCATAGAGTTGTGTGGTCTTTCTCATGTATTACTCCTCTCTCAAAACCAACCACTTTTAAGCTCATTTTGAACCCGGTCAGACATCATGGCTTCCGAAACTGGGCTTTGTTGTTATTGGGCCTGCGTCCCACAGGGACTGTGAGGAAACAGGAGTGGGAAAGCAGAGAGGCAGGGCAAAAGATCCAATGTGAAAACAGAAAGAAAAAGGAGGGGTGCAGCGAGACATCAACACTCAAAGTCATGGTGGAACTGGACACTGAGATGGGCAAATGAGAGCTCCTATTTTAATAGCCCCCATCCCTAGCACAAACCAAATCGCCCGATAACTTCACCCACTCAAAAGCTTGCCTATTTATTTTCATTTGTTATGATTGCCTCTTATTTGGGGGGCCAGAATCAGAAAGTCAAGATATCACAAAAAAGGCTCCTCCTCCTCCACACTGGTAATTCAGGTGCAGCTGGAAGAGGGCACTTGGAGACTACCGTATCAGATAGCTAGATAGAGCAATCCATACATAGCTAGCACTGGAAAGCTCACAAGAATCGTTTTTCCTAAGATTTCTGGCCGCATTGAGCAGGGCCAAGAGCTACAGACAAGATTCTGATAAACTGGAACCTTTGGCTCTTTATCTGAACTGAACTTCTGAACCTTTTCAGAGAGTGATGCCCCCAAACCAGTGATCCGGAGCTGGACATTGGAGGTGATTGAAGCTCAAATCCAGATACACCCTAGAATTTAGTAAAGGTCCTCTACCTTGAGAACGAGCCTCACCAAAACTCCAGATCTCTAACACTGCCAGATTTTGGGGTGCTCGTATCTAGATTTTCTAACTCTACTTTTGAGGTTCATTCTCTGTAGCAATAGTTTTCAGAGGGTTCTCCCAGCTTTGTTCATCGTAACACAGGAGCAGCTGGTGCATGGTATACAACGAGCAGTAGCGCCTTGATTCTAGATTTGTAGAAGGGTTCAAGTCACTAGACCCGCTGAGGGTTTCATGGGAGAATTTCGACTGGTTTGAAGAATCATTTGAGGCAAGCTAGCCAAAGTGTGGATGCTTTTCCAGAGCTTATTTGAGCCACTCTAGGCATTTGTGAAAGTTGGTGAAATGACAGAAATCAAGGGGATAACCGGAGCATCTGTTATTAATATCACACATGCATTGACTTGGGGAATTGTCAGCATTGGCCAGACCAGCCCGGCTTCCTGCCACAAACTGCACAAGCAGCCGAGCAACCAAGCCCATCTCCACCTAAGAAGAATGAGTTACTGATGCCATCACACAGCATAAGCGACCTAGTGACATGACCTAATGGGGCCCCGGGATGCTGCACGTTGCTCAGTGATGCTGTGAAGCAGTTGCAGTCCAGGAACATATCCACAAACCCTGCCATGTCCCTGGAATCCTCTCCCCAGATCTGGCTGATGTGAATTTTGCCATCAGCCTTTCGTGACCACGAGAGCTGGGATGTCTTGAGTTCTTTTTTTTTTTTTTTTTAATCTAACGTTCATATCATCCAGGGCACAACCCCGTCGTGCATTCCTCCAGCGCGTGCTTGTCAGGCTGCAAAGCTCTTTGGGAGCCTGGCACAGGTGTTGGAACTGCTTCCAGACAGTCTTTCTCATCCAGTCCCAGCTCTTTTGGGTTAACATAAAGTTCCAAACACAAAACAAATCTTCCCCCCAGCCCCAAACCGGCCACGGCCTGTCCTCCCTGAGGTACTGTCCTTCCCTGCTGTCTGAGCAGTGGGAGCAGAGCCAAGGTTTGGCCTGCCTTCCCCCAAAGGAAAAACAAAACCGTCAGTTGGCTCATCTTACCTCCCCCACCAACTCCCTTCCTCAGGGACCACTGCAGGATCCGCTCTCCCTTCAGCTTCGCTCTGCAGTTCCCCTTCCAGCGCTGCCCTCACTGAAATCCCCTCTGACCCTTTATAGCCCAGGGTCTGCCCCACCGGCGCTGGCTCAGGGGTGCTGGACCTACTCTAATCAAGGGCCCAGACAGGCAGTGTTAAATACCAGCATCACGGAGTGATGCTTCCTCAGGTTGTGAGGCCTGAAAGGACTGGGGGGACGCTGGGAGTGTCCTCCAAGTGGGGCTCACGAGAGGTGAGACGGAGCTGGGGACACAGACCTGTGATGCTGACAGAACACGAGCAATTGACAGTGGCTAGGCAAGTAGCAAGCTACATTGTGTAAGCAGCTAGTTTGCCTAAAAATGCGTTCTTACTATTGTTACCTCATCCTCCCTTCCCAACCCCCCTCGCTTGTTGGTTTGCTTCAAGCGCCTGTTGCGTCTCGTCAGAAACCTAAGTTGTATGTAACCCCTTTAAGGTGGAGACTTTTTATTCCATATTTATTCATTGCCTAGCAGGACATGGGGCACCAGTCACTGGGGTCCATAGGCACTACCACAATACAAACAACAATAAATATATCCAGGGAAGGGTACATAGTGTTTGCTCAGGTTTAAACCCAGGTATTAATAAGAATTTGGAAAGCTCGTGGGACTTGACCTGAGCTGTTCTTGGGTTCAGATTTTCCGGGGACGTTCTCTGACCTGTGTTCTACACAAGGTCAAACCAGATGTTCACAGTGGTCCCTTCTTGACTATACAATCTATGACTGTAGGTGTGGCTGTAAAAAAAAATAAAGGATCGGGAGAAGGGAAAATTGTCAACTGACAACTCTCGACACCACCTACTATAAAGAACTCAAAATGGACATCACGCCACAATACATGTAGGAATTTGAAGATATCCTCAAATCTTCCCCCTACAACTCCATGAGAAACTCTACAACTTCATCCTCCATGAACCCATCCAAGGAACCTTCTACATGCTTCCCAAAATACACAGACAAGGGAATCCAGGCAGACCCATCATATATGGTCATGCACTCTTCCTGAGGGAATATCAGAACTCATAGAAACCATCAAACTACTCACCACACAAAGGGCAAGTTTCTTCCAGGACACAACCAGCTTCCTCCAGAAATTCCACAATATCAATAACCTCCCCCAGAACACCTTCCTTGGCATCATGGATGTCACTTCCCTATACATCACCATCCCTCACCATGACGACATTGCTGCCTGCCTCAAATATCTACAAGACAATGCACAACACTCAGATGTCCACCCCAAACACATCACCAAACTCATCCATTTCATCCTCACCCACAACTTTACATTCAACAGCAAACACTTTATGCAAACCATGGGAGCAACCCTGGGTACTAGGATGGCTCCGGGGCTTAATTTGTGCCAGGATTTGTCAGGAGTGAACCCTGGCACTTCTGGGCCTGGCAGTTCATAGCCCTGGCACCTCTGGGGTTTGGCAGTTCCTAGCCCCGGCACCTCTGGGCTTGCCGCATCAGTTATGAAAGTAAAAAAATTGCTTGAGCCCCAGCACAAATTAAGCACTGGATGGTTCCCCAATATGCCAACCTCTTCATGGGTCAGCTTTCTGCATTTCTGGAAAAATGCAACACAAAACCAAAGAGATACCTGAAACACTTCAATAATGTTTTCATCCTCTGGACAGACAACTTAAACTCCCTCAGAGATTTCCAACACAACTTTAACAGCCACCGCCCATCCATCAAAATCTCTCTAGAACACTCCCGCACCAGTGTCAACTTCCCAAACACCACGATCAGCTTTAACCATGGAAACCTATAGACAACTATATATAAAAAAATCCACAGATTGCCCCACTTCCCTCCACAGATCCATCAGCCACCCCAAACACACCAGGCACTCAGATACCACAGAATGCGTTTAGACTTTATGCAATGCCTGTCAGTTGTTGCGTGCATTAATCTCACCTATATCTTTATCACATGTCATAAGGTAATATTTAAGTTTTTGCTTTTTAACTGTAAAAAATGGTCACTCTGCAACTGCTAACCCCATCAGGAGGGCTCGTCTCCTGCCCATCAAGAAGGGCTATCAAAACTAAATGGGCCATTGTGGGACGTCACAATACAAAGACTCTGTTAATTGCCCCTCACACCATGAAAAGGCTACATGCAAAAGGGCTCCTCCCATCAGCTTGAATTCTGGAAGAAAGAAATAAAAATAGCTGACAAGGAAGTTTTTCATCTTGTTTACTGTTTGGACTCTCACAGGGTTGGAGCTATGAACCAGAAGCAGAGATTCCCAAGGGCAACCCAGGTTACTACCTGGGTTACTACAACTCTGTCACCTTTTGGAAACCATAGCCTGTAACTCATTTGCGTGTATGTTTGCATGCTTTAANGCGGGATCTTTGGTGTGAGATCTACGGTACAACTTGACCTGGGGTAAGTGACTAGTCTCTTGGGATTGGAAGCAACCTGAATATTTTGTGATCTTTGCTGTATAGCAACCAACAATCACTAAGTCCGGCTTGCCTGGGTGGATGGACAGGCAGCATGCTCTCTGGGGACCTGGACTATATAAAGGCCTCAACAGGCAGCGGAAGCTGTTTGAGCAATAGACTATTGCCTCCTGGTTGCTCCCCAGACTGCCTTGCCCTCCTGCCTCACCCGACCCTACCTTGCCGCCCTATCTGGCCTCACCTCCCCAACCCACTGACTCGGCTCCTTGGATTGGATCATCTCATTACTGACCCCTGCAAGAGCTGTGACCCTTGCCCTGGACTGCCTCCGATACAGACCAACCTGCCGGCTACCTGGCCTTTCATAGACACACTTGCCTAATGCTCTGGACTGCCCCCTAGTCCTCCTCAACCATTGGGCATTATAATTAAGCACCAGTAATCATGGACTCAATAGATACACTGGTTTTATGTCCCCTTACAACACTCTGTGACCGACTAACTCTCCTTTGTCCGATGACTGCAGAGGTGTGAACCGCCCACTTCACTTCGAATGGTTTCTTGGAACGTGTGTTAACACCTTATGCTTAACGCTCTGCTCCACCTTATATTTAGCTGTGACGCTCTGAATATCTTTCCCCAGACCCGAAGAAGAGCTGTGTGTAAGCATGAAAGCTTGTCTCTGTCGCTGACAGAAGTTGGTCCAATCAAAGTTATTTCCTCACCTACCTTGTCTCTCTCTCAAATAGTGTAGGGCCAAGAACCGATCCCTGTGGGCGGTTGGGCTGGATCGTTATAGTGGTGCCTTCTGGCCTTTAAAATAGAAGGGCTGGATCCTTAGCTTGTGTAAATCAGTACAATTCCTTTGACTTAAATGTGCTATGCCAACTTGTAAATAGTCGAAGATCTAGCCCTATGAGGCTATACTACAAAAAGAAATGTTATACGTGGCCCATATATTACTCTCCACTTGCACTTACTGAGGGTCCGTCTATACTTACCTCCAGGTTCGGCGGTAAGCAATCGATCTTCTGGGATCGATTTATCGCGTCTTGTCTAGACGCGATAAATCGATCCCAGAAGTGCTCGTCATCGACGCCGGTACTCCTGCTCTGCGAGAGGAGTACGCGGAGTCGACGAGGGAGCCTGCCTGCCGCATCTGGACCCGCAGTAAGTACCTTGTATTTCAAACTAAGGTACTTCGACTTCAACTACGTTATTCACGTAGCTGAAGTTGCATATCTTAGTTTGAACTGGGGGGGTTAGTGTGGACCAGCCCTGAGTGGGCTGAGGGCTCTTCCATCCCTAGTTCCCTTTAGCTGGGATTCTTTGGTGTTTGTCTATTTGACTCACCCTCGGGGAATAGAAGCACTCAGGGTTCAAATTACAGGAACAAAGGGCTGGCAAACTTGATTAGGATTTGGGAAGCCCACAAGACAAAATTCAATTAGTTGGCAAAACTTCAGACTCTGTGAGGTTCACCCAGTCATATTCTCCGTACTATGCACAAGCACAGCCCTCAGTGACATTCCTGGCACCGGAGCATGTCTCCAGGGGACAGCAGCCTTCTCGGTGTCAGACGAATGTCTGGCTGGGCCGTCAGTATTTCCTTCTCTCTGGGTGTGGAGAGCACAACACCCTCTGGCTTGACTTTGGGGTCTAGTCCTCATTTCATGTGTCTCTATTTTTGGAAACCCTTCTCTCATTTTCAGGGTAAAACAACACCGAACCTGAGCCAAACTAATGTGGAATCAATGAGGTGTCAGTTACCAAAAGATTAACAATATCATAAGGACATAAGAATGGCCAGACTGGGTCAGACCAAAGGTCCATCAAGCCCAGTAGCCTGTCTTCCGACAGTGGCCAATGCCAGCTGCCCCAGAGGGAATGAACAGAACAGGTCATCATCAAGTGATCCATCCCCTGTTGTCCATTCCCAGCTTCTGACAAACAGAGGCTAGGGACACCATCCCTGCCCATCCTGGCTAATAGCCATTGATGGACCTATCCTCCATGAGTTTATCTAATTCTTTTTTGAACCCTGTTATAGTCTAGGCCTTTACAACATCCTCTGGCAAGGCGTTCCACAGGTTGACTGTGTGCTGTGTGAAGAAATACTTCCTTTTGTTTGTTTTAAACCTGCTGCCTATTAATTTCATATGGTGGCTCCTTGTTCTGAGAAGAAGTAAATAACACTTCCTTATTTACTTTCTCCACACCAGTCATGATTTTATAGACCTCTATCATATCCCCCCCTTAATTGTCTCTTTTCCAAGCTGAAAAGTCCCAGTCTTATTAATTTCTCCTCATACAGAAGCCATTCCATACCCCTAATCATTTTTGTTGCCCTTTTCTGAATCTTTCCCAAGTCCAATATATGTTTTTTGAGATGGGGCGACCACATCTGCACACAGTATTCCAGATGTGGGCGTACCATGGATTTATACAGAGGCAATATGATATTTTCTGTCTTATTAGCTATCCCTTTCTTAATGATTCCCAATATTCTGTTTGCTTTTTTGATTGCCGCTGCACATTGAGTGGATGTTTTCAGGGAACTATCCACAATGACTCCAAGATCTTGTTCTTGAGGGGTAACAGCTAATTTAGACCCATCATTTTATATGTATAGTTGGGATTATGTTTTCCAATGTTCATTACTTTGCATTTATCAACACTGAATTTCATCTGCCATTTTGTTGCCCAGTCACCCAGTTTTGTGAAATCCCTTTGTAGCTCTTTGCATTCTGCCTGGGTCTTAGCTATCTTGAGTAGTTTTGTATCATCTTCAAATTTTGCCACCTCACTGTTTACCCCTTTTTCCAGATCATTTATGAATATATGAAATCGGACTGGGCCCAATACAGATCCCTGGGGGACATCACTATTTACCTCTCTCCATTCTGAAAACTGAGCATTTATTCCTACTCTTTGTTTCCTATCTTTTAACCAGTTACCAATCTATGAGAGAACCTTCCCTCTTATCCCGTGGCAGCTTACTTACTTAAAAGCCTTTGGTGAGGGACCTTGTCAAAGGCTTTCTGAAAATCTGAATACACTATATCCACTGGATCCCCCTTGTCCACATGCTTGTTGACCCCCTCAAAGAATTCTAGTAGATTGGTGAGGCATGATTTCCCTTTACAAAAACCATGTTGACTCTTCCCCAACAAATTATGTTCATCTATGTTTCTGACAATTTTGTTCTTTACTATAGTTTCAACCAGTTTGCGCAGTACTGAAGTCAGGCTTACTGGCCTGTAATTGCTGGAGCCCTTTTTAAAAATTGGCATCACATTAGCTATCCTTCAGTCATTTGGTACAGAAGCTGATTTAAATGATAAGTTACAGATGACAGTTGTAGTCCTGCAATTTCACATTTGAGTTCCTTCAGAACTCTTGGGTGAATACCATCAAGTTCTGGGGACTTGGTACCCAGTACAGATGGCGGTTTGAACGCCTATGTGGCAATAAATTGATCTCACTCCATTTCCCAGTCAGCAGGCCTCCAGGTCACAAAAGGCACCGTCTTAAATGGCTCCCTTGTTGTCAGTTTCAGCAAAGGAGCTAAGGATGGCATGGGACATGGGAACGTCCCTTCATCTCTAGAGGGGATGCCTCCAGGTCAGGGTCGAGGCACATGGGTGGTCAGGCCTTCTGGAAAATTGTGCACAGCTGCTGCCCGTGCTCTGCTTGTTCTGTGGATAACTAGGAGATGTCGATGTGGGATTCTTGGATTTCAAGGCAGAAGGGACCATTGGGATCAACTAATCCAGCCTCCTGTCTAACACGGGCTGGAGAACTGCCCCCAGATAATTCCTAGAGAAGAGTTTAATAATTCCCCGCCTAGAATTGGGCATCTATATAGCACAGTCAGTGGGTAGGACCATCAATCTTGCACCTTGAACCAGCACAAAATTAACTTAAACAATGAACAGTTACATCAGAAGAAAGAATGAGCCAGGGACTGCTAAGCCATAACCAGACATGAACCACGTTGACTCTCCGTTCCTGGAGCTTCATGGTTAATAATCTATCATTTCCTCCTTCCTAACTGATGTCAAACTGGGTCACCTAGGAGCAAGTGGCTCTGCAGGGGTCCCCACTGTGTTACCTAAGGATGACTACCCAATGTGCATCTCTATTTCTGATTATGTCGGGAGTCCCACACCAAAGCTCCTCATACCACGGGCCTCTGTGACAGGTGTGGAGCTGGCCAGAGGGTACTTTGCATCTCTACATGCCAGCACTGCGGGAATAGGATTCAGGGTCAGGTCTTTCTTATTAGAGATCTGAGTAGGCAGCTCCCCAGCATGAGTCCCCATTTAACTGTCTCTCGTGGAAAGGTCTCAAGCTGGGGCGATTTTTTAAGTTAAATAAGCACTGGCCCGTAAGTTGTTTCCATCCTGACGTATAGTTTTTGGATAGCCGCAGGAGTGCAGGTCATTAGAGGGCTACCTGTCAGGCTAAATCATTCTCTTGATGTACAAATCACGGAGATACCACACAGGCATATTCCCTGTTGCATCTGGACTGAGATGCCACCATTCTGTCGCACATTTTTCCTTCTAAAGTTGAAATTATTCCCTTTGGTGGAAGGTGCTTGGATACTGTAGCCTTCTACCTGATTGCTAGACCATAGGTAGCTTGGAGAGCTGGGATGCAAGTTCCCCCACACGGACCAGGAGAGAGCAGGGAATTCCGTCCAGTGATACCGGTGCCACTGTTTAGTGGTTAGGTTCCTGGGTAAGAGCTCTCTAGCATCCCCAGCCACTGCAGTGGCAGTTCTTCTGGTAGATAGCAACTCAGCCCTCCGGCCAGGTAATTGTTGGAGTCCACCCCTTTACAGAGCAACAAAGTCCAAAAAATATAAGTCCAATGCCTTCCCACCCAAAAGAGTTTCCAGGCCAGCTCTGAGCCCCTGGAAGCCTCACCCCCCTGCCTCAGGGCTGACAGTGTCCTTGTTCCTTGTGACCCCTGGTTCTTGTGTTATCTGAAGGAGTAAATAACACTTCTTACTCCACTGTCTCCACACCCGTCATGATTTTATTGACCTCGATCATATCCCCTCTTCGTCGTCTCTTTTCAAAGTTGAACAGTCCCAATCTTCATAATCTCACCTCATAAGGAAGCCATTCCAGACCCCTCATCAGTTTTGGTCTCACTTTTCTTAGGCTATGTCCACACCTCAGACCTTATAGCAGCCCAGCTGGTCCCTGACTGGCAAAAGTTTTACCGGCAAAAGTGCCAGTGTCGACATACCTTTAGACTGGGAGGCTCTATGAACACATGAAGAACAAGGACAGTGACCATAAACACCGTTACCATTAAAAAATCTTGTCTATATTATAAGTTATACTCACAGACACATATATAAAACCTGAGAAAGTCCATGCACTCGCCAATGCTATCCCCATACTCACATACCCAAAGATCTCATAGAGTCAGGTGGATCTCTCAACAGGTGGTCATTGATAGAGGGGTGGTTCTTGCTGGGATCTTCCCTTGATGGGTCTTTCCATTTTTGCTCAACCAGGGGACCTCTTTTTATGACCACACCTAACACCTTATGCACATGCAAGAGGGTTTCAACCCTCTTTTCCTTATCTGTACCTCCACACCCCATGAATGTTGGGGTGCCCCATTTTTCATAGGTTGTTCTCTTAGTTCCCTTATTCTCATTAGCATCTACGCACAACATGTGTCCATGGTAACCTGTGGTCAAAGCAGGACATCTCAAGATGTTACAATCAGGTGTTTTGTGGTCTTGACAGGTACCTTACAACATATTTCTGGGACATCATCTATTGGCACATTCTTTCCAGTAATCTTATGACCTTACTGGCATAGAGTTATTCTTAGGTCACTCACCTATGTCAAGCATCCTTAAACCTGAGACCTGGTGTGACTAAGCCAAAATCTTTCAGACCTCAGCCTTGCATTACAGCCATACTTGACTTCTATACCTCATACATACTCATCTCTCCTAAATACTTGTCAACCTTACGCTTCGATAATCCTACAACTTAAATCTATTTAACATACATTGATTATATATGAAATAGCATATGAGTTGACCGTAACTCTAAATAACACAATGATAAATGGATGAGAGAGTGAACTAATTGGCTGCAGGACTATGTTTTCCAATGCGCATTACTTTACATTTATCCACATTGAATTTCATCTGCTATTTTATTGCCCAGTCACCCAATTTTAGGAGATCCCTTTGTAACGCCTCACTGTCTGCCTTGGACTTAACTATCTTGAGTAATTTTGTATCATTTGCACATTTTCCCCCTCACTGTTTATCCCTTTTTCCAGATCATTTATGAATATTTTGAACAGCACAGGTCGCAGTACAGACCCCTGGGGGACATCACTATTGACCTTTCTCCATTCTGAAAACTGACCATTTATTCCTAGCCTTTTGCCCCTGACTTTTAACCAGTTACTGATCCATGAGAGGACCTTCTCTCTTATCCCATGACTCCTTACTTTGCCTAAGAGCCTTTGGTGAGGGACCTTGCCAGGCTTTCTGAAAGTCCAAGTACCCTATATCCACTAGATCCCCCTTGTCCACATGCATGTTGACTCTCTCAAAGAATTCTAATAGATTGGTGAGACATGATTTCCCTTTATAAAGCCATGAGACTGCTGGAAGGAAGGCTGGGCTGGGGATAGGGGGTCTACAATGACTGCTTGACCCCAGAACCCATCTAGGGCAGGTGGGCCTTGCATGGGACCTTTACCTATGCTGTGTTCTTCCATGTAACCAGTCTACTCTCTTTTTGGGATCTGTGAAGGAGTGAATCTAGGAAGGGGCTGGGGTAAGGCCTAGAAAGAAGGAAGCAATAGCCTGGGGGGACGCAGTGGTCCGGAATAAACAGATTTTAGCTGCTTGTTACAGGGTCCCTGGGCTGGAACCCAGAGTAGAGGGCAGGTCTGTGAGGCAAACCTGCAACTGGACCACGGCTGCTCACCCCACTGCACTAACTCATCCCTCCTGCAATGGCTTAGCCCTCAGGCATGCTGCAGCAGCCTACCCCTGGGCAGGACCCAGGGCAAATGACCCCCAGGCCACAGGTATTTCACTCTCCGCGCCAGAGCCACAAGTTGGTCTGTGCGACAGCACCACTCCGCCCGAACCGTCCTGCTGCCTCACAGCGTCACAGACTCCCCAGGCTTCCAGTCTGCCCTTGATCTGGTCCCTGTTCCTGCCCCAGCCTTGTCATAGTCTTGTTCCAGCCTGCTTCAGCCTTCTACGTGCCCCATTCTCTCCCTGCTCCAGCCCCGTTCTTGAGCCGGTCCAATCCTGCACCTGCCTCCTGACCCCCAGGCTCTTGGACTGACTCCAACCTGGCTTTGGCCTGTGGCCTGCTTCTGGCCTCTGACTACAAGCGTGCTTTGTCTTGTCCACAGACTGACCCATGACCGATCTCTGCACGCCGCTTTCAGCGCTGCCCCTGGCACAGTCTCGACTCTACCTCCCACTTCGACCCTTGGTACCTGATCTTGACCACCGATCCAACCACCAGGCCTGACTGCCTAGAACCCAGAACTTGGCATGGCCTGGGTTCCCCAACAGGCCCACTGAGGATGGTGGTGTGGAGACATGGGCTGGGAGGCCAATAAAGCCTGAAGTCGGGCTGAAGACCTGGGCTGAAGCTGCCAAAGTATTGTTGTAATGGACTCCATTTACCCTGGGTGAAGGAGGACTATACCTGACCTGGCCAGAGGGCCGAATCACAAGAAGAAACAGACCACCACATGATGGAGTGGCTGTCAGCAGGGAGCGCTAGAGGAGACGGGTATGCTATGTCATGCCCAGGCACAAGGCAGTGTGCCAGCTGGGAGTTACCCTTCTAACAATGTACACTGGTGCCCGAAGCTATTGGTCCTCCATGAGAAACCAGCAGAGACCAGGAGAAGCCAGCAGAAGGTACAGGCGGGTTTTACTAAAATCATCTAAATTTTACTCAGGGGTAAGTAATACATTTTCTCTTGTAAAGCAATAGCCAAACAACGAAATTAATAACTCTTTGGAAAGTGCTGCAAAGCTGTAAAACAGTGAACGCAAAGGTTGTCCCCATGACTTGTAAGTCTCCAGATATCCACACAGCCCATTGCAGGCCAGGAACATTTTGTCATTAACACAAATTCCGTGCGGTTCCATAAAAACAAACGATGGGGAGAAAAACGTGACTGGTCCCGAATGAAGGCGGGACTGTGCTGTTTTACCGGCACAGATAAAAGGACAGTGAAGATTATAAGGGGAAGAAATTCACTAGCATTGACTTCGTGCCAGGCAGTTCAGGGCCTTTTTGTCCACCTCATTGGATTTATCCATAGGGAGTCTTCTGACTCATTAACCACATTTGGGAGGTCACATAGGATTTTGTGACCTTCACCTCCACTCAGCAAGTGGTTACGGGCTGCAGAGATCTGCTGAGGCACAACAACCCCTGAAAAGCCATCAAGGAAAACATCCACCCACCTTAGTGTTTATTCAGTCTTGTGAGTGGTAGAAAATTCCAAGGCCCAAAGGGACCATTGTGATCATCTAGTCTGACCTCCTGTATAACACAGACCAGAGACCTGCCCCACAATAATCCCTAGAGCTGAGCTTTTAGAAAAATATCCAATCTTGATTTAAAAATTGTCAGTGATGGAGAATCCACCATGATCCTTGGTAAATTGTTCCACTTGTTAATTACCCTCACCGTTAAAAATGTATGCCTTCTTTCCAGTATGAAGTTATCTAGCTTCAACTTCCACCATTGGATCTTGCTAGACCTTTGTTGGCAAGACTGAAGAGGCCATAATTAAATATTTGTTCCCCATGTAGGTACTTATAGACTGTGATCAACTCACCCCTTCACCTTCTCTTTATAAGCTAAATAGACTGAGCTCCTTGAATCTATCACTAGAAGGCAGGTTTTCTAAGCCTTTCATCATTCTCGTGGCTCTTCTCTGAACCCTCTCAATTTATCAACCTCCTTCTTGAATTGTGGGCACCAGAACTGGACCCAGCGCTCCAACACTGGTCACACCAGTGTCAAATATAGAGGTAAAATAACCTCTCTGCTCCGACTTGAGATTTCCCCTGTTCATGCAGGCATCGCATTTGCCCTTTTGGCCTCAACATCTCACTGGGAACTCATGTTCAGCTGATTATCCACACACAAATCTTTTTCACAGTCCCTGCTTCCCAGAGTAGAGTCCCCCACCCTGTAAGTATGGCCTACGCTCTTTGTCCCTTGATGTATACATGTACATTTAGCCATATTAAAACCTACATTGCTTGCTTGCAACCAGCTTCTCAAGAGCTCCAGATCGCTCTGTAGTAGTGACCTGTCTCTTTGTTATTCACCACACTCCCAACTTTTGTGTCATCTGCAGACTTTACCAGTGATGACTTTGTTTTCCTCCAGGTCATTGATAGAAATGTTAACTAGTGTAGGGCCGAGAAACAGTCCCTGCACGACCCCACTAGTAACACACCCACTTGATAATGGTTAACAGCTCACCAGTGAGGGGAAGGGTTCACAACCTGGCCCCATGATTTCAAGCACAGATTGCATCAGGATTTGAAGGAGGAGAAAAGGGCATTGGAAACTAGATCATTGTCCATTGAAGTGACATAGGCATTCCTATCAATAAATACGTCATTAATTAAGTAACCTACATACGCTGCTGCTTTCACCTAGCTGGAATCAGAGCTATTCAGTTCTGGGCCATGGGCCTGGTCCCACTAACCAATTGCAGCAATTTTCCTTCAGCTCACGTAACTGTGTCTTTTGGAGCAGGAAGATCTGAGATTTAGCCTTTCTGTGATCCCCCAGATCTGAAGGAGAATGAAGTGCAGCATAGTGACATGTGTGATGTTGTAAGTGATGGTGATTTGTCCTATGCTCCTAGATGGTCTGGTTTGCATTCCCTCCTTAGGGGTGATTATATCCTTACCAGGTAGACCCCCAAACTATCCTGTCTGGTTCTGTTAGTATTTAGATGCTGTGAGGCCACACTCCAGAAGATCTAAACACCTCCACGCCTTGAAAACACCGGCAATAGGGTGTGAGCTTCATGGCTGGTTTCTATCGTGGGGAGGGCTCTCCTTGCTAGGAGTTAATTGCAAACGACCCCCCTGCACCACCACCCCCACACACTTTGGGGTAGAGACCCCTCCTTCAGCCATGGGGAGGCAGGAATTGACGCAGAAACCACTCCGGCACTTGTATCAGTAAACAATCCGCTTTGTTAGAAACCTTAATCAGCAAACACACAGTCCCAGTATCCCCTAGTCATTGGATCAGGGGCCTCCTTCTCTCTGGTCTCTGGGCAGGTCTTGTGTGCATATAACTGCCATGCACCCAGGGGCATCCCTGGGGCCTCTCCCCCAGCTCAGACTCTCAGTCACTGCCGCAAGCCCATGCCCGCTCCAGGACTGCCAACTTGGTAATATTTAAAAACTGGACACTCCAGCAGGAGTGCCAGAACCTCCCCTGCCCATCCTCTTCCCCCCAAGGGCCCCCTCCCTGCCCCACCAATTCCCCCCAAAGCCTGCCCCTGCCCCCCCTTTTCACCTGAGGCCCCGCCCCCCCGTCCATTCCTCTTCCCCCACATCACTCGCTGCTTTTCCCCTCCCGCCCCACCCCTGCCTGGGTCAAGAGGGACTAGGATTCCCAGGCGTTCAGTTTTTGACCGGAACACCCGGTCGAAAAGGGACCCTCGGCTCCAGTCAGCACCGCCGGCTGGGCCATTAAAGTCCAGTCTGCGGTGCTGCAGGGCTAAGGCAGGCTAGTCTCTGCCTGTCCTAGCACCGCGCTGCGCCCCGGAAACAGCCAGCGGATTCGGCTCCTAGGTAGGTGGGGGGATACAGGGCTCCACACACTGCCCCTGCTTTGAGCACTGGCTCCGCACTGCCATTGGCCGGGAACCGTGGCCGATGGGAGCTGGGGAGCAGTGCCTGCGGGCTAGAGCAGCGCATGGAGTCTCCTGCCCCGCCCTGCCTAGGAGTCGGACTTGCTGGCCGCTTCCGGGGGAGCAGCGTAGTGCCAGGACAGGCAGAGAGCCTGCCTTAGCCCTGCAGCACCACTGACCGGGAGCCGTCTGAGGTAAGCCCATGCCCCAACCCCGAGCCCCAACCCTCTGCCCCAGCCCTGAGCCCCCCAAACCCAGAGCCCCCTCCTGCAACCCAAACCCCTCAGCCCCAGCCCCACCCCAGAGCCTGCACCCCCAGCCCAAAGCCCTCACCCTCTCCTACACCCCAACCCCCTGCCTCAACCCACAGCTCCCTCCCACACTCCGAATCCCTCGCCCCCCCCCCCAGCCTGGAGCCCCCTCATGTACCCCAAACCTCTCATCCCAAGCCCCACCCCAGAATCCGCACCCCCAGCTGGAAACCTCACCCCCTCCCGTACCCCAACTCCCTGCCGCAGCCCGGAGCCCCCTCCCACACCCTGAACCCCTCATTTCTGGCCCCACCTCGCAGCCCGCACCCCAAGTTAGAGCCCTCACCACCTCCCGCACCCCAACTCCAACCCCAGTGAAAGTTAGTGAGGGTGGGGGAGAGCGAGACGCCAAGGGAGGGGAAATATAGTGAGCAGGGGCAGTGCCTCAGGAAAGGTATGGGGAAGGGGTGGGGCCTCAGGAAAAGGGTGTGGCTAGGGTTTTCGGTTTTGTGCGATTAGAAAGTTGGCAGTCCTAAGAGGGACTTACCTGCAGAGCCGGGGCTGGGAGCTGCACCTGCCTGACGAAGGTAGGAGGCAGCTAGGATAACCAGACAGCAAATGTGAAAAATCAGGACAGGGAGTGGGGGGTAATAGGATCCTATATAAGAAAAAGACCCAAAAATTGGGACTGTCCCTATAAAATCAGGACATCTGGTCACCCTAGAGGCAGCCCCGGCTGAGTAGGGGCTGGAACCCCGCCTGGAGTAACCGGACTTTGGGTGTCCAGTCAGTAGATGTGATCGGACACTGTCAGGTCCCCTTTTCAACTGGACTTTCCAGTCGAAAACTGGGCACCTGGCCACCCTAGCCCTGTCCTACATTCGACACTATCCTTTCTTGAAAGTCCTCCCCTTCCTCTGATCAGAGACGAGCAGGAAGTAAGGGCCGGACTTCCAGCCAGCCCTCCAGCCAGCCACGGCTGTGGGGGCAGAGGGCTGGTCCTTTCATGCTGCTGCTATGTACGTTCGGGGCTCCACAAAATGACGAGCCAAAGTAAGACGCGGGCTGCAAAACACCTGCCAAACTCTGAAAAAGCTGCGATCAAATCTGGGCCGGTTCCAGCCTGTGTCTTAACAGCGCTCTTTGGAAGCCAGTATCTTTTTTCCAGTTAATAAAGGGCCCTGTCAGTGTTTGCATCAGAAACCGGGAAAATCTGTGGCTGGATCTCAAATAGAGGGACAAAAATGTTGCAGATAGAGAGCCGATGTCAACTGTCATCCGCCTTTAGAAAAACTCTGGACAATGCCTCCGAATTAGGACGAGCCTGAAAGACAGCTTGGTACTATGAGCTTTCGGGTCCTGGCTCCAAAGGCTGGAGGGCCAGTCATTATCTGCAAAGTGAGGTCGCTTTTGTTAGCCTGTCATCACTCATCCACCCACACCATTTGGGCCTGTATTTCTTGCAGGCCAAAAAACCACCACCCGGCATCGGAAGGCCGGTTGATGAAGAAGAGAAAGAAACCCCACTTGAATGCTTTCATCAGATAAGGCCTGTTGAAATAGGCCCTTCTTTCTCCCCGGCTCCCTCTCTGAGTGGCAGCAATGGGAGGAAATAGACAATTAGGAGTCCTTTGAAAACAGCCCCACTGTTGTCGCAAGGGACGAGAAGGTGCGCCAACACGACAAGAGAAATCGTAAGCGGCACAGACCTTTATCTCCCGCTAATGACTCTCGCTGAAAAGGGGTTTTTACAGAGCTGGGTTCATCCTCCTAGCCTGGGAAGATTCTGTTCTCAAGGCCCAGAGAACAAATCCTCTTGTCCGGATCCGCACGGTGGATAAATGGACGGCACTGTTGTGGGAGGCAGGGGCAAACATGGCCTTTGCCGGTAATGAAAGAGGAGACTCCAGAAGATTTGGCCTCAGTTGATTCCCTCCCCCATCCTTCTCGAGATTTCTCGGCAGTTCTCTCCCCTTTGCTGTCTGGTGGCCGTCAGGGATGGGTTCCCAGACCTCTCGTCCCAAGGCACGGGGTATGGCTGGTGGGAACCCCCCACTGTGCCAGCACCCAGAACGCAGACAACTTTGGGCCTTGTTCTGCTCCTGAGCCTGGTATATCTGACCAAAGGGGGCTGCAACGTTCCTATCCTAGGCTGGGGCTTGGTTGTGTCAATGCTACACCTACTGTGAAGGCCCTCTGGGCCACAGCTATTCCCCAGTGGTAGGGGCTGACAGCTGCTTTGCTGCCACAGAGCAAGGGCAAATCCCCCTTCCTGTGCCTGGAGGGAGAATGATCCAGTGGTCAGAGCGCGAGCCTGGGCATTGGGAATGTTAGTGTCTCTGCTACCGACTCACTGTCTGACCCTGGGCAAGTCCTTTACACTTTCCATGCCTCCATTTCCCCAGCTGTTAAAGGGAGTAATACATTTTTTCTACTTCCCAGGGATCTTTGGAGATCCTGTGATAAAAGCTGGAAACTCTTGGTCGTCTGCTCTTTGAGAGTGGAATCTTGCAGGATGGGATGGGCTATATTTGCTGAGGAAACACTGTTGCTTTCCAGTTGCTAAGCTGGAGTTCTGTCAGCCTTTCCTCCACCAGCCACACACTCTGTGTGGGTTCCACACCACCCTTATTTATATTACGGTAGCATCTGGGGGCTCCAACCAAGATCAGCGCCCGATTGTGCTGGGCGCTGTACAAACACAGTAAGAGATGGTCTCTGCCCCAGAGAGTGTACAATCGGGAACAGACAGGGAAACACAGGAGAAGTGACTTACCCCAAGTCCCCCGGGGGCAGAGCCAGGACTCCTAAGTCCCAGTTTAAGGCCATAGTCCTGTACTGTAGCACTGTAAATGACTTTTGCTATAGGAAGATGTAAGAGAGAGGAGACAGAGGCTGCAATGAAAGAGGGAGGGGAAGCCACGTTGATTTTGCAAATAGCCTTTGAGGGGAGGGCAGGCCAGGGATGAAGCGAATGAAGGACAGAGCTGTCTCAGACTGTAATGAATATAAAGAGACAGTTCATTTGTGCTAAGGCAGATCTTTTGACTGTATGGAGACAGTTTTTATCTGCCCTTTCCAGCTTTGTGTCTCTCTTCTTTCCTTTGGTATCTAGTTACCTGTTTAACACATACCATGCAAACCTGGATCTCACAGACCCGGAGAGGTGAGTCTGATTTGGGCAACAGCTGTCTGGCCATTTGGCTTATTACAGTGGCAGGATTCAATGGCTTTCTGAGTGCTGCAAAAAGCACACATGCCCCACACTCCCCCTCTGATGGGTTAAATCAGCTTCTGGAACTAAGCGGGGGGAAATCTTATTTCAATATGTCCTCTTAGCTGGGTTCTGGGTCTGTGTGTGTGTGTGTGTGTGTGTGGCGGGGGGGGGGGGGGGGGACTGCTTCTGTGCATCCAGGTATCTGTGAGCTTATGTGTCTCTTTGCAAGTCCATGTTCAGAAGTGACAGTGACAGGTGGCTGTATAAAATCCTAGCTCTGTTCTTAAATCTGTTCCCGGCTCTGCTACGGGCCTGCTTTGTGACGTTGGGCAAATCACGTCCCCGGTCTGTGCCTGCGTTTACAAATGGGGATAAGAACTATTGCTTTCCTTGCGTAGTGCTTTCAAATCTACCGATGAAAAGTACCATAGAAAAGCGAGGCATTCTTCTTCTGGTGGTGGTTGTTCTTTTTGTCTATCGTGTAATACCTTGAATATATCTAGAATTCACAGCACGGTAGCATCTAAGTGCTAAATTCTGGGCCAGAATTTTCAGAATGGCTTCTCCTTTAATGCTTGAACTAACTTTGAAGGCACTATCAATTCGGGGTACCAATGATAGACTTTACGGAGTCTGCCTGTTGGCATTTGCAGAGCAGGTAACCAGCTGACCCTCTGCACCCATACGTTTACACCCAAAGCAGAGCCCAGGCAGAAAATAAGGGGCCCCTTTAAAAATGTGATCTATATATTTGTGTGTTGTGGAGCACATTGATGCTCAATAAACAACAGAGATGACATTCCTGATAGACACAATGCCCTAGAGAGGAATCGCAGTCTAGGGGTAGTGCATTGGACTGGGACTCAGAAGATCTAGTTCCTACTCTTATCTCCCTATGTGACCCGCTGTGTGACCTTGGGGAAGCCACTTCATTTCTCTGTGCCTCTGTTTCCACTCCCCATTCTTGGTCTGACTTGTCTATTTAGGTTGGAAACTCTTCAAGGCAAGGATTGTCTGTTTCTCTCTCTGTACAGCACCTGGCGCGATGGGCCTTCATCTTGACTGATATATAAATAATTATAATGCTGCAATATAAATAATAATAAATGTGTCTTGTACATGCTGGGGGTATAAGTGGACAGAACGCTCATTGCATGAAACATCCCCGTGTTGCCTTGAGGCAGTGAGATCCAACGCTCAACCATCTTGGGAAATGAAAGTGAGATCCATGCCAGCAAAGCTTACTAAGCAATTGCCACTGGGCCACGTGGCACATCCGGTTCATGTTATGCTCTGCGTTAATGAGGTTAAGATTTACATTTACTAATCATAGAATCATAGCAGATTAGGGTTGGAAGAGACCTCAGGAGGTCATCCAGTTCAACCCCCATAAGGGAAAGAGGACCAGAAAATGATATAGGTATGCAACATGGCTGACCTAGCATCCTTCTGCTAAGTGCCAGAACCTCCATTTTACAGCTAGGGGCAACCAGATGAAGGGTTTGTCTGCGTGGTCCCACAGTTCAGACTGTGAACTGCAGCGTGTACCAAAGTGCTGGGCTCTTACTCCCCCACAGCGGTATGAGCTAAAAGATTCCTAGTTCACGTAGTCCTCTTCAGACGGGCCGATGCTAATGCAAACTCGGCCCCATTTAGTTTGTGTTAGCTGCATCCACACAGTGGAGCATCAGTGCTGCATTTTGCTGCTTCACATCCCTGAATTCTGAACTGCAGGGCTGTGTAGACATAGCTTAACTGACTTGACCAAGGTCACACGGAGAGCCAGTGGCAGAAATGGGAGTAGAAATCAGCTTTGTAGGTCCTGAGGACTCTACTCTAACAACTAGACCCCTCTCTCATGTTGGGACAGAAGGACAGAAGCCAGGGGCAATTGCAGCTGGAGTTCAAGGCCAGTTAGCCCCGGGCTTCACACATCACTTCCTTGTCTCACAGATTACAGCTCCTCCCTCCTTGGAGCTACCCAGGAGAGGACCTGAGAAGGGGGCTCAGTTAAAGCCTGTATGACTGATGCAGATTGTAGACCCAATCCCAGGCTGTCTTTACAGGGTAAACATTTCCTCCCTTGACTGCTTGACAAACACCCAATAGAGAGAGAACCGCACAGGAGAGGGGGGACAGGTGCTTCTCCCCTGGGAGTGCTAAATCACGTCTGCACCGAACACCAAAAGCCAGAGGCGTCCTGCCCCGTGCGCTCTGGATTAACTGTCATACGCATCTAAAGCACGAGGCCAGGGCAGTTTGGGGGTTGCAGTGGATCATGGGAGAGAGAAGGGAAAGTCCCTTTCGGTGCACTTGGGTTGCGGTTGCACTGGGATTATTATGTTCGCCTCTGGACATCTCACTAGCAGGGAGATATTGATGGAGAGGAGAGAGGGAGAAAAATGATTGGGGGGAAGAAGGGCAGAGGGGGGTGGGATGGATCGAGGAGAGAGAGCAGAAGAGTTAAATAGTGTGGGCTCAATTGTGACACTGAGCCATGGCCAACGCAAAGGGGTGCTGCGCCCCAGCTGAAGACCCCATGTACTGTATCGATGTGTCTCATGCACCATGCTCCCTTCTAAGCAGAGATTATTATTCCTGTCTGTGTTGCAGCAGTGCCCAGGAACCCTAGTCTCAGAGCAGGACCCCACGGTGCAAGGCGCTGTACAAACACCGAACGAAAAGCCGGTCCCTGCCCTGAAGCGCTTACCGTCTGCACTGACTGGATGGATAGGGTGGGGGAAGGGGTTGAACACAGCAGCAGAGTGAACAATGAGATGGCAGCAAATATCATGTTAGCGCCATGTGGTGTTTGGGGTTTTCCGGTGGTTTTAGTTCGGAGGGGAGCAGTTAATAGTGTAATTATTGGGGTTACTCTGCGCCCCAAGCCCCTCGGGTGCCCAGAGCCTGCCAGGCGTGCCCTGGCTCAGAGGCAAGCATGGTGGGCGTTCAGCAGCTAGGCCTTGCAGGGGCTAGCGCAGGGGGTCCCCAGAACTGCTCAGACACATGGCTAAGAGAAGGATATTTTACTGGGGCTGGCAGGAAAGGGGAAGGCTCCAAGTTCCCCAGGTACAGAGGCTTAAAGAGGTACAGCTCAAGGTAAGTAATAGCCGTTCTGGTTTGGGTCCCTGGGGCAGCCCAGTGGAGAGTCAGGGCTCTTCAGTCCAGTCTCTATTCCAGCAACTAGGCACTTGGGGGTTTCCAAGCCAGGCTCAGTTTGTGTCTCTCATTCGGGCCCCCTCTGCACTGGCTCCCTGCCCCACCCAGAGATGGTGGTGGGCTGGCAGTCACAGCCTGTCCCACACATGGCTCTGTCTACAGCTCCTAGGGCTTCTCTCTAGCTCCCCCTGCCATGCGGCTCCCACTCCCGAACAGAACCCATCCACTCCTGGTTCAGGACCTTACCTTGCCAGGGGAAGGGGATGTAACGGGGAGAGGCTGATGGAAAACATAGTCTCCTGCTTTGCAAATCACAACAGCAAAAGGGAACATCGAAGGGAAGTAAGGGGCCAGGGCCAGGGAGGGGAGATGAGATTAAGAGGAGTGATGCTACGGTGAAGTGACTAACGGAGGGAAAGGGTTGGAGCAAACAGCCAAGCAGCACAGGGCAAAGAAAGTCCAGTCAAAACTAGAAAGTTCTCCAAAGATCCCTCCATTGGATACCTCTGCTCCTATATCCTGGAGTCTCTGACTGGCCCTTCTCTTTGCACTTTCTCTCAAGCCTGGCTGGGCCGGGTGGAAAAGCTGGCAAAGTCCTTCATTTGTCCAGGGGACATACAGAGACCTGGCTAGTGAGTCTGCAGCAGTGGCATTACAATATTCTAGCTTTATGGTGCATCAAATACACGAGAGCAATTGGGCTTAGCACGGCAGGTTGAAAATTTTCCATCAAAACTGTCATTCTGTGGAAAATTGGGTTTTCAGCTAAATGAAATGCTCACGAAAAGTGTCTGCTTTCTGTGGAAAATCTGGATATTCTGTCCAAAAAAAAATTTGCCCAAAATGCGAAAGATTTCATCCAAAATGTTTTATTTTCAATATTTGGCAGAAAAGTTGAAATTTTCCTCAGAAAAAGGTTTGATGAAAATGAGAAAAGGTCATTTTTGTTGAAATTTTCTATGGAAATCCCCCCACCCCCACCGCCGAACAAAGTTTTTGACCAGCTCTACTGATTAGTTTAGTTTTTAAAACTGTCAGTGCATCTCTGCTTGGGCATAGTGTCGAGCTGGGCTTTTTCCTTCCCACGTATCACCTGTAATTCTGCCCTCGCTGATGCCTTGACCACCCAAGTGTCTACGAATTCTGCCCTCTGACACTTGGCCAGCCCCATTGCCTTCACCTGACTGCAACTCAGTACACAAGTCTCTGGATGATGCACGAGAAGGAACGGCATCTAGCGGCCTCGTTCTTCTTTATGGTACCTCTGCACAGTGAGGTCATTTCCAGCTCGGGGAGACATACGCACACTAGCTTTGATTGAGCTAGTGCACTAAAAATAGACATGTAATCACAGCAGGATGGGGTAGATCCCCCAAGTAGATACCTAAGGTTGCACCAGGATCAGACTCCAGGCAGCTAGTCCGTCCCGCTGCTCATACTACCGCGGCTCCATGTCTGTTTTGAGCATATTAGCTTGATCAGAGCTACTGTATGTCTGTCTGCCTGAGTTGGAAATTACACCTTCCGTTCAAACTGCAGATATGCCCTAAGTCTATTCTGCTGGACTTACAGGTGTCTAAAGCAGCAAAGACTTATTTTCATCAGTAAAGCAAGCAGATCTGACTCTGAATACACAAGGGCAACAGGCCATTTGAGTAAAGAGGGGTCATTTTTACCTGGGGGGTGGGGGTAGAACTAGCTATCACCCTATCACCTCCCAGAGAAACATCCCAATATGTCTCAAAGGGTGCGTTGATCTTCAAACCCAATGCGAACATTCAAATATCAAGATTAACTAGTTCACGGCTGATTATTTTAGCCTGTTGCTCTGGAGGCGGGGTTTAGAATTGTAGGCGGAGCCACTGCTTTTGTCCCACCTCTCAACTGGATCCAAGAAAGCGTGATGGAAGGGGTTAAACACATACTAGGGAGATTGATGTAGGCTTTAAGAGCAGAGTGAGGCAAAAAAGATTTGCTGGAACTTATAGATGAGCTTGGACCATGGAAAGTCACCAGCCTATTACAGAAGTGTTTATAGAGCCCACAAGTTGCTTAATGTTTGCTATGTAAATAATCCAAATGCCACGGAACTCTTTATTCGGTGAGGGCTGTTTGTGAGTTTGGCAAAAAGAAACCCCATAGGCAGCATTCTCCAAGCCCTAATAGCTTTGGTACTGTCTATTCCGCACTGCAATCTGCCAGCTTTAGCATTTGAACTAAGACAGTGCTCATAAGAACATAAGAATGGCCATATTGGGTCAGACCAAAGGTCCATCTAGCCCAGTATCCTGTCTGCCAACAGTGGCCAATGCCAGGTGCCCCAGAGGGAACGAACAGAACAGGACATCATCATCAAGTGATCCATCCCCTGTCGCCCATTCCCAGCTTCTGACAGAGGCTAGGGACACATCCATCCTGGCTAGTAGCCATCAATGGACCTATCCTGCATGAATTTATCTAGTTCTTGTTTGAACCCTGTGATAGTCTTGGCCTTCACAACATCCCATGGCAAACAGTTCCACAGGTTGACTGTGCATTTTGTGAAGAGACACTTCCTTTTGTTCGTTTGAAACCTGCAGCCTATTAATTTCATCTGGTGGCCCCTAGTTCTTGTGTTATGAGAAAGAGTAAACAACACTTCCTTATTTACTCTCGCCACACCACTCATGGTTTTATAGACCTCGATCATATCCCCCCTTAGTTGCCTCTTTTCCAAGCTGAAAAGGGCCAGTCTGTCCTTGCAGAAGAGGCATGCACAGAGAGCTGAGCTGCACTGAAGTGCTTTCAGATTGACCAGCCAGGGCCCTTGTGTTCTGGCTAAGGTGAGAGCTAAGCCTCTCTGCCTGAAAAATGACATTATCAGATCTGTTCTCAGGGAAACCTCATTATCCCTGAATAGAGCCCTAGCAGCGAAGGGTCCAAGCAAAGGAGGGATCGTGTTGCCTTTTTGAGGCTTAACAAAAGGCTGCTAGGACTTGAGCGGGAAACCCGAGCAGAAAGGAGACAGTGCTGAGGTCTCAACGGAGCTGGGCCGCTCTCCCCCCGCCATCCTTGTGGCATTTTTGGAGCAGGTAGGAGCTGATGTGGGAGTTAGTATGTCACTGTCTGATAAAGGGATCATTTATAACGGATGGGGAGCATAGGGAGGGGTGCTTTGCAGATTGGACTCGGTCCATGCCCATGGACTGACTTGCAGTTGCTCCGAATCCTGCCCCATTCACTCAGCCCATTGTGTTGGGAAAACATTAGCGAGGTCAGCGGAACCCCTGTCAATGGAGACTTTTCACTGCAGGCACAATGGCAGAGCAAGGGTGGGGGGCGAGATGCAGGCTGGTGGCTCTCCGGCACGGCGTAGGGGGTGAATGCCATGGGGCCCTCCTCAGCAAGGGGCAGCAGGGAGGGATGGGTCATCTAGCACGTCCCACCCAGAGATCCCCAAGCATTCTGCAAAGGAGGGGAGGCATCATTTTTAGCATGTCGCAGAAGGGGAAAGTGAGCCATAGAGAGGGGCACAAGGTCACCCAGCACGTCAAGTGGCCCATTGGCTGTATCACCCTGGTGCTGGGGAGGCAATTTTGACGCCATGGACACAGGTCTGAGACTTCAGGCGATGAATGAGAACAGCTGAGTGCAGAAGCCCTGAAGGCCCCATCTCCATGCAGAGGTCTTTGGTAATAAATAAATAATAAACAGGATGAAGAATTAGGAAACACGTGACAAAGCGGCAGAATTGCCTGTACAGAATGATAGTGGTTTGTGTCAAGACTTTCCAGGAGATGTTGGTACCGCTTTAAGGCAACAGGTCAAGCCGGATGACACATGCACGGGCAGAATGAGTTTCTTTCCAGCCCTTTTGGAGCATTTTCCACTGGTCAGGATGCAGCTCTAGCGGCAAAGACTAATTTTGTGCATTAGGCCCCACTGCCCATCTAAAGCGCCTGGAATGCATTGGCGGCGCAGTGGGTACATGCCGTGCCACGGAGCCTCATTAATGCCGGTCTTGGAGAATTTATGTCGCACATGTGGCAAGACGAATCTGGCTTTGTTTCTTTTTTTAAATGTCTGTTTGTCATTAATTAAGCAGCTATGGGAAACATTTCCTTAGCACGGACTGCGGCTTTGGTCTGATCATGAGGCTATAACTGTATCCTGAAATTAACATCATCCCCTACATCTCCTGGCCTAGCAGTCCCTGGATTTAATTTGTCCCACCACGGAGTGGCTACCACCAGGCCATAGTTAATGATGCAGCTGAGTTGATGTTATAAACTTGATTTTGTTCACCTCCCAAGAAATCTGCAAACAAAGGAATACCAGCCTCAAACTTGGTAGGTCTGGGGCTGAAGTAGAATTTTTCTGCTGAATTGGAATAGCTTTTGAGTGTCAGATCTTCTCGACTTTCTGCACGGCCTTCTTGGGTAGCCGCTCTAATGGCCCTGCCGTTGCTCTGTATGATATGACCAAGACGAGGAAGCCAAGACCCTAATTCTTGCGAATAAATTGAACGAATGCAAGTGGCCACCACTTTGCTTTTATGTCTTATATGAAAGGTGGCCTGTCCAGCAGCACGTTTCCCTTAATGCCATTTCTAAGGAGTCGTCTCTTGGCCGAATAAGTGCGGCTCAGCCTGGTGAGTCATCCTTCTGCCTGATTGGCTGAGCCTGGGCTGACAGGTAATCCACAGGTGTAGGTCTAACTAGGTGACCTCACAGCCAAGGATATCGGCTCCCAATGAGAGCAGCCACTCCCATTGGCTCAATGTCACTACCTTGCCAGGAGTCTCCCCTACCGCTTGGTTGTTCTGACCGACTGCTCCAGCCTCAGCCTGTGCCCCAGCCGCCTTCCTGCTCCAACCTTCTTCCAACCCGGCTCTTGGTTCCTGATTCCTTCTCTTGACCTCTGGCTCCAGTCCCCGGCTCAACCATGAGACCTGACTGCCACTGCTTCAACCACTAGGCAAGACCATCCACTTTTCAGTTTCTGACACCATCAGAGACACTGGGTGAGGACTGTTTCACAGGGAAGGGACTCATCTACTGAACAATCAACAGCGTTTTCAGCAGCGTTTCCCTGTTGTCTTGGACAGGGCCGG
Source organism: Trachemys scripta elegans (assembly GCF_013100865.1). Classification (NCBI taxonomy): domain Eukaryota; kingdom Metazoa; phylum Chordata; order Testudines; family Emydidae; genus Trachemys; species Trachemys scripta. The sequence goes on from NC_048302.1 coordinate 136,533,621, forward strand.
CTCCAGGGTTTTTGCCGCCCGGAAAAAACAAAAAAAAAAAAAGCCGCGATCGCAATTGGTGACAATTCGGCGGTAGCTCCACCACGCCGCTTTCTTCTTCGGCGGCAGGTCCTTCCCTCCGAGAGGGACCGAGGGACCCGCCCCCGAATTGCCGCCAAAGAGCCCGACGTGCCACCCCTTCTCCTTGGCTGCCCCAAGCACCTGCTTGCTGAGCTGGTGCCTGGAGCCGGCCCTGGTCTTGGAGGTCTTGCATCCAAGTCTTGTTGGAGCACACGCGTGCTTAGTATGGGCGAGCTGGTGGGATGGCATCTGAGGGATAAAATACCTGGGGTTAGGTAGAGGCACATTCTCAGATGTGCAGTGCTTTCATTGAGCCCGGCAGAGCAGAAGTGAGATTTGCTTTCACTCTTAATTTGAAAGAGCGCTTCTCTTTCCTTCACTTAGGATGGATCCTGGAGTTGTTCCATTCTCTTGGGCATATGGACCATCCATAACCACTTGTGCAAGACTAGACCTCAGCTGCAGGATTCACTGCATGTGGGTTACATGAACCAGGCACTATAGGCCTGCTCTAGATGTCTAAGGTACTTATCTGAACCTCATCAACATCTGAAGAAGTGAGGTTCTTACCCACGAAAGCTTATGCTCCCAATACTTCTGTTAGTCTCAAAGGTGCCACAGGACCCTCTGTTGCTTTTTGAGATATGTCCGTTATCCTGCTTTTAGTCCATTTAACATGGGCTTCACTGATATTGTGGATTATTAATTTTTTAATCAGAAGGACACGTGACACCGATTCAAATGCCTCACAAAAGTTTAAGTATATTACTACAGCTGTGTTGTTATATTATCAACCAAATTTGTAATCTCAAAGAATGAAATCATGTTTGTTTGACAAGACCCTATTTTCCATAAACCACGTTGACTGGCATTAATTATGTTCCTGTCCTTTAATTCTTTATTGATTGAATCCTGTGTCATTTATTTTTCCTGGGATGGTTGTCGGGCTAACTGCCTTATAGTTATCCAGATCACCCTGCTTGCCCTCACTGAATTTGGCATGACATTAGCCAGGCTTCCGGGACTTCCCTGCTCTTCCAAGAGTGATTAAAAATTAATATCAGCAGGCCAAAGATCGACACAACCACGTCTTTGAGGACTCTGGGTGCAAGTTACGAGGGCCTACTGATTTACAGATGCTAGCCTAGCTATGGGAAAAGAGGCCTGTTTGACACTGTAGTGGGGTGGTTACCCGCTCCTGCCATGAGGGATTTAAAACAGCCCTGGAGGAGGGCTGTGGGAGGAGGAAAGCAGCGAGGCGGATGCGGGGGGGGGAACAGCCTCACTGGGGGCCACGCCCCAATCAGGGCCCAGTTGGCTTTATAAAGGCTTGAGCCAGGAGTAAAGGCACACAGTCTCCTCGAGCTGTGGAGGGAGATGGGCCTGGCTGCTGGGGAGCTAGATAAGGTACCGGGAGTGGAGCAGGGCTGGGGGGAAGGCCAAGGGAGCTGGGGAGCTCCGGCCTGGAAACCCCCCAGGCTGCGGCCTAGTGCAAGGCCAAACAGGTACTGGGGTTGTAGGGGACAGCCCAAGGCTAGACAGAGGCAGCAGGCCCAAACCCCCCTTGCCAGTGATGAGTGGCAATCATATTGCAGCTGCCCCAGGGAACGGGGGCTAGTTGGTGACTGGCAGTAGCCTTACACCGAGGCAAGGTGGGGATAGGGGGCGGGGAGACCCGAGACTGAGGGGTTACTGCCAGAAGGGCAGCACCCCAGAGAAAGGGGCACCGGGGTCCTGGGAGGGACACGAGGGCCAGCGGTAAGGCGGATCACTGGCCTGCAGAGGGTGCTCCAGAAGCTGGACAAGCAGGAGACGCCGCAGGGGTGAGTCCGCACGCTTACAGACAGCCCTGGAGAACAAGTTCTCTACCCACAGAGCAAGTACAGTACAGCCAATGGCCATATAACCAGGTGCCAATAATGGCTATCTCACAGACGTCAGAGGGAGGGGTTCTCATTCCCCAGGACTATTCCCCCTTCCTACTGTGACTACCCGAAGAAAGAGACCGGCTATTACATCTGTTCTGAGAGGTGGGCACCTGTTTTGTAGGAAGAGTTTTATAAGAAAGACAGCTCCTTCCCATCCTCTGACACAATTCACATTTTGCTCATTTTCTTAGATTGCAAGAGGCATGGGGCAAGGATCCCCTCCTCCAATGTGTTTGTACAGAATCTGACACAATGGGGCTCGGATTCTGACCAGGGCCTCTGGCCACAATACGTCAGTCCTGAAATGAGAAGGTCAAACAGCATGCAGGGCAATCCCTTCTTCGGGGAATCCCAGCCCAATGTCAACAACTGGTTCCTGAGGAGAACTCCGCCCAGAGAATTGACTCTAATCAGAGCCCAAGTCAGACAGCAAACTCTCCTACTGCTCATCCAGCACCCTCTCCAGAAGCTGCCTCTACACAGTACCTTGTATAACCCTCAACTACCAGCTTGTCTTTCCAAGTGTCAAAACTTGCTCGCACACTATGAAAAAGTGGAAGACTGTAACCGCACCACCTGGTGATGGGTGCCGTAAGAATAATAACATCTCCCACACTGCTGTGTGGTGCGAAGGGTAGACAAATACATGAAAACTAGGTGGGGGAGAGAAGAAAGGCTTGCAGAAATGTGGGCGGGCGTACCATTGTGCCTGTCTCCGAACATGTATACAACTATTCACAGCCTGTCTGTGGCAGTTCAATTAGGTCAATACATTTACTACAATTAGGTTTATAATTCACAGATTCCAAGGACAGAAATGGCCATTGTGATTATCTAGTCCAACCTCCTGGAGAACTTCTCCAAAATAATTCCTAAAGTATCTATTGGCTCTAGGATGCACCAGTGCCGAATGCAAAGCTAAAATAACCTCTCTACTCTTACTCAAGATTCCCCTGTTTATGTATCCAAGGATTGCATCAGCCTTTTCAGCCACAGCATTGCAATGGGAGCTCATGTTCAGCTGAGTATCCACCATCACAACCAAATCTCTTTCACAGTCCCTGCTTCCCAGGATGGAGTCCCCCATCCTGTAAGTATGGCCTACGTGCTTTGTGCCTAGATGTGGACATTTGCATTTAGCCGTCTTAAAACACTTATCGTTTGCTTGCGCTCAGTTTACCAAACAATCTGAATCAGTGACCTGTCGTCTTCATTATTTACCATTACCCCGATTTTTGTGTCATCTGCAAACTTTATCAGTGGTGGTTTTATGTTTTCTTCCTGGTCATTGATAAAAATGTTAGAGAGTGTAGGGCAGGGGTGGCCAACCTGAGCCTGAGAAGGAGCCAGAATTAACAATGTACATTGCCAAAGAGCCACAGTTATACATCAGCAGCCCCCCATTAGCTCTCAGCGCCTCCCCCTCCCTTCCTGCACCTCCCAATCAGCTGTTTCGTGGTGTGCAGGCGGCTCGGGGGGGGGAGGAGGGGGAGGGAGGGAGCGAGGACACGGCAGGCTCAGGGGAGGGGGCGGGAAGGGGTGGAGTGGGGGCAGGGCCTGTGGCAGATCCAGGGTTTGAGCAGTGAGCACCGCCCCCCCGGCATATTGGAAAGTTGGTGCCTGTAGTGCCATCCCCGGAGTCAGTGCCTATACAAGGAGCCGCATATTAACTTCTGAAGAGCCGCATGTGGCTCTGGAGCCACCGGTTGGCCACCCCTGGTGTAGGGCCAAGAGCCAGTCCCTTTGGGACCCCACTAGAAACACACCCTCTCAATGATGATTCCCCATTTACGTTTTGAGAACAGAAGGCTAAGTATATTACATCAATACGTTATCACCCAAAAAGATCTCATCACAAAAAGATATCCAGTTAGTTTGACAGGATCTATTTCTTATAAACCCATATTGATTAGTCTTGATTATGTTACCTTCCTTTAATTCTTTATTCAAAGTCCCTTATCAGCCACTCCATTAAATTGCCTGGGATTATAGAATTATAAATGTAGGACTGGAGGGATCTTGAGAGATCATCAACTCCAGTCCCCTGCACTCTAGGCAGGACTAAGTATTATCTAGACCATCCCTGACAGGTGTTTGTATAGCCTGCTCTTAAACATCCCCAATGATGGAGATTACACAACCTCCCTAGGCAATTTAGTCCAGTGCTTAACCGCCCTGAGGTCAGACTGAGGGGCCTGTACGTACCTGTGTCATCCCATTTACTCTTTTTAAATATTGGCAAAGCATTAGCTTCCTTCCACTCTTCTGCAACTTCCTCAGTGTTCCAAGACTTATTGAAAATCAATATTAATGGTCCAGAGAACTCCTCAGCCAGCTCTTTTAAAATGCTTAAATGCAAATTACCTGGACCTGCTGATTTAAAAATCTAACTTTAGTAGCGTCCTCCTGAGATACTAGTGTTCTCATCATCATCCAATCAGACTATATTTTTCCCAAATAAAGAACTGAAATATTTATTGAACACTGCAGCTTTTGTATTATTATTGATAAATCTACCATTTCCAGCTAGAAATGGACCAATACCATTGTCAGGATTCTTTTTGTTCCTAAAATACTTTTAAAAACTCCTTCTTGTCCTTAACTCTGCTGGCCATAGATTTTGTGTGTGTGTGTGTGTGTGTGTGTGTGTGTGTGTGTGTGTGTCCCTTGGCTTCCCTTATCAATTTTCTATAATACCTAGCTTCTGGTTTATAAATTTATTACTACTGACTTCCCCTTTCTTCCATTTGTTTTATATATATATATAGATTTTTTACAGTTGCCTTCACTTCCCCTCTAAACTAGGTCAGTTTTTTTAACTAATGGCCTTCTTTCCTTGATTGTGGCTTTTAGGGAATCTAGTAAAGGGTTCTTAAACAATGCCCAATTATCATTCACATTTTTCTGATTAAATCCTTCCTCCCAGCTGATTTGGCTCATAATTATTTTCAGCTTTGTGAAACTGGTCCTTTTTTTTTTTTATAACATCAAGTATATATCTATATATTACTGGTCTGGACTTTATTCTCTTTGCAGATTATAAATATGATCACTAGTACCTAAGATACTATTTGTTTTTAGTTCTGTGACCAGTTCCTCTTTATCTGTCAAGATGAGGTCTAATGTAGAATTCTCCTGTGTCGGATGGAACACTTTTTGAGTTAGGAAATTGGCATCTATAATGATTAGAAATTCCAAGGATGCTTTAATCCTGGCAGCATGAGCCCTCCAGCATATGTCACTCAGATTGATGTCTCCCACAATCCTGCAGCTTTTTTTCCTAGATATTGTAGACAGGTGCATAAGGAGCCAGTCATCCGGTTCCCTTGTATTTGATGGTCTGTAGCAAACACCATCTAAACCCCTGTCTTGTGCTTTATCTGTTAGGACATTGATTCATAAGACTTTCTTCTGAGTTATCAGGGACTCAGAAACAGGTAATGCTGTTTTTGACATAGAGCACCCCTCTCCCTTCCCTTTTGCCCACTTGATCCTTCCTAAATAGGTTATAACCTTGATTTTACCATTCCAATCATGGGAGTTATCCCACCAGGTTTCAGTGGTACCAGTTATATCAAGTTTATGTTCATAATAAGTGAGCAATACTCATTCTTCTTGTTTGTAACCCAGGCTCCTAGCTTTGGTGTACAGGCAATTCAAGAATTTCTTTTCCTTGTGTCCTTTGATTTCTTGATTCATTTTGTTCTCCACATCTTCATTCGGTGCTAAATGAGTGCTCATATTGTCCCTCCTTTTACCTTCCCAATCAATCCTGGCTAATGTCCATTCACTTCCTCGTAGGAAGCTAACCAGCTGAGCAGAGCTTCTGATTTTAGGCTTTAACCGATAAACACTGATAAAACACCACTGCTACAAGAAAAAGATAAGAAAAGAAAAAAGAATATCAGGGTGTGATGGGGTGTCCACACCACACAAGACCTGACAGGGTTCAGGTGGGCCAATTAATGCCCCAGATTTCACCGGGTAGAGGAGCCAAGAAGCAAGGATTAATTAGAAGGGCCTCAGCTGGGCAGGGACAGGAAGGGCCTGTCTAAAGCCCAGGAGCTGAGAGCAGAAGGGGCTTGTGGGGGAAGGAGTCTGCAATCACTCCATGGGAGAAGGGAGATGTGTTTTGGCCTAGAGATAGGTAGCCTACAGTTACTCCCTGGGAAGAGGGGAGATTGGGCTGGCTAACCCAGAGATGGGGGAGAGCCAGAGAGGTAGGAAAGGCTCAGGGGAAAAGCAGGAAGGGATGGGGTTGGGCTGACCATAGCTGTTGAAGTGAGGGTCTCTGAGCTGGAACCCAAAGTACAGGGGAGGCCCTACCAGCCACTGGGGAAGTGGCATGGACCAGAGAGCAGAGAACAGACTGCCTGGGACAGTTTTGCACTGAAAGACTTTGGCACCCTGGAAGTGGAGGACCACAGTGACCTGGCCGGAGGGCCATGTCATGAACAGGAAGCTGGAACAAGAGGGGCTGTAGAGAGAAGAAGATGGGTGGAGAGACCACCAGAGGAGGGCTCAGCACCTGGAAAGAGCTAATTCCCAGAGGAGCCAAGAAGAAGCGCCCTAGCAGTGAGTGGAGCCCATGCATGGTTTGAATTGGTTACGCACCTCATGTTGACTTCACTCCTTTCCCAGTGCACTCAGTTTATCTAGGTGATGCCACACTCCCTGGTTCTACCTAAGGCCTTGTCTACCCAGAGCAGTAATGCAAACTACAGGGGTGTGATTCCAAATGCACATTAACGTGTTGCACATTAATTGGTTGGTGTGCACACCACAGGTTCCCTGGTGCATTTGAATATAGTGCTGTGTGCAACAGTGCAACATTTAAATGCACTAAGGAACGAACAAACACTAAACCAGGGCTCAGTAACAAGGATACAAAGCTTCAGCTAACCTGTATGTCATTTTCATGTGCAAAATACAACTTAAAGTAGGTCCTATTTAGATAAGAAATGTGGGAAGCACCTGAGAAAAGCTTCTCATTACAGGATCAAAGACAGAACCCCAAACCCTAGTTTTTTGACATCAGCAGAGGACTCAAAAACTGCTTAAAAACAACCCCTCAAAATGAATGTAATAAACCCTGGAAACGAAAAGCCCTCCATCAGAGTCACAGCCCTGCCAAAAGCCAGAATGGGCCTGTTAGCTCTAGGTGGCTTAAGGATTTTTTTTTTTTGTCTTTACGACAACATTAACGATTTTAATGGTGTTATGGAAATGCATTTAATTTTTATGTCTTGCAAATGTTGTATCCTTTCTCTGCCGCGCGATGCCACCAGCCAAGTGGGGCTGAGAGGAACTAAGGGGGAAATTAACGAGCTACTAGCTGACCCATAAAGGCAACTTCCGGACAAGAATGCTCAAGTGGCAATTCCCTCCACCTCATTTGCTCCATTGTAATTAAGCTCATAAAAGGGAAAGGGGTTTCCAGACAGAGTGGTTGCTGTCTCGGAGCCTGTGCATGTGCCTTCCTCTGCACCCTGTATTCACACGTGGACTTCAATGAGAGTTGAGGGTGCTACGTGCCTGGCAAGGATCAGGGTGCACCTCCGTGGACTGGTGCAGCGGAATTGAGTGTGAGCCTCATGCTGCTGCCTCAGAGACGGGTAAAACAGGACACCTGGTGTAGCTGCGGGAACACTGCACGGTGCTAGGGGAAGGGACGTTTCTGTCGCTTTGCTGGCTTCACTCAGGGGATGACACCCCTCCGCAGCAGTGAAATTCTACAGGGACTGGGTGATAGAGCCCCACAGAGAGGGATCCTTTCACAGTGGAAGTAATCATACACCAGCCTTGCAGCATTCTTAAAAAGGGAGAAATAACATTCCATTGCATCTAAACTATGCACACTGAGCTAGGCCTTATTACCTACGGGCCTGATTCTGCAGCCGTCAGAGGGTTTGAGGGCAGGATGGGGCCCTGAGGTGCTGATCCTAGTAACACTGAGCAAAAACTAAAGATTCTGTTCAGATGGAAATCTACTGAGAAACACAACAGGAGTGAAGGGAAGGACCCTCAGCCCCAACATGTGCTTAGGGTCAGGTTGTCTGCATACCCACCTCCTGTGGGGGGCTGGAGGTGAGAGGAAGCAATGACCAATGCGCCTCTTGTTTTCCTGTTGCATGAATCCCGGGTAGAGCTGGGCAGGAAACTTTTCCCATCCTGGCGAAATATTCAAGGTTTAAAAAAAATTCTCCATCCTGAAGCAGGATGAAAGGGCAAAAATCACCACCAACCAACAAACTCAAAAACTTTGATTTGTGTCGAACAAGAACATTTCATTGCGATTTCAACCACTTTTTATTCTTTTTTTCTTTTTACTTTAATTAGCTACAATTTCTAAACAAAAAGTCATTTTGAACCAGAAAACTGACCTTTTTCATTTTGAAAATGTGGCAACAGAACACTTTAATGATTTGGAAACTTTTTGCAACCTTCTTTCCAGTCGAGAAACTTTTCAAACCCGACCTGTTCCCACAAACAGTTTCCGTTTTGACGAAGCTTCTTTTAAATGGGAAAATGTCTCCTCGAAAAATTCCCAACTAGCTCTAGTCCTGGGTGATGTGGAGCTGCGCTGTGTGACATGATCACGTCTCCCATGCTGCATTTTGCAGCAAAGATCCTTGTTAGCCCTCACAGTTGTGTATCTGCATGTGCCCCCGTGCAGTATGTTTGTGTATCACGTGATGGCTGTGTGCAGATCAACACAGGGCCTGCATCTTGCAGTTGTGTCTAACCATGCTGCTGTGTCTGTATATGAGCCGTGTTTACGTGCTGCTGCCCATGTGCATAGGAAGAGATCTTTGAGCAACACTGGCTCTCTCAAAGAGTGAGCTTATTCGGAGAGATTGCGGTTAATGCCACAGCCCTGGACGTCACGAGATCTGGGTTATTCTCCTGCCTGTGCTATAGATTTCCTCTTTGATCTTGGCCATGTCACATAGCTTCTTGGCTCCCCCCACTTCCAGGACATTGTAAGGACTGACTTGTTTTTCAAAATGCTTTGAGATGTCCCCATGGAAGACACTGTGCAAGAGGGGTGGGGACTTGCCAATGCTCCCAGTATAGCCAAAACTCACCGAAGGCAATGGTAAAATGCCTGTTGATGTCACTGGGAGCTGATGCTGAGCCTGAGAACTCCAGCTGTGCCGTGGAACTGCTGCCCCTACCTACCCCGCATCTGATCCCTGTGCCTGCCCCAGTTAGGATGAGCCAAACCAAACACCATTCTGATGAGTCCAAAAATTTTGCCTCTCCCGAGGCATGATGAGGGAGAGGAGGGGGACTCTTCAGACTCAGTGTCACTGGCTTTGGTTTTTACAAAAGGGTGAATTTCAATGAAGCGACCCAGAATCTTACCCAAGCGGCAGCTGCTATAAATCCACGCTCCAGCTGTCAGCGCCATAAACTATTTTGATGCAATGCCATGAAAGAAATACTATTTCTTGGGATGATTTGCTGATTCTGAATATCCGAACAGTCCAGCGCGCAGTAAAGCTCACGGGACGTGGGGATTTATTGCTCTCTCTTGCCGGGATCGGTAATACATTTCAGAACACTCGATACGAACGTGCTGGGGGACTGGATGACTCCAGAGACAGAGCGACTTTTGCTTCTGAAAGCAACAAAGAGGGCATCATTGCATCTATTAGAGGAGTTTATATACTAGCTTCAAAGAGCCGATATGCCACCACCATGAGCATTGTAATCCAAGGGCCCCTCCACGGGTTAGCACTCCCTATGTCTCATGGTGTTTCCTACCAACTGGAGTCTGTGGATTTCAAGCAAGCAGTCTTGATGTAACATACCACAGTGTATGCATACAGGCACAGCAGCCATCCCCAGGGCGAGAGGACAGGGACTTTTAGTGCCTGTCACTTGAGCTAATGGAAATCTCAATTTAGAATCATAGGACTGGAAGGGCCCTCGAGAGGTCATCTAGTCCAGTCTTCTGCACTCAAGGCAGGACTAAGCATTATCTAGACCATCCCTTACAGGTGTTGGTCTAACCTGCTCTTAAAAATCTCCAATGATGGAGATTCTACAACCTCCATAGGCAATTTATTCCAGTGCTTAACCACTCTGACAGGAAGTTTTCCTAATGTCCAACCTATACTGCCCTTGCTGCAGTTTAAGCCCATTGCTTCTTGTCCTATCCTCAGAGGTTAAGAAGAACAATTTTTCTCCCTCCTCCTTGTAACAACCTTTTCTGTACTTGAAAACTGTTGTCATGTCCCTTCACAGTCTTCTCTTCTCCAGACTAAACAAACCCAATTTTTTCAATCTTGCCTCATAGATTTTGTTTTCTAGATCTTTAATTATTTTTGTTGCTCTTCTCTGGACTTTCTCCAATTTGTCCATATCTTTCCTGTAATGTGGCACCCAGAACTGGACATAATACTCCATTTGAGGCCTAATCAGCGTGGAGTAGAGTGGAAGAATTACTTCTCGTGTCTTGCTTACAAGACTCCTGCTAATACATCCCAGAATGCTGTTTGCTTTTTTTGCAACAGTGTTACGCTGTTATCTCATATTTAGCTTGTGATCCACTATGACACCCAGATCCCTTTCTGCAGTACTCCTTCCTAGGCAGTCATTTCCCATTTTCTGTGTGTGCAATTGATTGGTCACTTGTTGTGAGCAAATCTCAAGTTGTTATACTCTCTGGGCCCAGCCACTAGAGGGCGACAAAGTTGCACACATGAAGCCAGTGCATAACATTTACATGGAAAGGAACTTATTCCATTGTCTAGGCTGTCCCCATCCCTGGCCAATGCTGGCTTTTCTCTGCCTTAGTTTCTTTGGTGCTTTGTCCAAGTCCAGTTTTAAATGACTCAAATGCTTCCATGGTTATTCCACGGACTGATAAACTTCCATGGCAAACTAGACATAGGGATTGTCATATTGCCTCAGATTCATGGTCCATCTCGTCCCGTATCCTGTCTCCAACAGTGGCCAGCACCAGGTGTTTCAGAGGAAGGGGGAAGAACCCGACATTAGGCAGTATGGGATAATCTGGGCCAGTGAGAGTCTTATTCTATTTTATATAGGTTCTTATACCACCCTCATCACCCTAGTATCTATCTATGTTACGGTTTTGTACTGCTCCCCATCATCATAATATCCGAGTACCTTCCACTTAAAAATAGCAACAGCTATTTCATGGAGTTGTTGGCTTTTCTCCCTTTATGGGGCCAAAACTCTGCTTGTGACAGGGTTTTTTGGGGGGCCTGGGGGTTGGAAGGGGCTTGGGAATAAAGTAGAAAGGCTCCCTTAAAGAGGAAGGCCTTGCAACTTTTCCTAAAGTTGGTCAGACTCTAGATTTGCCTGATCATCTTGGAACCATTGTCCCATATCCGGATTCTCTCAGAGAATGCTTTGTCCCCAGCTGTGCGATGCTCCGTTCAGAGCTGTGTGCTCTGCCCTGTCCCAGAGGAGCGCAGCTGTCATGAGACTTCATTGATCGAAATTCAGTCTTTGGTGTTGCTGGGACTTGATCTATTAATTCCTTTGACAATTAGGACCAAGGCCTTTATCCGGCACTGGAAGCTGACTGGGAGCCGGTGGAGAGACGTGGGCACTGGCCTGATGTGCACCTGGTGGCCTGAGCCATGGAGAAGGTGGGCAGCTGCATTTGGTACCAGCTGGAGCCTGGGCCTCATCGGCTTCAGACACAGGGAGTTAAAATAATGCAGTCTGGAGGTGATGGATACCGGGGCCACTGAGGAGGAAGGGGTGACATTTCCTAGTGAGCTGGAGGTGAAAGGAGGCATTGTTGGCAATGGATGTTCCCTGGTCATCCAGGCTTAGCGAGGAGTCAAACAGAACCCTGAGGGTTTGCACCTCTCTGACCCATGGGGACAGCGAGCCCTCGGTGGAAGGCGGAGACAACGCATCGTCCTATTTGTAGCATTTCTCCTTTCCGACCAGCATCGCTTGGGTCTTGCCTGGGTCCAGAGCCGGCTGCTCTTCAGCCAGGAGCTCATTTCCTGTCGACACTGTGACTCGTTAGCAGTGGTGGGGGCTGCATCAGTGGAGAACGAGCTGGGTGTCTTCTGCATCTGGCTAGCAGCTGAGCCCGAGGCATCTCTCACCCTCCCCCAGGGGTCTCATGTAGATCCTGAAGAGAAGCGAGGATCATATGGACCCGGGAATAAGAGGAAAAATTGGAGGGATCTTCAGGGTTGAGTATTGGCCTCTTGCAGCTTGGGCGAGCGATTGCATTTTCCAAGGGGTTGGGGAGGTGTGCTTCTCTGAACGAGCTGTTCCCATTAGTCGGGAGCAAAGCTCTTCTTTAGCCAGAGATCCATGGATCCATGTCACAGGCTGTGGCTCTGGGGTTTTTTTCAGGGCTTCTTGAGCTTCAGCACGTGTGCTGGGGCCAAGCTCATTTTGGGCGGAGGGGCTGGAGAATGCAGTCTGGTGAGGGTTGGAATCTCCTTTCCCAGTTGGCTCCATAAGGGTTCTGTTCTGATCGGTGAAATGTGCTGACAGCTCTGCACAAAGGCTGGTGTCTGGGCTGATTCGCCGCTTCGCTCCACAGCGTCGCTCTTCTGGCTGGTGCTGCTGCTGCGTGAACGGCGGAGAAGAGGAAAGCGCGCGTTGTCTCCTTTCCTGCAAACTCTGAGCATAGACAGTGCCTTAGCCGTAACTGACATCTGTCACACACTGTTCGTTCTCTCCCAAGGGGCAAAACTGGGCATGCAGTGGGGTGTTGAATTGTGGTAGGGATTTTTTTCTTTTTTTTTCTTTTTTTTTCAATGCCCACACTGCTCTGTGTTTTTGTTAGCAAAGGCCCCTCACATTTGGAGCAGAAGAGGGGGAGGTTTGTGATGGTCCTTAGCTCCTGGGGGAGTAGGGTGACCAGAAGGGGGAGGGATAGCTTAGTGGTTTGAACATTGGCCTGCTAAACCCAGCGTTGTGAGCTCAGTCTTTGAGGGGGCCACTTAGGGATCTGGGGCAAAATCAGTACTTGGTCCTGCTAGTGAAGGCAGGGGGCTGGACTTGATGACCTTTCAAGGTCCCTTCCAGTTCTAGGAGATAGGATATCTCCATTAATTATTATTATAGATGTCCTGATTTTATAGGGACAGTCCTGATATTTAGGGCTTTGTCTTATATGGGCGCCTATTAACCCCCAACCCTGTCCCGATTTTTAAACACTTGCTATCTGGTCACCCTATGGGGGAGTTCATTTCAGTCTCAAACCGCCCCGGAGGAGGTTCTGTCTCCTACCCAGACAGGCCTTACCCTTGTTGTAGAGAATTCCACTGGGCCACAGGAGTGAAGTTCTCAACAATGGCCTTCACCCTGCAGCTTTAGGCTCTTCTAGATAACCAGTCTTTTCAGTCTCTTTCCATGTGAGAGTTTTCCTAGGCCCCCAGTCCTTCCTGTTGCCCTTTTCTGAACCCCCTGTAATTCTGCAGTATCCTTCTGGAGATGGGCTGACCAGTGCTGAACACCGTATGAAGGCAAACCATTGATCTGGATACAGTATTATAATATTTTCCATATTATTCTCCATCCCATTCTTAATGCACCCTGTTTGAATCTTTGACTGCCATGTGGTCCTGTAGTGAGGCGGGGTGGCTCCCCGCCGTCCCGGAGGGGGAAGAGCCCATCCGGAGGCCGGAGTGGGCGGAGCTCGGGAGCTCAGAGCCCGCCCCTCAGAGGGTCAGGCGGCGACCCAGAAGTATAAAGGCTCGCCCTTAGAGCTCAGTAAGGCCCAAACCGCCGGAGAGGCCAGACGCCTCCAGCCCCCAGCTCGTGACTGGGAAAACCCGCGGCTCAAGGCGGCCACCAGGACTGACCGGGCGTACCCTGCACCCACTACCCGGAGGAGTTGCCGAGCCTGCCCTGCGCCTGCTACCTGGAGGAATTGCTGGACTTACCCTGCGCTCACTATCCAGAAGAACCTATGGTGCTGGACGCCCCAGAGGACAACGCCCTGACCCAAATACTACCCGAGGGGGAGTCTGGAAGTAGCCCGGGGGCAGCCGACCCCAGTCTGGCTGCTGCACTGCCAGAGCCCATGTCAGTGTGTTGCAGCCAGGATCCCCACTGACTATGCCGCGGGTCTCCTGCCGCTGCTAGGGCCCCGGGCTGGGACACCGTGGAGTGGGAGGGCCTGCGTCCTCCCCTGCCACCCAACCCGTGGGTGGCCGTCTCCCCCTCTCCCAGGCCTGAGGAGGCTTGGACCTATTGCTGTTGTTTGTACAGCTCCTGCTCCACCCTGCTTGCGGGCCTGAGCTTGGACTCTGCATTGCCCGCCCTGACCCGGGCCTGGGCTTACATTGTTTATTTCAGTTACCGCAAGGGCCGCCCAGGAAGACCCCGTGGACAGACTAATTCCCCGAACGATCCCTGCATGTAGTGAGCCGGTGTGGCTCCCCGCTGCCCCGGAGAGGGTCGAGCCCCGGTTAACCCTTGTACAGGTCCCCACTGAGTTGTCTGCAGTGACAGTCACATTTCTTTCCTGGGCGGATACGGTTGGTTTAGAATTCAATCAGGTGTCCCCGTAGGGATACTAGTAACCACAGGGGAATCAGAGAAATGTAAGGACTGGAAGGTCATCTAGTCCAGTCCCCGGCACTTCAGGCAGGACTACGTAATAACGAGACCATCCCTGACAGGGGTTTGTCTAACCTGTTCTTAAAACCCTCCAATGATGGAGATTCCACAGCCTCCCTAGGCAATTTGAACGAGAGGCTCAGGACAGTGGGGATGCAATGAGATTTCTTAAGGAGACCCCACAGAGTAACCTTCGTGGAGTTTGTTTTCCCCTTCTCAGCCTTCTGCTTAGGATGGACATAGCTCCTATGTGTACAGGCTGGTGGACATCTTCAGCTGGACTCTATCATTGTTAACTAGGTGAGTCACTTTCTGTACTGGGGATATGCCAGCAGCCCAGAGCCACCTCTGCTTTCATGATCCTAGCTACATGACTGCTAGTCAGTGCTCTCCTTTCAGTAGTCAGGGGAGCTACCGGAGCTGTGATTTAGCATTGTTGTGAGTTCCTTCCTCGTTATGGCAGTGCTTAAAGTACGGTTCTCGGGAGTTCAGATCCACACACACAACCTCCTGTCCCCTTGACTCACCGCGCTGGGATCCTGGTTTCACGTTTCATTGGCGTGCAGCACTTTAGTGATGTTGCAAAACTTCTTCTCATCAACCAAGCCCAGGCTGCAGAGCCGTGACCGTTTCACAGGTAGAATGGCGAGAAATAATGGAGGCTTTGAATGACGTCCAGTTCTGTTGAATCAATGAGAGTTTGAAGTAAAACCTGAGCAAGGGCCTCAGGAACGGGACCAAGGTGTTCAGAAGCAGAAATGTGGTGGGTCTGATTCCCAAGACCTTCCCAGGCACCATTTAACACTTGTGGAACCTCTACTCCACCTGTCAGCGGCATGGCTGTGTGGCCCCTCTGCTTATCAGGGCTAGAGCTGGCATGGAACCCCTGCCCCCTTCCATTGGGTGCTGGCAATGCTACTCTAGAGGAGATCGCGTGGCATAGGCTGCAGGCAGAAGGCATGTGCTGGAACACACAGGCTCATCCAGAGATTGAGCTCAGGTCTCGGAAACAGGCCCAGGGAGAGGCCTGGGGTCATGGCCACGACAACCGTGCACCCTATGAAAGAATCAGCCACCCCCCTAAAGGAAGGAGGCGGCCTAATCCAGAGCTAAGGGATTGAGACTGGAGGGGTAGATAGGGCCGTCTGGGCACTGACGAAGCTAGTGTTCCTTTGACGAGCATCTGGGTTCATCCGCCCCGAGGACGCCATGGTTCTGGCCATACAATAACAGGGGTTGGGACAGATCTCTGTGTTGAAGTAGCATCGAAAGATGTGGCTGGATTCTCCACTCCAAGGCAAAGGGTGGGCTCTGGGGATGCTGCAGACCACGGACAGCAAACAGTGAGTGGGGGGCAGTGGAAGGAAACTGGGCCTGGCAGGTTAAAGAGCCGTTCGTCCCTTGGACTTTCACACCGCGAGGTGGAAAACCGAGATACCCCCAAGATACGGTGGGTGGGTGTTTTACTTATCAGTTGCATACTTTCAAATCATGTTTGCAGGCTTTTCCCAAATTAATGCTGTTTTCTTCTATAGTAAAAGCTGTCTTTTGTTATGCACAGACTCAATGCTTGCGGGCGCCCTGGGGTGGTGTTAGGTTTTCCCAGATTACTGGGCGGGGGCTCGAGCCAGTTCTGTTTTGTATTGTTAAGAGGAACCCCTAGATATTGAACTTGTCCCTGTTGCTACCTACCCCACCCGGCAGAATGGTTACCCGTTCCCTCTGCATCCATTTGAAATACTTGGGTTTTATTTCTCATGTGTCTCTCACTTCAGGGCTTTGCTACAGTATTTGCTCTCAGGCGGGAACTTGACAGGAACACAGCTAGGAATAGAAAGAGGTAAAGGGACCCTTTCATTGGCACAGAATGACCAGTACCGATGAGATGTATAACTGAAATAAGCCAAGCTCCCCTTTCTTCCACTTTTCTCAAAGGGGTATTCATCAGCAAAATGGAAAACAGTATGTAGTGAAGGTGTTCCCACCGAAGGACCTTCTATGAGACTAGATCACGGGTTCTAAACATGGAGCTCACAACTAGAGCTGGGCAGGAAATGTTTTTCCATCCTGTGAACATTTTCTGAAAATTTTTTCCCATCCCAAGCTGGGGGTTACAAGTCAAAATCTTGAAAATGTTCATGAACCAAAAATCTGAAAATATGTGTAGTTGCAGTCAATGGACCTATTTCATTTCAATCCTATCAAGAACAATTCATTTTTGTAATTGCAAAAGGTTTGGTTTCAATGTTGACCATTATTGATTTATTTTATATTTTAACTCTAATTAGCTGAAACTTCTAAATGACAAGTCACTTGGAACCAGAACACTGGAATTTTGTCCCATTTCAACAAATCTACTTTTTTCCTAACACTTTTTTCAGTCAAGAAATTCATTCAAACTGACGCTTTCTCACAAAGTTTTGGTTGTGACAAATTAGCGCTTTCGATTGAAAAAGGGTTTTGTTGAAATATTCCTGCTCAACTTGCGTCACTCCTCCAGGAGGGTTTGTAAACAGATTTGAGGGGGGAGCGTTGCAACGGGGGTTGCTCAAAAACTTTCCATTGAAACTTTTATTCAAAGAAAGCTGGGTTTGATTCAATGAACATTGTCACAGAAAGTGGCTGCTTTCTTTGCAAAATTTCAGTGTTTTTGTCAGAAAATATTCAGTTTTTGGATTTTCAGTGCTCTGACAAAGTCAACATTTTCTACAGAGAATTTCAACCCTCCCTCCCCCCCACTAGCTCTAGTTGCAATCACTGTGGGGTTTTGTGAGAGGGGATGTCAGAACATTTACGGGAAAGGGTTTCCAAAACTTCTTTTCCCAGTTGTAATGTGAGCTCACGGGATGGGAAAATTTGAGAATCGCTGTTAGATCCGTTCTGGAGAACATCTGCCTTGGAAGACTGCTCGGAAGACTTCAAACAGAATATGCGGAAGAAACTTTTTTCTAGGATTTCAAAGACGCCGTTATTCATTCTTAATTACATGATGCTATTAATAACAGGACCATATAGCTGAGCAGATCCTTCATTCCAGGAATTTCTAACCAGTTGTCCAAAATCACATTATTATAGCAACACACAAGAATGCTAGAACATCATGTAGCTATTGGGAACTCCCAGGGCTACTCATATGAGCACAGGCTTGATATTTAATTATTTGTGTTGCACTAGCAATTAGAGGCACTGAGATCAGTGCCCCATTGTGCTGGGCCCTGAACAGATTCATACGAAGAGCATCTCTGCTCTACGCAGGGGCAGCTCTAGCTTGTTTGCCGCCCCAACCACGGCAGGCAGGCTGCTTTCGGCGGCATGCCTGTGGGAGGTCCGCCGGTCCCGCGGCTTCAGCGTACATGCGGCCGAATTGCTGCCGAATCCATGGGACCAGGGACCTCCTGCAGGAAGCTGCCAAAGGCAGCCTGACTGCCACCCTTGCAGGGACCGGCAGAGCACACACACACACCCCCCGCGGCTTGCCGCCCCAGGCACGTGCTTGGAGCGCGGGTGTCTGGAGCCGCCGCTGGCTGTAAGAGTTCATGCTGCCCCATCACTTTATGGAGCAGTTAGGCAAGAACTCACCTGGAATATTGCATTCGGCTCTGCATATCTTGGTACCAGAAAGATACTGATAAACTGGGGGATGGGGGATGTTCAATGAAGAGGAGGAGAGGTTCCTAAAGAAAGGATTTTAAAAAGCTAAACATATAGGTGCAGTGGGACTTAGCTCATCAGTGATTATGGGGAGAAATCGAGAGAACAACCTACGGGTATTTAAAGAGAATGCTCCCTCCTAAATAATTCAAAGACATATAAATAGGATCAATGGGATGAAACTAATACATGGAAAACTTAGGCTGGATATTGGGGCGGGGGGAATGACAGCAGAGGCATGGAGAACCGGGATGGATTGTCAGCTCCCAGGGCAAGCTACCTTTGAGTAAAAGCTACCTTGGAATGCGAATGCAGATCCAGCCTGGATGTTACAAGCAGCGGGGGTGAGGGGAAAAGCCGCGATCGCGAAATTCGGCGGCAGGTCCTTCCCTCCGAGAGCGACAGAAGGACCCACCGCCGAATTGCCGCCGAAGAGCCGGACGTGCCACCCCTCTCCGTTGCCTCCATTGCTGCGCTGGTGCCTGGAGCTGGCCCTGGTTACAAATGGTTCCTACGTGGGTTGGATGCTAACTACCTTGTTGTTTAAGGCGAAGTTATACATCTAGGAACAAAGACTGGAGGCCATACTTATAGGATGGGGGACTCTATCCTGGCAAGCAGGGACTCTAAAAAAAAGGCGTGAGGGTCCTGGAGAATTATGTGTGGAATATGAGCTCCCAGTGTGACGTTGTGGCCAAAAGAGCTAATGCGATCCTGGGATGCATAAACAAGGGAATCTCGAGTAGGAGCGGAGAGGTTATTTTACCTCTGTATTTGGCACTGGTGTGAGCACTCCTGGAACACAGCGTCCAGTTCTGGTTCCACAGTTCAGGAAGGTTGTTGATAAATTGCAGAAGGTTCAGAGAAGAGCCACAAGAACGATTAAACGATTAGAAAACCTGCCTGATAATGAGAGACTCCAGGAGCTCCATCTATTTAGCTTAACACAGAGACCGTTCAGGGCTGACTCGATCATAGTCTATAAGACTTATATGAGGAACAAATATTTAATAGTGGGCTCTTCAGTCTAGCAGAGCCAGGTCAACGTGCTGCAAGGGTTGGACGTTGAAGCTAGAAAAATTCAGACTGGAAAAAAGGTGTAAGGTGGTTGTTTTTTAACAGGGAAGGTAATTAACCAGTGGAACACTTTACCAAGGGTCGTGGTGGATTCTCCATCACTGGCAATTTTTAATCAAGATGGGATGTTTTTCTTAGAGCGGATCTTTAATTCAAACAGGACTAACTGCTGGGAAGTTCTGTGGCCCGTGTTCTGCAGTAGGTCTGACTAGATGATCACAGGGAGATAGGTGCTGGAACTGGGGTATTATATCCAGGGTTTTATACTTTGGTTCAATGGCTCTCAGCACCCCCACTATACACATTGTTGAAGGGTCCTGTGTGCAGGGGGCCCCTTCTGGCCTTGTCTAGGAATTTACTGGCAAAAGCAAGATTTTTCTCTTCTTGTCTCTGTGGAGTGAGTGAGCCCGTCTCTGGGGGAAGGAACCAGGATCTAGCCCTGCAGGGCCAGTCCAGCTCTGGGAGAGGGAGCTGGGAACTCTTCTCTCCGGCGCTGGGGTGGGGAGAATGAGTCATGTTGCCCAGTGGCTCACGTGGTCCCTGCTCAGCGCAGCTCTGATCACACAACACTGTATTGCTGGTGGGACAGGAAGGACAGGAATGGGGAGGGATAGCTCAGTGGTTTGAGCATTGGCCTGCTAAACCCAGGGATATGAGTTCAATCCTTAAGGGGGCCACTTAGGCCTCTGGGGTAAAAATCTGTCAGGGATGGTACTTGGTCCTGCTGTGAAGGCAGGGGACTAGACTCAATGATCTTTCAAGGTCCCTTCCAGTCCTCTGATTCTATGACACAGCTGGCCAGACTGATTGGATGGCAGAAGCACTGGCCTATGCTGAGCAGATCACCTGGGAAAGTTGCTTGGGAAGGATAAATGCAGCTGGTGACACTACCACTTTTACAGACTCGCTTTTCAGCCCCTAACAGCACTTTAATGGAAAATGTCCTCGGCTGGGCTATCCATCATTGTTTATCACTCCAGAGGCATCTGCTGTCACCGAGCTAATGCACCAGTGCTACTGTGTTGATCTATGATTGTCTCTTCCACAGCCTCCTCCCTATTAACTATGCTGCTCTCTGGAGCGTCAGGAATGAAATACTTCTGGGTGCGGGGTGGGGGGTAGATGAGGTTTGGGAACTGTCCATTAGCTGGCTCACAGCAAGGCGCCCCGGCTCAGTTTGATTTTCAGGAAGGTAGTTTCCGATGGCTTGATGCGTCTCTCTCTGCCAGAATCCTAATGACACACAAACAATAAATAAAGGGCTGTTGGTTGGGCTTCTTGAGGTTTTATTTTATGAGCTTGGCAGCAGCATCTCATAAATGATAATGTTCACTAATAGATCTGGATACAGTCTCCAGACAGTGATGCATTAGGGACAATTTATAACAATACCTCATCACCTCACTCCAGCACTTTTTCGCTATTTATCAGAGGCACTTATCCGGCCCCCAGAGCCAGAGTAGCTGAGCTCCTCACCCTCTTTAATGTATTTATCCTCACACACCCCTCTGCGGCAGGACAGTGCTATTATTCCCCATTGTATAGATGGAAACTGAGGCACGCAGCAGCTAAGTGACTTGCCCAAGGAACCACAGGAAGTCTGCAGCAGAGGAAGGAATTTATTCCATTTCTCTTGAGATGTAGGCCAGCTCCCTAACCAATGAACCATCCTTCCTTTCCTCTACGTGAGGGTTTCAAAGTTATTTACAGCCATGAACGAATGAACCCTCGCAGCACCCTTGTGAAGTAGGTTGATATCATTATTCTCGTTTGACAAATGGGGAAACTGAGGCACAGAGCAGTGACGTGGCTTGCCCAACGCCACCCAGAGGCACACGTATACTGTGGTGATGAAGGCCACATAAGCACCTCGCTGGACAGAACCTGGAATAGTTCCAAGATCTCCTTACTCTTGCACTAGGGTGTTAACAGTGGGGCCATGCCCCTCTGAAGGGAAACCAGGAGTATCATGGGGGGAATAAGTGCAACTAGATCCTTCATGCAACAGTAAAAATAAGTGTTGTGTTTCTTTAATGTCTCTCGACCAACAGGTTATCTCACCTTAATGACTGCACCCTGGGGCAATGGGTATAGTAGCATTAAGCCACTTTTTACAGATGGGGCAGTGGGCCATAGAGAGGTTAGATGGGCTGTCCCAGGTCCTTAATACAGGTGGGAAAAGAACCCACCTGTCTTCTGAATGCAAGCCCTGGTCTGCCAGCCCATCCTTCTGCATTCCTCCTGTCTTAGTCACATGGGTCCTGAGCCCGCAGAACACCTGAACAGCTGTTTAGCGTTAGTCCCTGAGGGTGTCCCAGGAGAGGGGCAGAGTGGTCTAGTGGTGAGCTTGGACATCAGGAGACCTGAGTTCTATTCCTGGTCCTGACCTTTGGCAGAGGTGTCCCTGCCGCTCTCTGTGGGTCTGTTTGCCCTCTCATCCTTGGTCTGGCTTTCTGAGGCATGGACCATCTCTTACTCGGTGTCTGTACAGTGCCTGGTGCATTAGCACCTCTAGGTGCAACTGTACTACAAACACTAATAAGGGATTTGTGGGATTGATCTGCGGCCATGTATGGGGTGAAGCTAACTGCCAGAGCTGGGTCTCTTCTATCTCCGCTTATGATCCTATAAACTACCAGAGCTGCTCCACAAAGAGCTGGCTTTGCGCTAGCCACAGCAGCGGGTGGCTTTCCATCCAAAGCAGAGTGTCGTGAACCAGAAACAATCTGCTGAAAGTGGGAAGCAAAGTGTCAGAGGGAGGCGGGGGAGTCAGGTCCTTCGCTCCAGCCTTATGTTCCTTACTGGGTGCAGAGGGGCAGGTGTAGCTAAGGGCAGAACTTTGGGATTTTGCTCATTTAAGGCATCACCGATGCCTTCAGCGAACCTCAGCAGAACAATTCCACTTCCATGCGTTCCAGGCAAAGGTCCAAAGGGGGCAAATTTCACTTCAACCCTGCAATAGTTCAAACCAGAATTATTGTAGGGCAGGCCTCTGGCCTGTGCTATACAGGAGGTCACAATGGTCCCTTCTGGTCTTGGCATCTGTGAATCATTAAGCAACCTTGGATCTTTAGGGTTTAAAGAAAACCAGCTCCAGGCTTCGAGTCAAGCTCAAAATACCCCAACCAATGCCCACCCGGCGGTATTCCAGCCACAATGTTTCAGATCTGGGTTCTGATTCTGAACCTCCCCCCGCAAAGCTGGCTGGGGGATTGGGCGTTTCTGAGCTGGGGACCCCGCTCTGCTCCTACCCGTGTTGGCAGCAATGGGTCTTGAAGAACAGGTTACAAAGTCTCAGGTGTGGAAGGAGTAAGGATAAGGAGTTGCAGATCACTTCAGGAGCCAGCCAGCCAGCTGAGGATCTGGCCCCATTGACTCCAGTGGAGAGTCATTGATTCAGGCCCGCAGAAGTTCTAGCCAATTGACTGCATTGGCACTACACCACGTAGCCTTTTTTTAAATATTTAACCTGAATTTAGTAATTCTGTTTTCAACAACCACAGGTTCAGCTCCTGCTGCTACAATTTCAAGCTCAACAGAGTGAAGGTCACTTCTGGTGCTTTTCTCAAATGTGGAGACTCCGTTGGATGGGCCACCTCTGCGGCTGTCTGCCCACAGTGCCACCCATCCTCAGTGTTCAGCATGGGGCGGGGGGCACCGCAGTTGGAAGAGCCTGCCTCTGATCTTGTGCTAGCAACTGCATCAGTAATAGCAAAGGTGCGGGAGCTGGACCCCCAAACGCAGCCCGTGACCCCATCCAGGGCAGGCGGCACCTATCCTGACGGATGGGTTGTCTTCTTGAACTTTGGCCACCTGGTAAGGTCTCATTGAGCTCACAGGCCGCTAAGCCAAAGGTAACACACCTTCTACCCTATTTCTTCTGCAGTGGGGCCGGCCTGTTAAGCCTCATTCTGTGCATAACACCACGCCCGCTGGCAGGTTGTATCAGCTAGGTGGCTCAAACTTGGGACCTCGGGAATCTTAATAGAGGAGCTCCTGCTGCCTGAGCGAGCAGATCCATCTCCTTTCAGTAAGGTGCAGCTGGTCAACCTCTCTATGTGGCCCTGCCACCACTAGATGCGGACAGCTCTACTATGGGCCTTTGTGAACTCCAGGCTGGCTCATAGCATCACGCTACCTATGAGACGACACCTGGAGACCACCACCCTGATCTGTTGCTGAGGTAGTGTACTACGGAGCTGCCCCTCTGCTTGGTGCTGTGAGCGACAAAGAGTGTTTGGAAAGCCCTACGCACCCGAGAGACCTCCTGTACCTTGCCTCCGACCCCAACGGCTGAGTGAGGCTGCGTGTCTGGAGCCAACCCCCTCCCAGATTTGAGCCTCTCGGAGGGCTGGTGGCAGGGCGTTCTCAGCCACGGGCTCTTAATCCTTGAACTAGTTTCCAAGCCCTGCGTCTTCTCCCCATTTCACATTGCGGGAGGAAGAGCTGGGCTTTGGAGGGACTCCGTCTGCCTGCTGGGTTGCTAGTGACGGGGCACATGGCTGGAAAATGGTTGGGGTGGCAGGACCGGGTGGCTGATAATGAAGCATTCATTCTCCAGTTCAAATCCGGGTCAGGGCATAATGACTGTAACCCACACTCATTCAATGTGGTGCTCTGTCCCCCTCTAGCGGTGACTGGAGCACATAGAGAAGTCAGATTGAGGGAACTGGAGTTATTTAGTCGGCAGAAGAGAAGAGTGAGGTGGGATTTGATAGCAGCCTTCAACTACCTGAAGGGGGGTTCCAAAGAGGATGGAGCTCAGCTGTTCTCAGTGGTGTCAGATGATAGAACAAGGAGCAATGGTCTTAAGTTGCAGTGGGGGAGGTTTAGGTTGGATCTGAGGAAACACTATTTCACTAGGAGGGTGGTGAAGTACTGGAATGGGTTACCTAGGGAGGTGGTGGAATCTCCTTCCTTAGAGGTGTTTAAGGTCAGGCTTGACAAAGCCCTGGCTGGGATGATTTAGTTGGGGATTGGTCCTGCTTTGAGCAGGGGTTTGGACTAGATGACCTCCTGAGATCTCTTCCAACCCTAATCTTCTATGATTCTATAGCCCTGCCTAGCAGCAGGGGACCTTTTAACTTATGCTGTAGGGGCTCATGCTTTAAGATCAATTAAGGTTCAATTCTCACTGCTGACAACCCACCCAGGGGCATGGCATTACATGACTAGGAATTAGTATCACCTGATGGCTGTTTGACTGCCTGGCATCTCCCATCCCAGTTATCACTAGACAGGTACTTACATCACAGAAGTGCCCTTTGTGGTCCCAAAGGAAGCAGCCTTTGGACTGTAGCAGTCATGGAAACTGAGCTCCTAGAGGTGGTCTGGTCAGGCTGGCGTTAGGGAAGCGTGTGTTGCTGCTGTCCATGTTCTGCAGGATGTGCAGGAGACCTACGCTGCCAAGGCTATCTGTCAAATGCCTTTTAAAATCACGACATTTGCACATAAAACGCTCGGCGTGTTTTGGAAGAGAAATGTAATCTGTGCAATTGACATTTTATACCTGTAATTATGATAAAAGCTCACAGTGGAAATCTGCTAGTGTTTCCAGAGAATAAATCATTTTAGCCTTTTGCTATTAAGAATTCAAGGATCAGCCCTGAGCTGAAAACTAGGAACAAGTGGTAACAGTTCTGCTCACAGCTGCCACCTCATGCCTCTGAGATGAAACACACTGTGGAGAAAGAGATATTGTGCCCCAAAGCCTCCCCTCGTTTCTTTGCTGCAACAGTCACCGTTGCTTTTACCCTGTTTCCCCGAAAATAAGACAGTGTCTTATATTAATTTTTGCTCCCAAAGATGCGCTAGGTCTTATTTTCAGGGGATGTCTTATTTTTCAGAAATGAAAAATGCCTTATTATCGGTGGATGCCTTATTATCGGGGAGGTCTTATTATCGGGGGGATGCCTTATATTACAACGAGAGGCAAAACTGTAAGTAGGCCTTATTTTCGGAGGATGTCTTATTTTCGGGGAAACAGGGTAAGACTGTCTAGTATCCAGCCTTGTTGCTTTAATCTGTCTATTTACGGTATTTGTAAAGACCAGTCACCATTGTTGTCATAGTAAGGGTGGGCGGGTAGATTTTGTGCCAGGCTTCTACATTTTCATGGCAATTTTGCAAAGTAAATAACATTAACATTTGCATGTTTGTCATTAGGCTTCAGAGTCAACACGCTATTGAGATAAACAGAAACATTTTACACCTCTTGGAGCTATGGGATCTAAGCCAAAGGTGGGCTATGTGCATCCTAGAATGGACACCTATACTACATTGGGTAGTCTGATAGTTCAGAGGTGATATAGTCAGTGGGAGTAAGCACACAGCAGGGGCAGACACGGTTCCAGCAATGGGATCATGCAGAAAATCAGGTAGATGGAGTAATGATCTTAGCATAAACAATCTTTGTTTTCTTTAAGTTTTAGTTCAATATTGTCACCACTCTGCCAAGCAGTACAAGATATTGGAATTTCCTATTGGAGTTGATCCTGGGATGCATAAACAGGAGAATCTTAAGGAGGAACAGCAAGGTCATATTACCTCCATATTTGGCACTGATGCAACCACTACTGGACCACTGTGTCCAGTTCTGGTGCCCACAAGTCAAGAAGGATGTGGATAAATTGCAGAGGGTTCAGAGAAGAGCCACAAGAATGATTGAAGGATTAGAAAACCTGCCTGATAGTGATAAGTATCTGAGGGTAGCCGTGTAAGTCTGTATCCACAAAAACATTCACTCCAGGCATCCGAAGAAGTGAGGTTTTTTACCCACAAAAGCTTATGCCCAAATAAATCTGGTAGTCTTTAAGGTGCCACTGGACTCCTTGTTGTTTTTGCCTTATAGTGATAGACTCAAGGAGCTCAATCCATTTGGCTTAACAAAGAGAAGGTTAAAGGGTGACTTGATCAGTCTATAAGAACAAACATTTAATAATCTGCTCTTCAATCTAGCAGAGAAAGGTCTAACACGATCCAATGGCTGGAAGTTGAAGTTAGACAACTTCAGACTGGAAATAAGGTGTATAACTTTTTAATGGCGAGAGTAATTAACCCTTGGAATGATTTACCAAGGGTCGTGGTGGATTCTTCATCACTCACCATTTTTCAATCAGGATTGGTTGTTTTTCTAAAAGCTCGGCTCTAGGAATTATTGTGAGCCAGGTCTCTGGTCTGTGTTATACAGGAGGTCAGTCTAGATGATCACAACGGTCCCTTCTATCCTTGGACTCTATGAATTAATGAGGAGTTTGGGCATTTTCTTAGTGTAACTTATTTTATTTCCACTAGCTACACCAGTCCTTGAACTTTGGTATTTTTGGAGAGGGTGTGGGGGGAGAAATTAATCCCAGTGTCCTTCTCACCAAATTCTAGTGTTGGCATTCTATTTTGCCTCTCTATTTTCTCCCTGTGGATGGAATTGGAGAAATTCTTCTCCTTTTTTTGTCCTACGCTCTCAGGTAGCATTGTTGTGTGCTGCTTCCCCCCAGAGGTGGCTGCACTTTGGTGCTGGACAAAGTGATCCCTCTGTAATTTGTACATCACCTTGTAGAGAGGTTTAAGACAGTATAAAGTTTATTATTCAACCAAAAGTGATGGGGCTCCAGAGAGTTTGTATGTACATAGAATGAAAAATTCCCTCAACTGCAGTCAGATTTCATGGCTTGTGCTATGCAGGAGGTCAGACAAGATGGGGTTAAAATCTAATAATAAAAATATATAATTGTTAAAATAAAATAAAAATCTATGACATAATAATTAACAAATCATCCATCAACAGCCTCATTCTTATCCTGAATCTTTCTGTAAAACTAACCTGCTCTCAATGACAAGCAAAGCAAGGAAACGCCGGAATGAAAATGGAGGAGTAGGTAGATGAGAAAAACTAATGAGCAGAGCACAGAATGAAGACTGCCTGGAAAGGGTATGGAAGAGGCAGAATGGGGAGATATACTTTCCTTGAACCAGGAGAGAGCCTCTGAGAACTGAGCTGGGAGGCTTTTATGGAATGTGCCCCAGCCAAGATAAGCTACTCAGTTATATTTGTTCAGCATATTTCAAGTAATAAGACACCCCAGAGTGTATAATAATGTGTTGGGATAACCCCATGCTTCTGATGCTGGAAGAGAAGATGGAGCAACATCACAGACTGCTTAAATCACAGGGGAAGAGGTCTTCTCCCTGCAGAATGAATGGCCCAGAGTGACTACCGGATAGACTTATTTCAGAAGGATTTCTTTGTTTCATGGTGTTCAATTTAGCTGAAGCAACAGATGCCATTCTAAGATAAGGCAACATGTTCTGTATTAAATGTAGAGTGTTGGCCCTGCAGTTCACAGGAAAGCTGTGTGCCTAGTTATTGGCGCAAGAGATGCCCTGGTTCTAGTCCCTGCTCTGGAAGAGGAGTGGGGTCTAGTGGTTAGAGTAGCAGAGGGGAATTGGGAGTCAGAATTCCAGGGTTCTAGTCCCAGCCATGCCATCTGTGCACCGTATCTCCTGGGGCAAATGACTTCACCTCTCTCAGCCTCAATTGAAAAATGGCAATCGTAATTGTTCTTGAGTCCTGCCCCAAGCAAGGCCCATGTGCACAGAAGCAAGTCACTAGCCGGTGCCCCCTTGTAGCTGGGGGCGTGAGTTGCTGGGTCTTCCCCTTGATCACCTCCATCTGGGTCTTCCGTGGCCTAGCCCCCTGGCCAGGTCACTTAAAAATTCAGTCCCCTACCAGGGTACGCCAAGTCCCCAAACCAATACGCCCTTCATCCATAGCCCGAAAGGAACATCAACAAAAGGTCTTTTGCCCCTTTCTTCTCACTCCTCTCGCAGCCCTGACTCCTGAGGTAGGGTTGCCATGTGTCCGGTTTTCAATCGGAATGCCTGGTCGAAACGGGACCCTTGCGGCCGACCGGGCCGTTAAAAGTCCGGTCATCAGCACAGCAGGGGCCCGGGGCTAAGGCAGGCTCCCCGCTTGCCTAGCTCTGCATGGCTCCAAGAAGCGGCTGCCAGGTCCCTGTGGCCCCTAGGTGCCTGGGTAGCCAGGGAGGCTTCGTGCACTGCCCCAGCCCCTAGTGCCAGTGCCGCTGCTCCCAATGGCTGGGATCTGCCGCCAATGGGAGCTGGGATCTGCCGCCAATGGGAGCTGCGGGGGCAGCGCCTACAGGCGCAGCGCCTTCGGGCACGAGTGGAGCCTCCCTGGCAGCCCATGTGCCCAGGGGCTGCACTGCAGGGACCTGGAGGCCACTTCCTGGGAGCCGCAGTAAGCGCCAAGGGGACCCCGCACTCTGAACCTGCTCCAGCACCCCAACTCCCTGCCTCAGCCCAGAGTCCCATCTCTCACCCAAACTCCCTCCTGGAGCCTGCCCCCTGCCCCCCGTCAACTCCCTGCCCCAGCCCAGAGTCTCCTCCCTCACCCAAACTCCCTCCTGGAGCCTGCCCCCCCCAACACCCTGCCCCAGCTCAGAGTCCTCTCCTTCACCCCAAACCCATCATCCCAGACCCCGCCCCAGAGCCCACACCCTGAGCTGGAGCCTGGACCCTGAACCCCTCAACCCCAGCCCACAGCCCCTCCTGTGCCCCAAACCCCTCATCCTGTGCCCCAACCCAGAGCCTGCCCCCCGCAGTCGAAGTCCTCACACACCCCGCACACACTCCAACCCCCTGCCCCAGCCCGGAGCCCTCTCCTGCATCCCCAGCCCCACCCCAGGGCCGGCACACCCAGCCGGGGCCCTCACTCCCCTCCTCTACCCCAACCCCAACCTCAACCCCAACCCCAACCCCCTGCCCCAGCCCAGTGTAAGTGAGCGAGGGTGGGGGAGTGTGAGCAACAGAGGGTGGGGGGATGGAGCGATTGGGGCGGGCCTCAGGGAAGGGGCGGGGCAGGGGTGTTCGGTTTTGTGAGTTTAGAAAGTTGGCAACGCTATCCTGAGGCTTTCTCCTGGGACCCCAAGTACAACTTAAACCACAGTGTGTTGGGCTCCTCTTCAGTTCCCTGGTCCTCTTGTGGAACGCCGGCCCCCGGACTGCCACTCTGGAGCCAGGTCCTAGGTCCAGGGGCCCGCCACGGAGTTAGCGCCTCTTCTGCAGCTCAGCTCTCCAGCCACAATCCAGCTCGACTGCTCTCCTCTGCTGCCAGCTCCCAACTGCTGGGCTTCCTCCCTTTCTCAGTCCTACACCCAGAACGGGTATGGCACGGTGGGCTGAAGCCCACCCTCTCCCTTGGCTTCAGAGCCTGAGCTCCAGCCCGAGCTGCAACATCTACACACTCTTTTTAGCATAGTAGCGCTAGGATGGCCACCTTTTCAAAAGGTGGGACACATGCAGGAGACCCGTCCTCCTCTGTAGCCACATCCCCTGCCCCTCTTCATCCCCGAGACACTGCCCCCTGGCCAGGCTGGAGGCCAGAGCTGGACCATTAAGAGCCACCCAAGGAATCCAGGCCATTGTGAGGAGCCTCAAGCCCTCCACTTGCCCTGGGGGTGAGGACACAGGCCGGGGCTGCTCCTAAATACCTTTGTGGATCTGGGCCATGCTTCACAGAGGGGTTGTGAGAAGAGTTGATCAAAAACTGGGGGGAGGGGTCCCCTGTGTATTTTTTCACAGGCAAATTGTCCTTCTGATTTCTCCCAGGACATTTTGGAACAAAACTGAACCATGAATTTGTTTCCTTAAAACAGTAAAAAAAAAAAAAAAAAGTTTGAAAATGTGGGATTTGTTTCCCTTCCCTCTCCAGGGCTCTAGAGTTGCTTTCAAATTAGAAAAAGTTGGAAGAGCATCAGAAAGCGCGTGGGGGGGAACCCACCATTTCAAAATAAAAAACGTTGAGGGTGGGGGTTTCTAAACAAAACATTCCAGAACATCGAAGAATTTCTTCAAAACCCACCAAGATTTTTTCAGTGAAAAATGTCAGTTTTGACAAAACCCTAGTCTTCAGCGAAAAAAACCCTTCTGTCAGAAAAATGTTGACTGGCTCTAGTTGTGATCTTAAGGAGTCCGCATCAAGCCTGTTGAGGTCGTCAGGCAAAAGGCCCTGCAGAAGTGAGAAGTTTTGTGACCGTCTCTCTCTCTTTAGTTTAAGTACCACGGTTTGCTTTCCCCTCACAAATGCCTTCTATGCCACACCGCTGACACAAAGAGGGTGAAATTCATCCCATGCAGGGGACCAGCACAATAAAACCTCAGCACCCTTCACATCCTCCTCAGAGAAGTTAGGGGCTGTTCTGGGATCTCCCTGTTATAATTAGCTTGAGATGGGGAAGATCATTTGCTAAACACTTCAGTATTTGGGTGCCAGAATTTGAGGATTTGGGTCCCAGATACCACAGGATGGGGGCCATATAGGTAGATAGTTTTGAATCTATCTTCTTTTCTTATCAATCAGTCATCTAATCTGGTTTAGCTTCTAATTCTGGGTGACGGTTAAGGCAAGGGGTTGGTTCTTATATTATCCTGGCTGCTTTGCCTATTGATAATTACAGTCTCTCTACTGGCTCAATCTAATTAAGTTCTCGGTGAATCTTTGCTTCACCGATGACCGATCTTCATAGAGAATGCCAATATGGCTGGGTTACAGTGAAGGAACCAGTGCTATGAAAATTATTCCACTGAATAGTTTATTGGACAAACTTTTCCCTCCTTTTCTGCTTTTGGGTTGGCTGCACTTAAGTCTTGGTTGTCTTCACAGATAATTGGTATTTGGAATAAATACTAACCCATCCGCATTTCAATTATATTCATTAATTTAGAGTCCTTCAAGGACTAGACAGGTAGAGATGGGTTCAGTTTGCACAGGCATTTAAGGGGAAACTTTTCCAGGATATCTTTGCATTGAGACACAGTTTAGGATCTGTCAGACCTGTGTCCTACTTGTATTGCTCTATGGGTCAGAAACCTGAACCCTTTTCCAGGCAGTCTTGGAGCAGCTAGATGCATTCCATAAGGTCTATCAGCACCAAATCCCGAGTGTAAAGTGGTTTGACACTGAGTGAAAAGTCTCAGTTTTGCAGAGATCTGGCCTCCCTTGTGGCATTGTATGCTCTTTGGCCATGGCTTCAGGATAAACAAAACACGCCAGCATGCTGTGCTCTCAAACTCTCCAGCCACATGTGAAGGGGTGCAGGACCTGGTGGTGGCCACATGGCCGCCCCAGACATTTGTGGATTTGCAGGATTGAGCCAGATCTGGGAACTTCACTACACCATGGCTGGTGTGACACCATCAACCGTGGTCGCTCCGGCAGGCGCAAAGGTCCTTAGTAGATTACGCAGGTTTGATGACTGTATTCTGCCCTAGATTGAGTCCTCTGCAATGTTACCTTTTAATATCCCATCTCTCTGCAAATTATATTTTGTATCACAGCAAGGTGTGGAGGCCCCAATCAGTATCAGGGCCCTGCTGTGCTGGGGGCAGTACAAACCCATAGTAAGAGATGATCCCTGCTCCGAATCTAAATAGACAAGGGAAGCAAAGGTAGGGTTAATAATGATGCCCCATACTGAGCTCTTCATCTATAGATCTCAAAGTGCTTCGTAAAGGAGGACAGTATCACAATCCCCATTTCGCAGATGGGGAAACTGAGGAACAGAGTGGGGAAGTGACTTTCCAAGGCCCCCCAGCAGCAGAGCCAGGATTAGAACCCACCTCTCCTGAGTCCCAGTCTGGTGCACTACCCATTAGACAATGCTGTCTCCCCCATTAGTATCCCCATTTTCTCTGAGGCACAGAGCGGTTAAAGGCCAGCTCCTCAAAGGTGTTTATGCTCCTAAATCTCCATTGATTTCAATGGAGGAGCTTAAATACCTATGAGAATCTGGGCCTAAGTGACTTACCCAAGTCTGTAGCAGAGCTGGGAAATGACGCCCACCCCAGTGCCTTAGCTACAAGAACAACTTTCCCCTCCCTTGCTAGTCATTAAGTGCTAGAGTCCAGCTGCTTGGTTCCTAGTCAAACCTGTGCAGGTCAAGGCCTTTTGGAGCTGCAGGAGTCTCCGTTCTAACCGGCCCACCCCTTTGCGATGAGGCATCTGGCGTGAGAGAAAGAGAGAACCTTGTATGCAGGGAAACAGTTCAGCTCAAGTCTAGATGCAATGTTTCAGGGGGTCAGACAGGCTGGGAGAAGATGAGGAGAGCAACCTTGTCTGTCCTCCTCAGCAGCACCATGGAGAACACTACCACAGAGACGTCCACCAGCCTGGAGCCCCATTTCCAGCACTGAGAGATGGAGTGAGGGTGTGAGTAGGGGCTGGTCTTCTGGTTACAGCACCAGGACCCAGGATATCCAGCCCCTTGTTTCTTCTCAGCTCTCGCACAGACCCACTGTGCAACTTGGCAAATCTCTCTCCCTCTCCCTGCCTTGGTTTCCCCAGCTGTAAGTGGGGGGAATACTCGCTATCTCAGGGGGGCTGTGGATAAGTTGTAAGGCACTTGGTGATCCTCAGATGAACAGAGCTATAGACAGGCAAAACTTGCTTACAGGAGCTGGCTATACGCCTTTTCTCTTGACATCGCGGAATCTTTGTTGCAAACTCCTTGTCTAACAAAATCCTTAGTGTGCTGCCAGTTCAAAGAGCCAGGTGGTGGTCAGCTGCCATCAGAAACAGCTGTTCCCAGGGGAACGGATAGATCCTGGAACTAATTATGGGCTGCAGATCCTTTCACCTCTCGACTGCCCGCTAGGATAGGGGCTGGCCATTAGGGGGAAGCCAGCGTGTCTGGTGCTGCCACGTTCTGCAGTCTCCACACCTGTCTAAGTTCTCTAAAAAGGAGCTTGGCCTTAATATCAGTCATGCAATGTCGCCCCCGCTGCCCCATATATCTTACCGGCCGTGGAACCTGATGGTTCAACTTCACAGCACCTTTCATCCTGAAGTACTTCACAGACGATATAGTATATGGTGCATGTACCTTAAATGTGGCAATGCTGCCACTTCGGGGTCAGAAGACCACCGCAGCTGTTTGACTGTGAGCAGCATCCAGTTTAAACGATACGGGAGTTCGGTAGGCACAAGATTCATGTGTGGAGACTCAAGTTGAAATTTGGACTGGTCCCTGGGGTTCAGAAGCTCGTAAATCCAAAGCATCTGGTGCTGGCTACTATGGGAGGTGGGTTAGTGGGCGAGACAGACCCCTGGTAGGGTGACCAGATGTCCCAATTTTATAGGGAGATTTCCGATATTTGGGGCTTTTTTTTATATGGGTTCCTATTATCTCCCACCCCCGTCCCGATTTTTCACACTTGCTGTCTGGTCACCCTAACCTCTGGCCAGGTCCAGTCTGGCTCTGCCTGTGCGTCCACCAGGGCCCATGAAATCTTGGATACTAAATTTCAATGAAGACCCTTAGCTCTCACCTGTGGATCCCAAAGTGCCTCGCAAAGGTGGGCAAGTATCATTATCGGGGGGAAAACCGAGGCATGGAGATTGCTGATGTGCCTTGCCCAAGGATCCGGAGAAAGTCATCGACAGGGCTGGGAAGAGAACCCAGGTCAGTTTTACATCTCATTCCTAATGTCGTCGGCTCCGGGAGCATGATTGCTAGCTCCAGATTGGGGCATCCTCGTACGGCCGCTGCGTACCCCGTGTCCGTTAGTGTATTTGAAACACCAGGGCTGCAAGTTCCAGCAACGTTTAACCCTGGAAGCGGGTCCCACCTGGTAGAGAGCTATGTTCAGAGGTCAGCTGAACCAGAATGACTGGGAAGCGTGTCCTGCTGATGCCGTGCTGTGCCTGGAGTCTCACAGCACCCCCAGCACCATCCTGGGGAACTGGTTCAATGCTCCAAAAGGGAAGTGTCTCCTGCCGAGTCATCATCACCACTTCCAGTGGCCGCTTCATTCCGCCCCCTGCCCAGAGGCCTTTCCAAGTCCTGACCCAGCCGAGCTTGTGAGCCAACAGGACTCACAGCGTGTCTGTCTGCTAGCCCCTTAAATCAAAGGAGATTCCTTTCTCTGCATGGATTCCTGCCTGGAATTGCTTCAATTAACAGTGCAGTTAAGCAAGACCTAGTACTGGATGTACAATCATTGGGGGGATGATTTTTATAACACTACCCAAGAGCCAGAGACTACAGTTGTGGCTTTCGGATCCTTGGAATCCTTTATTGTTTGCGGCTAATACAGTCACCGCAGACGTGGTGTGCGGTAGGTTTATCTTTCGCGAAACCTCAGCCAGTGGTAGATATTATTAGACGAGGTCTTAGTGATTCTGAACGTTAAACCAAACAGCACAAAAGCACATGACAGTAACGAAAGCCAGGAAGGAATGTGAGAAATTAATCTGGACTGAGCCCATTTCACACCACGTAAGGGGCAATTTGGTGCAAATGGGGCCATTCGTGGTAGCAAGCGCTATGCTCCATAAGAAGACCAGGCCTTTAGATTATAAGAAGGGACCTGCTGCTTTATTGGCCGGGAAAATGCCATGAATACTTCTCTCCATCTTTGTTCGTCTTAGAATTTTCTCTAGCACCCCCCACCGTAAGCACTGTAGCACTTGACAGGTAAATTAGTTCAGATGGCACATTCATCCCTTGCGAGCTTGATGTGTCTTCTGCTGGTCTCTGCTCCCAGTAGAGTTGCCACCCGTCTGGTTTTCACCGGGACAGTCCAGGTTTCGGCTTGTGTCCGGGTGCCATTTGACAAGCCCTGATGTCCTTTTTTTTCTTAAATCTGGCGGAGGGGGGGAAGGAAAGAGGCAGAGAAGGGGCGGGGCCTCGAAGGAAGAGGCGGAGCAAGGGTGGGGCCTTGGAGGAAGAGGCGGAGCAGGGATGGGGCCTTGGCGGAAGAGGGGGAGCAGAGGCGGGCCCTCGGGGGAAGAGGCGGAGCAGAGGCGGGCCCTCGGGGGAAGAGGCGGAGCAGGGGCGGGGCCTTGTGGGAAGAGGCGGAGCAGAGGCGGGCCCTCAGGGGAAGAGGCGGAGCAGGGGCGGGGCCTCAAGTTCCGGTTACTGGCCATTAGAATATTGGCAACCCTAGCTTTCATACAGCATAAACTCTACTATAGCATGGGTCTGTGTCCTCCTCTAGCAGCCAGTCCAGTGACAGAGAGACTCTGATCCCAGTGGAAATGTCTCTGTCCAAAAGAAGGGTCTTTGCAGCATGCCCAAAAGGGGGCCAGACACTGGGCCCAGCACATCTAGAAGCCCATTCCACAGCTGTACCCCTCCCAAGCGGGACAATTCTTTTCCAGCTCTTGCCTGCTTCATGAGCTGCCTCCGCCCAGAGGAGCACAGCTGCCTTGAGGGGTCATGGACGGAGACGCGGCGGCTGATGTAGCTAGATCCTGACCTGAAGAGGCTGGCAGCCACATTGCACATGAGCTGGGGCTTCTGCCTTGCAGCCCTCTTTAGGCCCAGACGCTCTGAGTTACCATAATCCAGATTGGAGGTGACGCAGGCTAGGATCAATGTGGCCAGATCCTCATTTAAACAGGGAATGCAGCATTGTGGGGGTGCAGCCCAGCCAGGGTCACCCCCCTCCTTAGCAACCCCTGGATCCAGCACTGTGCAGGGCAGAGCCATGTGGCAGCTCCCCCCACCCCCAGCCGTGTGACCTTGGGGAAGAAAGAAATTCCAAGGCGGAGCCAGCCCAAGAGGCCAAAGAAAGGAGCAGGTACAGAAACATCCTCTGGTGGACAGGACATTAGCCTGGTGCTTAGGAGACCTGGGTTCTATTCCTGGTTCTCATGATCCTCTCGGCGCATGACCTTGAGCAAGTCACCTTATCTCTGCTTCCCCTCCCATGCTTGGTTTGGCTAGACCGGAAGCTCTCCAAGGGCAGTGGCCATGTGTTTGTACAGCAGCTAACACCAAGGAGTCCTCATCTCCAGTGGGGCCGGTGGTGGGGGGTACAAACCCCACGCTGGGAGAGGAGAGTTCTGGAGCAGCTCGCTTTTCCCTAAGAGCAGGCATGGGCTGGAACGCTCATCCTAGAACAGAACGGCTCTGTTTCTCAAACCATCTAGCCCTCCAGGAATACTGCCATGTTTGCCTTTATCTGTAATATTGGTATATTTTATTAATTATTATTGTATTCTGAGTCAAGAGCCCTCCACACCTTATAAATCTGAATTAATATTAATTCACTCTACCTTTGGCATCTGCAGCAAACATGTCTGTCAAGGCATTCATTTCCCCCTCCTTTTGAATTCTTTAGTTCTGTAACTTTGTATTCGATTCCTAACACGTAACTGCTCACTTGTATTACACCTAGGTGGTGCAGCCTAGCGGTTAAGTCACTGGCTCCCAGCTCTCCCCCTGTCTCCAGCATCCCTTGCCAGCAATCACAGCAATGCTGAGACAGCCCACCTTTCGGCCAATAGCAACTCAGCCCTCCGGCTTTCCGGTAGCCGACATGAAATGAGTTTGGTGGGTCTTAGTGCAGTTACTTTGTCTGGACAAAGCCTGGACAAATCTCACTGTCACAAACCCCCCCCATTGCGGTTCGTCTCAGGCAGAGAGATCACGCAGGTGGGGGGCCACGTTCCTAAGCGCTCTGAACTCCCAACTCAGGCCGGATTTCTCAAACAAGTTCAACTCCCATTTAGGCTCCTCAACACGGGCCAGAAGTTGCCCAGAGGTGTCCTGTGCGGTGAGATATGAGGCACGCTGGTTGGGGCGGGATGGGAGAGAAACCCACATTGCTTCTTCCTCTGAGGGGAAAAAAGAACTTCAGCGTCAAGGCGCCTTCTTACTGCGCCCTGCGAGAGAGACAAAAATCCCTGTGGTGACGCCTTGCTTGGAGGCTTCTTTCTTTCTCCCTCCCCTGCTCCTGCCCCGGACATCTGAAGGTTCTGTACACCTGGCTCTCATTTCTTTTGCCTGACCCACCAGCGCACTTCAAAGATAAGAGGACCTTCAGCAGAGCCAAAATTTACAAGGCTTAACAACCGGCTCAATCGTTCCTGAAAGCAAAGAAGTTGTTTTCTTGCTCCTAATCAGTGTGAATCTGGCGAACGACCTAACCGAGCGTCTGGTGTTTTCCACATGTCAGCTAATACCCGTATCCCAGTTTACAATCGGAGGATCGTCCCCCTGCCTGTACAATAGCCTGGCTCTTCTCTTTGGCACCGTTCCAGCCCCCAGACCTGAGCATTCCCCACTTGCTTTGAAAGATTTCTCTGTGAGCTCAGCCCGCCGACTTCAGTTCAGCATTTTGCTAGGAATCCTGCTGTGCTTTTCGCCATGTTCTGCACCGAGGCAAGATCCCAAATGGCTCAGGTTTGGAATGAAGTCATTCCGAGCCTTGAATAGACCCGGGTGTATCTTAGCACTGCAAAGGACAGTAAACCCGGGTGTATCTTAGCACTGCAAAGGACAGTTCGTTTTCACATCAGCAACTAGTTTTGCTGTTGACGTTTATCCACAGGCATCCATTTCTACAACCCAATTCTGGAAGATTCTTTTTCTCTAAGCCACGCACCGTATTACGGATGGGTTATTTTTTCATGCAGGGTTCTAGCCATGCCTTAGAATGTTGTTACCTATTGTAGGCTCCGACTGGATAGCTTTTTGCAGGGAAGGACTCCAAAGCTACCTATGGCCCTGATCCAGGAAGCACTTAAACAAGAACCTAACTCCATCCCTAGTCATAGAATCGTAGGACTGGAAGGGAATTGGGGCCCATATGATGTAGCACCGGTGATTTGGGGCAGGAATTTGCAAACCTCGGTGCCTAAAGTGAGGGTCCCAAATTACCATATATATCTGCACCTAAATGAACACGGTGACGTTTCTAAAGGTGCTGAGAGTTCAATCCTTGAGGGGGCCACTTGGGGATCTGGGGCAAAATCAGTACTTGGTCCTGCTAGTGAAGGCAGGGGGCTGGACTCAATGACCTTTCAAGGTCCCTTCCAGTTCTAGGAGATGGGATATCTCACCTGCAGGTCCCATTGACTCTAGTGGGGTTTGTGGATGCTGAGCACCCCTGAAAATCAGACAACTTTTAGGTGCCCAATTATGGTAATTTAGGAGCCTCACTTTGAGCTCCCGGGTTGGAAAATTCTAGCCTTCGTAGGCGGCCTTCGTCCATTATCAAGTCAACGCTTCTTTGAGGAGGTAGAGAGTATTGCGCTATTAGAGCCAATGGATGAAATTCTGGCTCTGTTGAAGTCACTGGGAGTTTTATCATTGACTTCAGTGGGGCCAAGAGTTCACCCAATCTCTTTTAGATGGCAGATAAAACTGAGGGCCTGGTCACCTGTTGTAATTAAAGATCCTAAAGATTAAACACCCATCAGGAATGGTCTAGTTATTACATAGTCCTGCCTTGAGTGCAGGGAACTGAACTAGATCACCTCTCGAGGTCTCTTCCAGTCCTACACTTCTACAATCCCCGGGCATTTTTTGCAAGAGTGTTAGCCCTACTGACTCGGCCAAGTCCAACTTGTATAATCATATTCTTCCAAATGTAGAGTCCCTCTGCTCTTTCAGCTAATCATTATGTTCTTCTTGTCCTCTTGCTCTGTGGTGTAGTACAGCATTGCTGCGTGCTGTTATGAAGTTGCTATGTCCCACACCAGAGCTGTTTGCATTTCAATGCTGGATGAAGCGATCCATATACGGAGATTGTGTATTGATCTTATAAACTGTCATGTGTGGAAAAATGCTGTGCGTTGCTATCTCAGTTGCACAGAAGACAAGTGAAAGGTGGGCCCACACTCTTCTCTGGTGTAACTGCTGAAGTTACACTAAGGATATATTTGGCCCAGTGTTTCTGTGTGTACATGATGGATGTCCCTATTGGAATCTAGGTTACAACAGTTCATTAGTGAATTAGCTTTGCTGCTCTGGGTAATTGGGTTCAAATCTTGCCATAAGACCACATACGACAGTAAGTTTGCTGTTTGCCTTGTCCTGGTCTCCCGTCTCACTCATTTGACAGTACTTGGTGTTCTGTTTTCAGAATACCAGGCCTGAAATACCAGGGCTGAGGTGTATTCGCTGTGCAGATCCATATGCCACTGGCCTGGGGATGAGTATCCAGACACAGGGCCCTTTGGGGGTTCAGGCTGGCCAGCCCCAGAACTCTACTTGCTCCCCACAACAGTGGAATTAAGTATCTATTGTGCGCGTGCACAACATTGACTGGTTTAAATGAAAACATCTTTGTTAAATAGTTACGTTCTGTCTCCCTA
The DNA here is from genome assembly GCF_013100865.1 of Trachemys scripta elegans. Classification (NCBI taxonomy): domain Eukaryota; kingdom Metazoa; phylum Chordata; order Testudines; family Emydidae; genus Trachemys; species Trachemys scripta. The sequence goes on from NC_048302.1 coordinate 136,573,038, forward strand.
AATTCCCCTTACTGTTACAACTATATGGTATTCTTCTGTCCTACCATGTTCTGCCGTGATTTGTATTTTTCATCCAGGTGAAGGCTGAATTTCAGTGGTGAGTGACATTACTTTATATGTGGACAGACAGACAGATAGATAAAAGGGACCGTATAGATAGACAGAGGGGCTGGTATAGACTAGCTGGACAAATATTAAGATAGGTAGCTAACTGGTTCTGTATAGAGTAGATGGATGGATGGCTGATATATGAGTATTAATTATTTGGGTGAAACTCAGGTGGTGGGGATGTGTTTCATTCAGAGCATTTTTCCATCCTGCACACCCCAGATGTTCTGGAGAGCCCTTGCGGTAATGCTAGCCAGCTTCCCCTTTTTACCTTTTTAGTGAGTTATGGCCCTCTCTGGTTTTTACTCTGTAAAGCCCGAAGCCTCAGGGTTCACAAGGAGTTTAGCATCTCCATACGGCGCAACTCCATGGCAAATGCATTGGGCTCCAGCTGCGCTGATCACAGGAAACAGCCTCGCTGCTGAGCCAACCACGGTTAGCTTGTCAGGACGGACGAAAAGCGCTTTCTTTTGCAAAGAAGAAAGGCGAGCAACACCCATCCTCAGGGCTCTGCTCTGCATTCTGTTCTTCTGGAGCGCTCATAAACCTCTGGCAGATCCCCCAGCTCCATGCAGCGCGATCAGCGCTAACCAGAGAAAAACAGCTCGGTAAATGGGGAAGGGCTCCTGTAAGATTTACAAGGTTTCCCGTAGGTTCCAAATGCAGCGGCTACGTTTTATTCCATGCAGGTTGCACTTGGGTCTCATGGTGGAAAAGGTGTGCCCGTGTGTGTACCCTCTCAAGGTGGAAAAGCCACAGGTTGTGTGTTTGCACACATGCGTGTGTAACGCCGAGAAACCCCAGTCGTCAGCAGGCAGGATCGAACCTGGGACCTCTGGAGTTTAGTGCATGACCCTCTACTGCATGAGTGAAAAGCCAAATGGCTCTTTGCTAAGGCTGTAGAGCAGACTCATTTATCTCTCTCTCGAAGTGGTCGCGGTGCCACTGGATGGGACAGACACCATACCCAGGAGGCGTGTGGGTTACACGTACAAACGGAGTTCATAAAATGTAAATGCAGTATGGTCAGTCATCAAACAACCCTGCCCATTCCGCCGGGACGAAAGAGACAACACAGAATGCAGGAGGATTAGGAGTCCACAGTCCTTCTCTGTGGGCAGGGCCTTCTCCTGCTGCTGCTGTTTCTCTAACCTGGCGGTAGGAAGAGACTCCGTGACTTGCATGAAATCAGCCGGCTGGTCAGCAACACAGCCAGGGATAGAACTCAGGTCTCCTCACTCATATCCTCTCCACTGGACCACATTGCCCTCCTACAAAAGCCAAGCGTCAATCTGACAGAGAGGAAGCTTGTGGGTTAATGGAGGTGGAACCACCCTGGGTCAGCAGCAGGGCTGGATCTTAGGACTCTGAGCACAGATCTCTCCCACCCTGACATTCAGGAGGAACTCCATTAACTGCCAGCAGCAGTAAGCTGTTACCTTCTTACAGATGAGCCACTAGAGGGTGCCAGTGGGTTACACAGCCAGTTCTTTAGACATGTGGGTTGTATTTTCACATCTTGATACACTGCACGACTGGGATGGCAGCTAGAAATAGGCCCAAAGGACGAAGCTTATTGGGAGATTATTGTCCTTTGTATTACAGGAATGCCTAGAAGTCAGAGCTGAGATCGGGTCCCATTCTGCTAGGTATGGCGCGCACACATAGTAAGAGACAGCCTCTGCCCTGAAGAGCTCACAATCTAAATTCCTAGATCCCCAGGCCAGAAGGGACCATTGTGATCATCTAGTCTGACCTCCTGCATGACACAGGCCAGAGAAACCCTGAAATAATTCCTGGAACAGAGATTTTAGAAAAACATCCAATCTTGATTTGAACATTTGTCAGTGATGGAGAATCCACCACCACCCTTGGTTAATTATTCTCACTGTTACAAATGTACCCCTTATTTCCTGTCAGAATTTGTCGAGCTTCGACTTCCTACTGTTGGAGCATGTTAGACCTTTCCCTGCTAGGCTGAAGAGCCCTTACTACATATTTGTTCCCCATGTAGGTACTCCTAAATTGTAATCAAGTCACCCCTCAACCTTCTCTTTGTTAAGCCAAATAGATTGACTCCTTGAGTAGGATTCCCCATTTATAATTACATTTTGAGACCTATCAGTTATCCATCTTTTACTCCACTTAATGTGGGCCATGTTAATTTTATATCTTTCTAGTTTTTAATCAAAATATCATGTGATACCAAGTCAATGCCTTACAGACATCTAAGTATATTACATCGCCACTATGACCTTTATCAACCAGACTTGTAACCTCAATAAAAAAGATATCCAGTTCGTTTGACAGGATCTATTTTCCATATACCCATGTTGATTGGCATTATTAAAGGAGGGTGATATAATTACAGTCCCACATCAGCTGCTCCATTATCTTGCCCAGGATTGATGTCAGGCTGACAAGCCTATTATTAGCCACGTCATCCTCTTTACCCTTTTTAAATATTAGCACAACATTAGCTTTCATCCAGTCTTCTAGAACTTTCCCAGTGTTTCAAGACTTATTGAAGATCAGCATTAAGGGCCCAGTGAGCTTCTCAGCCAGCTCTTTTAAAGCTCTTGAAGGCAAGATATCTGGACCTGCTGATTTCAAAATGTCTAACTTTAGTAGCTGCTAGTTAACATCCTCCTGAGATACCAGTGGAATGGAAAGAATGTTATCATCACCATATGATGAGACTACATCATCTGTTTTTTTCCCCAAGTACCTAACAGAAATATTTATTGAACACTTCTGCCTTTTCTGCATTATTATTAATAATTCTACCATGTCCATCTAGTAATGGACTAATACCATTATCAGGATTCTTTTTGTTCCTAATATCCTTTAAAAACTCCCTCTTATTCTCCTTCACTCTGCTGACCATAGATTTCACCTTGTGTCCCTTGGCTTCCCTTATCAATTTTTTACAATTCCTAGCTTCTGATTTATATTCATTACTACCAACATCTCCTTTCTTTCATTTGTTATAAATTATTATTATTTTATTATTACTATTTTATAGCTGCCATCACTTCCCCCTAAACCAGGTCGTTTTTTAAACCGATATGGCCTTCTTCCTCGGTTGTAGGATTGTGGCTTTTGGGGCATCTAGGAAGGGGTTCTTAAACAATTCCCAATTATCATTCACATTTTTCTGATTAAATCCTTCCTCCCAGCTGATCTGGCTCATAATTGTTTTCAGCTTTGTGAAATTAGTCCCTTTAAAGCACCAAGTATATATATATCACTGGTCTGGACTTTATTCTGCTTTCACATTATAAATGTGATCAAGTCATGACCACTTGTACCTAAATTGCCCTTCATTTTTAGTTCTGTGATCGGTTCCTCTTTATCTGTCAAGACAAGGCCTAATGTACAATTCCCCTGTGTTGGATGCAACACTTTTCTGAGTTAGGAAATTGTCATCGATAATGTTAAGAAATCCCAAGGATGTTTTAGTCTTGGCAGCATGAGGCTACCAGCATATTTCACTCAAGCTAAAGTCGCCAATGATCACCTGGCTTTTTTCCCTCCACATTGTAAACAGGTGTGTAAAGAGCTGGTCATCCTGTTCACTAATGTGATGGGGTGTCTGTAGCGGAAACCACCTCATACCCCATCTTGTGCTTTTCCTGTTAGAATGTTGGTCCATAAGCATTCTTCTTCCAAGTTATCAGGACTCGGAAAGAGGTAATGCCACCTTTGACATAAGGTGCCACTCCCCCTGCCCGTTTGCCCACTCAATCCTTCCTAAATCGATTGCAACCATTGATTTTAACATTCCAATTGTGGGCGCCATCCCGCCAGGTTTCAGTGATGCCAACTAGATTGAATTTCTACTCATAAATGAGCAAGTGTGTGTTACCCCGGCTCCTAGCTTTGGTGTACAGGCAATTCAGGAATTTCTTCTCTCCACGTCCTTCGGTTCCTTGAATAATTTTGTTCTCAACGTCTTGTTTTTGTGCTAACATGAGTAGATAGGACAGACAAGAGTTGGAGGAGAAACAAAAACATACCCAAGGTCACATGGCAATTCAGTAGCAGAGCTGAGTATAGAATCTGGTGGGATAACTCAAAGCTCCAAATTCATTGCCTTTCTCGTTAGGCCACACTGCTTCATAAGGCTGCTGGCCCAGACCCATCTCTAGCAATGACTATTTGCATAGCGTCTGTCACTTATGTGCAACCCAAACCGGTTTAGAAACTGGAATACTCCCCATCTGCAAATTCTTGTGCATCGCTCCCATTGGCTTCAGCATGCTATCCAAGGGGAGAACTTAGCCATACAGATAGGCCCAAATCTATAGGGCACAGGCGCACTGGAGAGCGGTGAGCTCAGGGAGAACTTTCCAGCCCACTGCACTCACGCGAGGAGCAGTCAAAATCGGGCTCCTGGTGGGTTCAAAGTGGGGTTACTGCTAAGAGAAGCGAGCAGCCCCAGAGATGGCGTGTCTGCTCAAGGCCATGGCTCCAGCCCCTGAGGGGACGGCAGGAGGGCAGTGCTTGTGGGGAGGTGAGATACATCTGTGATTGAGCTCTTATTGCCAAAGCTGTGCTCCAAAGCACCACAGAAGTATGCTGCACTTCATTATGATAATGCACCACCACTACCACCACCACCATGCCCCTGGAGCACCTCTCATCCTTCTGCCCAGTGTGCCCCTGCCTCAGGAGAGGAATACCGGAGCCCCAGAGAGCACCCTGGGCAGCAGCATTGCCATCTGTGTCCCACTGGCCTCTGAATGCACAGCAACAGGATGGGCTCATGTCTCCCGCTGCGCATGGAGTTCCAGATCATCGAGGGCCCAAGCCAGGAGAGCCAGAGCTGGCTCCCAGCAGCTTCCCATGTGGCCCCAAAGAGATGGGAGTCCATTCTCACCCAGGTCTCTTGCCTGCTCTCACACACTGGAAAAGCTGCTCCCAGGAGTGAGGGTGGGTAGGATAAAAGGTCTGACACAGTGAAAAGAGACCCCAGAGGACAAGATGTAAGGGGGTGGAGAAGGGCCTGGGACTTGTACTCAGTTTCCCCTGGCATCTCCCCAGACAATGGCAGCCACGCAGTCCCAAAGAAATAGGACATCTCTCGTATCCTGGCCAACCGCCTACTCCCACGGGGTCTGCTGCTGACGGGTCCCCCCCGTCAGCAGCAGACCCCGTGGGACTGCAGCTGAGCGTGGTCCTTCACAGCAGGAGGTCTGGAAGTACCCCTCTCCCCCAGTGAAGGAAGAACATGATCACCTACATTCTTGGCTGCTTCCAAGCCCACGTGGTCTGATGACCTTCAACATTTTCCATTAAAAGGGAGTTTCTTTCAGATGAAATGAAGCCCCTTAACCCCCCCCCCCCCAAAACGGAAGCTTTTGCCAAACAAATATAATTGTTGAATGGTCTCAGAATTTCCCAGGTTTGGATGAACCCTTTAAAATTAACTATTCCCCCCCATCCAACCCCTTTCCCGCTCTCCCCATTGCTGATTTTGGTTCATTAGCTTAGTCACAAGGGGAAGATTTTTCAAAGCAGAAAAAGTTCGGGGGTGGGGCATTTGGAGAAGCTGAAACTCAGTGGAACAAAGTCATCTTGGAAAGTTTTGCACATTTTTGAAAATTCAAAAAAAAATCTAGTTTGCCTAGCTTTCGTCTGTCTATGTGCATGACTATCTTTTACATTTTAAATATGTATGTGAGCATCTTCATATTTTATTATTATTATGCAGTAGTGCCTACCAGCACCAGTCATGGGCCAGGACCCCTTGTGTTAGGCGCTGTACAAACACAGACCAAAAAGTTGGTCCCTGCCCAAGGAGCTTATCCTTCATGTCTACTCCACATAAGCCTAAAAGTGACAGCTGCTCTGATATTTCGGTTTGACTTCTGGAACACGAGAGATGATGAAATCTTGAAATGTGCAGCTGGAAACAGGGTCCCCCCCCCCCCGCAAAAATGTCCCCACAAAATTACGCAAATGAAATGTTGAGGACTTGAAACCAAAAGAGAACTAGCTGATGCAGAAGTTCACAGAAAACTCTTCACCAGTTCTGCCCTTCTCTTCTCTCATGGGTCCTGTCTGCTGACGTGTACAAACCTAAACAAAGGATCTGGTTTTGCCATGAGATTTTTAAACTAATAGATTCCTGTGTCCTTTTTTAGTTGCCTTCTGGGTTCTGAGCCTTTAGGGATTGTTTTTTTCAAGCTTTTTCTCCACTACCATGAAAACTAGAAACTTACCGTGCTTAAAAAAAGTGAAAGTTGGGATTCTCACATAGTCACATGACTCCAGGAGCTGGGGTTATATGAAAAACATCACATATTACATGACTATATGAAACTCCACCCGACAGTGATTTCCTTCAGGTCTTTCACTGGCAGTGAAGGCTTTGGGGAGATTGCTACTTGGGTTTCGCACTCAAGTTAAATTCACCGACAGTCAGTGCTGCATTGAGTCAAAAATGAAGTTTTCACCTTTACACTGGGGTAAATCAGGATTTACTCCATCGGATTGATTGATGTAAATAAGGAGAAGAGGGCCAGCATCTCAGTTGCCTTGCTAGACAGTGCCAAAGAAAGTGACATGGTTTTCAGATGCATTTGCTAGGATACAATATTAAAAGGGACAGGAGTACTTGTGGCACCTTAGAGACTAACAAATTTATTAGAGCATAAGCTTTCGTGGACTACAGCCCACTTCTTCGGATGCACAAAAGCTTATGCTCTAATAAATGTGTTAGTCTCTAAGGTGCCACAAGTCCTCCTGTTCTTTTTGCGGATACAGACTAACACGGCTGCTACTCTGAAACCTAATATTAAAAGGGCATCCAGATGCTTCAGGGCATAACATGGGGTCAGGCAGGAATATGCCCCACGGTATGAGCATGTGACTGAGAATCAGGACTCCTGGGGCCTATTCCCAGCTCTGCCACTGACTCTTGGGCAAGTCATTTTAAAACTTGGTTGCTTAAAGATCAGCGTCTAGATCTATATTTCGTGGTTTGAGTTTCAAGTCAGCTGAACATCTACAGATGCTAACGAGGATTTAGGTGACTAACTTTAGGCAGCCCGGTTTGGAAGCTTTGGCTGTCTTCTCTCATTGCCTTAATATCCCCATCTGTAAAAAGTCCTACATGGAATGCAAATCTTTCTTTCCTCAAAGAGGTCTGATTAAACCAAAGATCCTGACTCCACAAGGCACTGAAGCACGTGCTTCACTTTAAACCCATGCTTAAGTCTCATTGAAGGCGATTGGAATTAAGGCACTTTGCTGACTCAGGGTCTAATTAATGACGGCCTTGAGAGTGCTTTGAGAACCTTGGCTGAAGGCTGCACTCTAAGCCTCCAGCATCATTAGTCTTCGTGCACTTTACAGGCGTGATGGCATCTGTAATGCCATAAGCCACCTGCACTGGCCACAAGATTATAGACTAGCTGGTTGTAATGTGTCAACAGCTACAGACTCATGTTGCTCTGTGAAGTTATCATGAAGGGCAGTAAGAAGAGGATCTGTGACGGGGTTGAGGGTCATTCATTTCAGTTTCCATCAGAAGAGATTATTGCTGGTGTTTCGTAACTCCCTGTGTTCTTTACTTACCCTTTCGGATCCCAAGGGATCCCCTGGTGACAAATTGGAGTTCTCTGGTGAACCAATCCACCCTTTTTTTTTTGTACTCAAGATGAAAGATTTAATATGCAATAATGTTTTGTCTAAATTCTTGTGGAAATAGCTTATGACCTTTCATAGAGCAATGTGGTTTTGAGCTTTCCGGTAAAAGAGCTCCCAGCTAATGATTTAGCTCTATTTTCTAATAAATATTTGGCAAGAGACACCCTCTCTTATACCCTTTGTCATTAGGGACCTATTATTTATGACTCAGAAATGAATCATTAGACTTGGCAAGCAGCAATTTCTTTGTGGCCAATGTATTTTTCCACTCAGTAGCAGAGTATGCTTGTAAATTCTTCCTAAAAATTACCATTAAAGTATCTCCAAGCAGGCTCTCTCCCACTCTGCCATAAATTCGCTCCACTTTGGTGACCATTGGTGGTCTTGCCAACGTCAGGAAATAGGGTTTCTTTTTTTGTTCTTAACGCCTTTCACGTTTCCTTCCAGCTAATTACGCTTCTATTTAATAAGGTAAATGGGTTTTGTTTTCCTTACCGTCTCCTTTGTATAGGATGAAATATTTCCTTCTAATGGAGCCTTCCTGTCTTCCATATCCTGGCTAACTAGAGACTTCATAGAAATCGGAGATGGAAAAGACCCATGCACTTATGCTTATGGGAGAAAGGATGGTGGTACTGCATTGGCAGGGGCATCAGAAGGTCAGAGCATGGCAGGACATGATGAAAAAGGCTGGACACGAATCATTCAAGCAGTAAATTTATTTCTAAAAATTCCAAAGGTGTGTGCGTGAAAATAAAAATAAACAACTGACTAATCCCTCTGATTCTGAAATCATTATTCAGCTGGCTGAGTGATTTCGGGGATCTGTTTATTTCTTCTTATTGAAAGATCTCAAGGGAGGTGCAGGGCCCCCAGTCAATTAGACTGACCAAATTAGCACGTGGTTTCAGCTGCATAGTTCAGATTTGGTTCTGGATCCAAACTTTGCCAAGCTCCCCGGCATCCAGATGCAGGATTTTGCTGCGTATTGGAGAATCAGGACGAATTTAAAAATCTGATCCAGAGCCAAACTTTCCCAGAATGTTTGGATGGGGGGGGGCGCTTGGTTTATTTCTAGACAAAATAAGAACTGACATGGATTTTCATCAAAATCGTGAACCTGGAACTTTTGATGGAGTTCTGAAAAGTTGAGATATGGTTTTTTGTGTTTTTTTTCTGCTACTTCTTGGTTTTGCCTGGGACCAGAATAAAAGTGGCAGAATACCATGGTTTTGTGGGATTTCTGGTAAGAAAGCAGAAACAGGAAATATTGAAAAATCTCCCAGAAAATACTGAACTTATGCAATTTCCAGTCCAATTCTGAAGTTCCCAAAAGTTGAGATAAACTTAGATTCATGGATCTTTTTGAGGCCAGAACAGACCATTAGATCATGTAATCTAACCTCCTGCCTAATACGGGCCATGGAATTTCATCCAGCTGCTCCTGTATTGAGCCCAAATAACTCCTGTTTGGCTGAAGTGTATTTGTCAGAAGGACATCCAGTCTTGATTTGAAGACTACAAGAGATGGAGAACCCACCACTTGCTCTTCAGTGACTATTCACTTGAATGGGGGGAAAAAGTTAACTTTGTGTTTGCCTTCACTTTGCCTGAGTATTCTAGTGAATGCATTCACCCGCAGGAATGGCAGACATCAGGTAACTTCAGGGAGAAACCAGTTTCTCTCCTTTCAGAACTGAATGTCATGTTCACCTCAATGCTTAATCTCTCTGCAGATGGACTTTCTGATTCAATCTTCACCTCGGTGGGCCGTGGAGGTTGTTCCTATTTGAAGGCTCTTTGCTGGCTTTTCTAAAATGATTTGGTGGTAGTGTCGGTGAACCTCAAAAGCTTGGATTTGGATAAGCATCCACAAGTGCAAAAACTATCCATATAACTTGTGTCTCAGAAGGGAGCTGGAAAACCTTGCAAGACAGATGGGCACGTTCAATATGGAAATAAAGGGCATGAGATGAGTACTCTTTTGTACACCGTCTAGCACAATGGGGCCCTGATCCATGACTGAGGCCTCTAGTTGCTACTGCGATATGTAATTACAAACCATAATAGTCAATTGTTCATAACAAGAGACATGCAACTCGAGCTGGTCCAAAAAGTCATCCACAATATTTCTCAATGAAAAAGTTTTCATTTAAAAATTTTATTTTCATCAAAAATGGTCATTGAGACGCCAACAAACCAAAACCCTGAAACTTTTTATTGCAAGAACAAGAGACTTGCATTGACAAAAAATAAATTAAAAGCCCCACTGACAACATTTGTTTGAAATTTCTCACCAGAATTAATTGACATTTTTCAACCAACTCTATGTGAAACTGTTTAAAGACATGTACATGGACGGAAGTTATAATAAGACAGGTGTCACTCTCATCCATCATTGGTGATAGAACAAGAAGCAAAGGACTTCAACCTGTGGAACTCCTTGCCAGAGGATGTTGTGAAGGCCAAGACTATAACAGGGTTCAAAAAAGAACTAGATAAATTCATGGAGGATAGGTCCAGCAATGGCTATTAGCCAGGATGGGCAGGGATGGTGTCCCCAGCCTCTGTTTGCCAGAAGCTGGGAGTGGGCGGCAGAGGATGGATCACTTGGTGATTGCTTGTTCATTCCCTCTGGGGCACCTGTCATTGGATGCTGTCATAATATAGGATACTGGGCTAGACTGATCTTTGGTCTGAACCAGTGTGGCCGTTCTTATGTGCTTATGCAGCAGGGAAAACGTAGGATAAAAATCAGTAAAATATAACTTCAGTTTAAGGACAATTAGAAAATGGGATAAACTGAGAAAATAAGCTGTCCCTGAAGATGGCCAAGGCTTAGACCAAACAGCCACCTGTAAGGAATGGTTCAGCAAGACCTAGTCAGTCCAGGATGCAAGAGTAAGGACCAGAGCAGGTCAGAAATTTATCGTCAAAATAATTTTTTGACCAAAAAATGGCTTTTTTTTTTAACAAAATGGAAAGTTTTGTGCAAAAAATCAGGTTTCCTCAAAAGTTTTGGGGTGCTCCTTGAAAAACCCAAATATTTTGGATTCAAATAAAAAATTCCAGATTTTGTTTTTTCGACAAAACCCCCCAAATATATATATATATTTTTAATTGTGACAAAAATGAAAAAATGCCATTTTTATCTAAAGTTTTCACGAGGAAAAAATAATTGTCTGACCAGCTCTCATGACAGCAAGAATTTGTATTTAGTTATTTACTAGGAACATAGGAATAGTCAGACTGGATCAGAGACGAGGTCCATCTAGTCCAGTATTCCTTCTCTGACGGTGGCCAAATCTAAATGTTTCAGAGGAACATGTAAGAACCCTGTAGTAGGCAGTGATAGAATAACCTGCCTATGGGGAACGTTTCTTCCTGACTCCCATTAGCTAGATGTTGTCTTATGCCCTGAAGCATAATGATTTATATCATTTCTAAAACTTTTGTTAATTACTTTCAGCATCTACAATGTAAGTCTGGATAGCCTTGTTCTCTATATAAATGTTCAATCCCTTTTTGAAGCCTCCGAAGCTCTTGGCCTCCATATATCTTGTGGCAGTGAGTTTCACGGCTAATAATGCATTGCATGAAATAATCATTCCTATTTATCATTTCAGTAGTGTCAGAGCTAAGTATGACACATTGGGAAGGTCACCTCCCCTCTTTATGCCTCCAGTTACCCATCTGCAAAATCGAGAATAACAATACTGTTTCCTGTCCAACTTTGTGAACCAGTCAGATGCCTACAGACAAGAATTACTATAAAAGTACCAAGTTTTATTGTAATAAAATAAGAATCATCCCTCTGCCAGACCTTTGCATGTAACTTGAAGTGAATCCAAACTGAATCTTAGTTGAGGTTTAAAAAGTTTGGATAACCTTTTTCCTCTCTTTGTTTTCATGGTATCTCTATGCTTTCCAGTTCAGGCCAGGATTGTAAGCAAATGTGCCAAAATTTTGCAAAAAAAATCTCTTCTCTTGGGTGTTCCTGGCCTGACTGGATGCTGAAAATACTGGGAATGTCATGAGAGAACATAATCGTACAGACCCAACTAGGTAAGCAGCATCCAATTTTTCAGGGTTCTTACCTGTACCCATGGGCGGTGGGTGCCATAGGCTGGAGGAGGCTGTGCCTCCCCAAACAGCCAGGAGTGACCCCACCCATGCTCCGCCCACAGGTCCCCTGCTTCTGCTCTGCAGCCCTGCTCCCAGCTCCCACCTTCCCAACACTCCAGGACTGGGGGGCTGGGGCCGCACCTCCCGCCCTCCCAGCACTCTGGGGCTGGGGGGAGGCTAGGGCCGTGGTGCCCCTCCCGGTGCTCTGGGGCTGGGGGCACTAGCCTGGGGTGAGAGCTGGTGGCCGCAGTGGGGGGGGCTCTGGGCTCTAGCGGGGAGGGGGCATGAAAGGGGCGGGGCCTCAGGCAGAAGGGGCAGGGCCTCGGGAAGAAGGGGTGGGGCTGGGGCTTGCCTCCCCCAGCCGGCGGTTCACGTGCACCACCCATGCCAGTACCAAAAGTTTTTCAAACCTTCAGAACTTCCCCTGTTACTAGTTAGAACGCATGAGGTCAGTTTCATGACTCGTTTAACAATGGAATGAAAACAGGGATGGATGAGACTCTCCACATGTGTGACGTAGAAAAAGGATACATGTGTCTGTGGCTATCAGTGTATGTGGAATCACCAAGGACTTTGAACTTCCAGAGCTAAAAGCATGACTGAAAGGAGCCCAACTGGAGCAGGTACAGAGAAGAACACGTACCACACACTGAATAGTGAATTATATACTTGCCCTAGCCTGAGGAAGTTTATCCAAAACAGAGCTGGGCAAAAATTTTTGCACTAAACTTTTCTGTGAAAAATGCATATTTGGCAACACTGAAATGTTTTGCAAATTTGTGTCAGTTTTGCCTAATTGTTTGTGAAAACCTTTAAAAAATCCAAATGTTTTGTTTTGACCATTTCAAAATGAAATGTGTTGATTTGTCAGCTTCCAACTACTTTTCATTCAAAATTGTCCTTTAATTTTTATTTTTAAAAAAACCAAACACATTTTAGAAGGGCCGAAATCAAAATTAAATATCCTGATTTTGTTGAAGCTAAACGTCTTGTGTGATCTGAAATGATTTTTTTTTTAAGTTTTGAGTCACGAAAATGCCAAACATTGTTTTTGGTTTGACACGAAACATTTTTTTCTTTTCTATTTCGGAATTGCCAGGGATATGACAATACATTATTCACCCAGCTCTAATGGTGAGCATCTAACATCCAACACAACTCTAAATCCAGGCAAGCTCCCACTTCCATAACAACTATTATTGGAGAGTGAGCCAGCCCACAGCCAGATTTTCTAGCTAGCAGCTGTAACGGACTCATATTCCCCCTGGAGCAGGCACTGAAGGAGGGTCACATAATGTACAGGGTCATGCTTGTACCTAGCATTTGGAAAGCCCATTGGAAATACAGCTCTGAGCACTCACCAAGATCAGTGCCCCTTGAGGAGCCATTTGTATAAAGTCAGGTTACTCCCTGCTTCTTGTTTGTTTCACTTTGCGATTATATCTCTGCAACTTGTAAATGCTAGAAGGTAGACCCCATTTAAACAGGGCCGAAAATATATATATATAAACAATAACCTTTGCTAACTTTCTCAAGACCATTACTGAACGTTCTGCAACCTTCCAAAATTCAGCTTTGAAAAGCTCTTCCTTTCCGGGAGGAAATATTTCTGTCCGCGCTTGAGCCTGCTTACTCACTCCCTGGATGGGGCAGAGATGCAGAGCGTGACTTGGGAGGACATCTCCCGCTGTCTTTTTCATGTGTAATACCTGGATCTTGCTGCTGGGAGTGTGACTCCAGACCATACTGCAGAATGAGGAACTTTGCTCTTTCTTGCAGGCGTATTTTCAGAAAAGACCAAGTGCCTGAATCGTTTAGAGAGCGCTTCAGCTCTCACTTCGTGCACTTTCCCATCGTGGTTCTCAAGTTTTGTGGGAATCAATTATTTGGTAGCGCTCGTACGATGGCTATTGCTGGTGGGGGGCAGGACTCAGTGAGCTGATCGTCAATCTTGGCAGTACCTGGACAGTACTTTGTGGGATTTGTAGCTCGGATACAGTGGCAGCGGGTGACCAGATAGAGGGGCTGTAGGGGGAGAGAGAGAGAAGTGGCATGATTGTGTTTTTTCTGTTCTGCCCCTTTTAATTTCTAAGGAGCATGGCTGCCCTATCCGCCCTCCCATAGACACCCAAAATCTCTCATTTGACTGTGCTGGTGGTTTACACCTGAATCAGTTGGCCTGTCAGGAAGGCTGCATTTAGGATGACCAGACAGCAAGTGTGAAAAATCGGGACAGAGGGTGTGGGATAATAGGAGGCTATATCCAAAAAAGACCCAAAAATCGGGACTGTCCCTATAAAATCGGGACATCTGGTCACCCTAGCTGCATTCTGAGCATTGCTACCACTCAAGCCGCTAACATGACTACTGCATTATGGATGAGGCCTGGAGACTTTGATTTCGTTCTTCCTAGTTTCATCCCAACTGGCAGAGCAAAGTCATTCAGGCTAAGGGCATGCAGCAGTTCCCTGTGCATGGAGAAACCTAACCTGGGAATAATCTTTACCGAGCTGTCTCATGCCTTCGCTCCTGTGCAGATACGCACAGCACTAGAACATGGACTGTGGGCAGGGCCGGCTCCAGGCACCAGGCAACCAAGCACATGCTTGGGGCGGCACCTGGTAAGGGGCGGTGGGGGGAGCGCGGCGCGGCATTCCGCGGGGAGGGGGGGGCGCTCCGGCGGCGTGGCACTCGGCAGGGGGTCGGCGCTTTTTTTTGCTGCTTGGGGCAGCAAAAAAGTTAGAGCTGGCCCTGACTGTGGGGCAGGAGCAGCAGACAGTTGACTGTGTGGGAGCCTTCACATGGGACCGAAGGGGTGTCTACCCTGCCCACTAAGCCTGGGACTGTGGGACCCGGGCTTGCAGACTCGGTATTTCCAAGCACATGCTTGAGCATTGGAAACTGGGTTTACAATTGCTGGACCGTGGTCTACCGCTGGGCTAGTGCGTCTATACCGCAGTACGCCGACCTTCTGATTTGGGTCTGCAGCATGAGCTGTGTCCACATTGCAAAATGATAGGCCTTGGACCTGAGTCACAGCAGGACTTCGGCTCCAACCCAAGCACCTGGGTCCTGAGGGCTGACCTGAGTCAGACTGATTCGTGTGTGGACAGAAAGGGGGCTTGGGCCATAGGCACCGACTCCGTGGGTGCTCCGGGGCTGGAGCACCCACAGGGAAAAAATAGTGGGTGCTCTGCACCCACCGGCAGCCAAGTTCCCCCCCTGCCCCACCTCCTCCTCCTTTTCCTCCCCTGAGCGCACCACATCCCGCTCCTCCGCCTACCTCCCAACGTTTCCCGCCAAACAGCTGGGGAAGAGGTTGGAATGGAGGCGGGGCAGGGGTGGAGTTGGGGCAGGGCCGGGGGCAGAGGGGGGTCAGCACCCACCAGCGGAAGCAGAAGTCGGCACCTATGGCTTGAGCTCAAACCTGAGTCAGACCCTGGGCTTAGGCCTGGTCCACACTAACCCCCCACTTCGAACTAAGATACGCAACTTCAGCTATGTCGAAGTATCTTAGTTCGAACTTACCGCGGGTCCAGACGCGGCAGGCAGGCTCCCCCGTCGACTCCACGTACTCCTCTCGCGGAGCAGAAGTACCGGCGTCGACGGCGAGCACATCCGGGATCGATTTATCACGTCTAGACAAGACGCGATAAATCGATCCCAGAAGATCGACTGCTTACCGCGGACCCAGAGGTAAGTATAGACGTACCCTAAGTGTGCTGTGTAGACATACCCTGAGGGTGACATCCTGGCTCTGTTTAAGTCAATGGCAAAACCCCCATGGGCCAGGCTTTCCCCTTAAGGCTACTGTGGCTGGGAGGCATAATCCCCAGCTTGGAGACACGTACATGAGCTAGCTTTGCTCGAGCTAGCCTGCTAAACGAGCAGCGTGGCTGTGGCGGCCCGGACTGGGGCTGGGGCTAACTGCCTGAGGGTGTATCTGGGATCTCAGGTGCAATTGCACTTGAGCGACTAGTCTGACCTGCCTCCGCGGCCACACTGTTATTTTTAGCAGGCTAGCTCGAGGAGAGCCAGCTCAGATGCTAGGGCCATACACGGCCTACAACAACCTCCACTGAGGGACTGGTTGAAGGTCACGGTGTGGAGGAAACACACAATGTGCTTGTCCATGCTGTCTCTGGTCCGTCTGTGGTCACTTCAACATGTTTCACCCGGCTGGTTTAAAATAATCGGTCTGAAAGGCATGGTGTTCATGCTTTCCAGAGGCAGAATTAATTGGTGTATCTAAAGGCTCATAGAGTTTAAGGCCAGAAGGACCACTAGACAATTCAGCCTGACCTCCTCTATAGCACAGGCGAACAAGCCCACCCAGCACCTGTACACTAAACCCAACAACCAGAATTAGATGACAATATTACAGCCTGCAGGAGACTGGACTGGGATGTGTCACAGGCAGAGAACAGGGAGGACCGAGGGGCACCGATGCCCCGAGACCTCGGCAATGGCAGAGAAATGATTAAGTTATACCCAGATGATCCTGGCAAGTGATCCACACCCACACGCTGCAGGGGAAGGCAGCCCCCTCCCCAGATACCTCCCATTCTGACCTGGGGGGAAATCCCTTCCTGACCCCACGCATGATGACCAGTTAGACCCTGAGCATGTGAGCAAGAACCAGCCAGCCAAGCACCCGGGAGGGACAAAGAATGCTCAGTGCCATCTCGAAGCTCAGCTCACCCTATGCAATGTCCCATCTCCAGCTGTGGCCATCTCGGATGCTTCAGAAGAAGAAGATTTTTTAAAAAAACATCCCCTGGGGGTAGGGAGGGAAATCCCTTCCTGACCCCTGAAGGTGGCGGCTGTAACCCTGAAGCATGAGCATTTAGGAACACAAGACCTAAACCAGAAGTGAGCCCCCGGGTTGCTGAGCCCTGCTCCCCCGCTTCCCCTCCTTCCCCCTCCCGCATCACAAAATCACATTAGAATTTGTCCAGCTTTTTTTAAAAAGTAATGAAGTGGGTTGCCCCCACAATGCCTATTGGGAGGCTATCCCAGAACAGCTTCTAATTTCCAGCCTGAATTTGTTCATGGCCAGTGTATATTGATTTATTCTTGTGCCAACATTGTCCTTTAGCTTAAATAGCACTTAACCCCCAATGTATTTATAGAGAGTTATCATGTCCCCTCTCAGTCTTCTTTTTGCTAGACTAAAAACCCAGGCTCTTCCAGTCTAAGATAGGCCCTCAAATCCCCTAGTCCTTATATTCTCATGATACAAACACTGATGATACAGGACACATAGGGAAAGGCAGAGTACGGTCTGTTGGTTTGTGTTTTTAATACTGTTGTTATCAAATCCCAGTCTATGGTCATTACTGTGAAAAGCAGTTTTCCAGAGGGATTTGGATAAGAGAGGATAGGGGCTTGGTGGACTGGGATAAGGATGTCATAACAGAATAGGGGCCACGTTTTCATTTTGTGAAGCCTCCATCTTTGTAGTTTCAAAACTGGGGAGGGGTTTACAGTTCTGCACATGTCATCATCTACAGCCGGTCCCTGAGTGCCTGGGGCGGGGGGGAGCAGAGGCCAGGATCTGTCCTTGTAACTTTAGAACCAAAAGGAGGAGCCACTCCAAAATGTGGGGTGTCAGCAGCCACCCGCCAATGCCAACAGGAGTCACGCACTATTGATTCCGACATGGCCTCCAGCCCTGAAATATCATTCTACCTCTTGACAAGGGCCCAAGCCTTACCTCCTTGCAGCTCTGTGAGGCGAGCCTGACACATTGCTGGAAAGGTCTCCCTCTTGGCATGGCCAAGAATAACAAAAGCTTGCAATGTGCGCTCATATATCATCAACAATTAAGGACGGGAACGATCCAAGTGGCCACCTCTCCAGGGAGGGAAGGCTTTACTAGGCCCTTGAAGAAACGTAAATCCAGCCCTGTGCTGGCCTTGGTAGGCTCCCATGTGAGCTGGAAGCCTGACCTTCTGGAGAGCAATGCAGTCGGTTGAGGAGAAACTTTGGTGGGCCCAGCAACTGCCAAGAACATGGGCTCTTTGGAGTCCAGCTCCAGAGTTTGTAGAGTTTCATGCCCCCTCCCCTTGCCGTTGTACTCTTTGGACAATGGCTGGCTCAGTCCTGAGGCACATGGACGGCTCGGGCTACCCCCTGCTGCAGCTCACGAGGCAGGCCACGTGGTCAAGCTGCCAGAGTGTGGCCAATCGGGCCGTGACGTGGTTTCACGAGGATGTACAGTGCGCTGCGAGAAGCTCCTTGGTGTTGGCGTGCGAGAGCTCCATGCAAACCCACGGAACTGGGCTCTGGTTTTCAGCCTCGCACCACGATCTGTAGGGGAACGGAGGCCAGGCCGCAGCAGGAGGAGTTCTGGCTGGCACGGGTCAAATCACTCCTGAGGCCGCTCTGGACTGGCTGCTCTACTGCCCTTTGAAAACGTGTGGCCTGCTCTCTCCTCTGTGCTGAGAACAGCCCATTGGCCAGTGTGCTTGGAGAGGCGGGGCCATGACTCCATCTTCACCCTGCCTCCTTCTTGGGGTTTAGCACCGTGGGCCACGCTTTCTGGGAGCAGTGTCTCAGCTCCCCAGCCCGAGCCTGTAGCTGGCCCCTCCACGAGTGAGCAAGAGGGGAAGGCTCTAGGCAACTGCTTGCTCCCCGTGTTCACCCCAGGGCATTGCAAACCTCACTGAACCGGCTTGCACACCGCCCCGGCTGGTAACAGAACACCAGAGCAGGTGAATTTCTGTGGTTTGGGGGTTTGCAGCAAAGAGTACGCCTGGCTCTGGGCTGATGAACTCTTTCGCGCTCGCTCACATCTCCGAAGCAGTGAGCTGCAGCCGGACGTTGAACATAACCGATCTGACCCTGACAGGCGCTGAGCACTCTGACCTCCCATTGAAGACAGTGGGAAGACAAGGTCACGTAGCTCACACAAGACTGGACCCTACGGTACCCAACAAAACCCTAAACCAACATAGCTCAGCACTGCTTTTCTTACTCAGGTATAAAGACCTGCCTCAGACTGTGCTGATGGGGCCCCCATTGATATCGGTCTTACGCAGTGTGAGCAAGAGCAATATTTACCTCCTGGCCTACAGTAGCCTCACAACGATGCTCCAGGTTTAATCCCACTTAAGCCCAGCCCCTGCTAACCTGATCTACGAAGTTTGGCTGACCCGCCTGGATAGCACCAGGCTGCGTATTCTTTATGGAAGCCCTGAGGTCTGACGCTCTAGAGCAGTGGTTCCCAAACTTTTTGGCATCACGCCCCTTTTTTAATTTTCAAGAAACCCTCATGCCCCCCAACCACTCCTTTACCATCATCCAACC
This sequence comes from Trachemys scripta elegans, assembly GCF_013100865.1. Taxonomy (NCBI): domain Eukaryota; kingdom Metazoa; phylum Chordata; order Testudines; family Emydidae; genus Trachemys; species Trachemys scripta. Next base: position 136,592,238 of record NC_048302.1, read on the forward strand.
CCCCCCCCGATCCCTGTCCCCTGACCGCCCCTTCCCGCGACCCCCCCCCAATCCACCCCCCCCGCTCCCTGTCTCCTGACTGTCCCGATCCCTATCCACACCCCCACCCCCTGACAGGCCCCCCAGGACTCCCATGCCTATCCAACCCCCCTTGCTTCCTATCTCCTGACCGCCTCCCCAGACCCTCCACCCCATCCAACCGCTCCCTGTCCCCTAACTGCCCCCCGGGACTTCCTGCCCCTTATCCAACCTCCCCCCTCCCCCCGCTCCTCTACCAGACCCCTCAGAGCGGCAGGGCTTATTGGAAAGACTGGGAGGTGGGGGGTGCAAGCTGCACTGCCCGCACAGCAGCATGGCTACGGGGGAGGGGGTGACAGGAGGGAAGGGGCCGGGGGCTAGCCTCCCCGGACGGGAGCTCAAGGGCCAGGCAGCCTCGCACCCTTTGGAATTTCTTCACGCCCCCCCGTTTGGGAACCAATGCGCTAGAGGGAAGGAGCTCTCTGCTGCCATCTACTGGTGAACCAGAGAAAGAGACAAAATGAGCCAGGCCTCATTTGCATGTGTGTTACCCACTATCCCAGTGTAAACATATTGGTCATTTTGGTTAAAATTCATTTACGTTTTGGGGGTCAGGGTAATTAAATGTTATTATCCTGATTGTGTGACAAAAGGGTAATGGAATTACATTAAATAGGCCCTGAGTGAGGAGTCACTATAACTAAAATCTTAGCCTTTAACTACTGGGTAGTGGCGCTTGGCCACAGGCCAGAGAGAGGATTTTTTTTTATTATTATTTTTTTTTTATTAAAGTAGTGAATGTATTTCTGGTGTCAGGATATTGCTTGAGGGTCCTATATAATGTTAATTTTTCTTCATTGAGAGCTTTGTGAGGAAGTGGCGGCCAGGTGGTTTTTCACCAAAGAGGTGGAGGACGTCAGTAGAGCAGAGTGAACTCCAGGGAGGGCTCTCCAATCCAGCATTAACAATGCTGAGCTCACCCTATGGGATCAAACTTTGCTCTGGACCTGTCAGCATTTCCCCTGAGACTTGAAGATGGACTTGTCTGACCGTGCTCCTGGACTCTGGGACTTTGCTAACCACTGACAACAAACTGTGAGTGAGGTACAGTAGAGTAGGGGGACTCCCCCTGCCCCAATCAGGTATTTAAAAGGGTGTCATAAGGAGGAGGAAGAAAATTTGTTCACCTTAGCCTCTAAGTATAGAACAAGAAGCAATGGGTTTAAACTGCAGCAAGGGAGGTCTAGGTTGGACATTAGGAAAAAGTTCCTAACTGTCAGGGTGGTTAAACACTGGAATAAATTGCCTAGGGAGGTTGTGGAATCTCCATCTCTGAAGATATTTAAGAGTAGGTTATATAAATGTCTATCAGGGATGGTCTAGACAGTATTTGGTCCTGCCATGCGGGTAGGGGACTGGACTCGATGACCTCTCGAGGTCCCTTCCAGTCCTAGAATCTATGAATCTATGAAAGGGGGAAAGTGATGTGTTAAATGAGACATTGGTTCATCCAGCATTCACAGGAACAGGTGGGGAAATGGAGGCAAAGGACTACTGCCAAAGATACTGTAGGGCTGGGTGTTTTCGTTATTATTCATATAATTCATCATTATTGCAATTCCAGTAAAGTCACGATTTGTTTGGCCTTTAACCAGGACATGGAGCCTGGTTCTGGTGGCCTCAAACAGATACAAGTTAGGAGTGACTCCAGTGATATCAGTGGGCCTGATTCTGATCACGCTTACATTGGATTCGCATCATAATAACATAAAACTGGCCATACTGGGTCAGACCAGTGGTCCATCTAGCCCAGTATCCTGTCTCTGATAGTGGCTAGTGACAGATGCTCCAGAGGGAATGAACAAAACAGGGTGATTTCAAGTGATCCATTACCTGTCGTCCAATCCCAGCCTCTGGCAGTTAGAGGTTTAGGCACACTCAGAGCATGGGGTTGCATCCCTGACCATCCTGGCTAATAGCCAGTGATGGACCTGTCCTCCATGAGCGTATCTAATTCTTTTTTGAACCCAGTAATACTTTTGGCCTTCACACCATCCCCTGGCAATGAGTTCCACAGGTGACTGTGCTCTTTGTGCCTCTTCATTGGTTGAGGTGGGTTCCTGACAGACGAAAAAATTGAGATCAGAATTGGGCCCCAGGGTTTTGAAAACTAATTTTGTCCCTATCCACACTGCATGGTCAAAGCATGTTATAAACCGGATTAGAGGGGACCATTTTTAAACACAGTTCTTAAATGTGGTTGTGAGCTCACTTGAAGGTGGATTGAAAACTGTGGGTTTTTTCAATATGCCTTTCAAGTTGGTTGTCTCTCCATAATCTTGCAATAAAGCGAATAATGCCAGAAAACTCCTATTCTGCCTGGCTGATGCAGAAATTCGGTATTATACCAGCACATGTGGCTGTTACGCTGTTTCTTCAGGCAGTCCACTGAGGGACATTTTAACCAATGAAGAATGTCTGTGGGTTCAATTATATCCCAACTTCTCAGCTCTGCAGAACTGGGCTGTAAATCCCTTTCAACTATGTTTTTTTTTGGGGGGGGGGGGAGGCGGGAGGAGTTCTGGAACCTGCTGCTTCCATTCAAGCCCAGAATACCAATACAGGTTTTGTTGGATGGGGGTGGGAGTGTGTTTCTGGATCAGGTCAGAACCTGGACAGACAGATGTAATAGACTTGCAAAGTGTGCTTATCACAACCCCTTCTAGTTACTGGTTCACTGGCCGATAATAACCTACTACTGCTATCTAAATAAATTGTTTCATGAGCTCATGCAGTGCTGAAAGTTGTGGGTTTAAATCCCAGTGAGGGAGTTACCATACAAAGGTAATGTGGGCATGAAAAATAAATGGAAGAAGGGAAAGTTATTCAAACTTGTTTGAAGCAGGAAAAAGTTGTAATGAAGGTTTTTTTTCTGCAGGCAGTTTTGTCCCACACATTCTAAAGGAAAGAGAAACGTGAAACATAACTTGGATTAAATTATTTTAACATATCCCAGGCATTTCTCTACTGCTCAGAGTTTGCCATAAAAATGGGGGTGGATATTTATTAGCTATAAGTGAAAATGAGTATACCATTGGGAATCTCTATGGGAAACTATTAGGACTGGGCTAACGGACAAGTTTGAATTCTTAAATGTTAACACCCTAAGAAGAAACTTCTGCTGGACTGGGGTCAGTAGGAATCAAACCCAATATATTGCTTCCTGGCCTGAGTCAGAAAATCAGAACCAGACTCCGTTCTGATGATCTCCATATGGGTGAGTGAGTTGGTCATAAAGAAAATACTGAGTGTGGTTGACCCTGCAAACATTGACTACAGCGAGTGGAGCGTGTTACATCCACAATCTGTTTTTTTGCCCAGCGCTTCTCAGGATTTCTCATGAGAGGAAGCAGCGACACCCAACAGCCTGTGTTGGCAGGATCAAGCCCTTGCGTTGGTCCTGACTCCTGTGAAGCCCAAGTACTCAAGGACAAATCCTGATAAAGGCTATCTCTACACTGCGATCAGGAGTGGGGATTGTAGCTTATGTACATACCTGAGCGAGCTTGAATCTCCCCGAGCTAAGGCCAAAGTTCCAAAAGGTAGGGCTGCTCCGGCTAGGGTCAGGGCTCCCAGGGTAGGGTTAAGGTACCAACTGGCTAAGAGGCAGTTCTGCAGAAAAGGACCTGGGGATTACAGTGGATGAGAAGCTGGATATGAGTCAGCAGTGTGCCCTTGTTGCCAAGAAGGCTAATGGCATATTGGGCTGCATTAGTAAGAGCATTGCCAGCAGATCAAGGGAAGTGATTATTCCCCCCTATTCGGCACTGGTGAGGCCACATCTGGAGTATTGTGTCCAGTTTTGGTCCCCCCACTACAGAAGGGATGTGGACAAATTGGAGAGAGTCCAGTGGAGGACAACGACAATGATTAGGGGGCTGGGACACATGATTTATGAGGAGAGGCTGTGGGAACTGGGGTTATTTAGTCTCCAGAAGAGAACAGTGAGGGGGGATTTGATAGCAGCCTTCAACTACCTGAAGGGGGGTTCCAAAGAGGATGGAGCTTGGCTGTTCTCAGTGGTGGCAGATGACAGAACAAGGAGCAATGGTCTCAAGTTGCAGTGCGGGAGGTCTAGGTTGGATATTAGGAAACACTATTTCACTAGGAGGGTGGTGAAGCACTGGAATGGGTTTCCTAGGGAGGTGGTGGAATCTCCTTCCTTAGAGGTTTTTAAGGCTTGACAAAGCCCTGGCTGGGATGATTTAGTTGGTGTTGGTCCTGCTTTGAGCAGGGGGTTGGACTAGATGACCTCCTGAGGTCCCTTCCAACCCTTATATTCTATGATTCTATGAACGGGTGGGGCTCCCAGGTCTAGGATTAGGGCTCCAAAGTGTAGGGCAGCCAGGGGCAGGGCAAGGGTGCCGAAGGGCAGGACTTTTCAAGGTAGGGTGAGGGTGATGAAGGGCAGGGCAGGGCCCGAGGTAGAGTTGGGGTAGGGCTCCTCAGGCTTGGGTACGGGTAGCAGTGAAGCCATTGGCGCATGGGCAGCACGTGCTGTACAATCCACCTCCCTTCTCAGAGCCCCGGGTAATTACCCGGGCAGCTAACCACCGTGAAGCTGCTCTCCTACCCGAGCTAGTGACTGACGTTCAGACCTACCCTTAGGTGGACAGGATCAAGCAGTCCAGGCCTCTGTGGCTATGTCTATGTGGCAGCTGGCACTACGCTTCCCTGCCCGTGTAGACAGACGCACACTAATTCAGCTCGAGCAAACACACTACAAACAGCAGCGGGCTGTCATGGCTCAGGCTGTCCAGGCCACCCGCCGCCCTGTGTCTGAGCCTCGGTGGCTAGTGTGAGTCTCTTCCCAAGCTGTGAGGCCCGTGCTGCTAGTCTGAGTGCGCTGGCCCCAACCCAGCTAGCATTAGTCTGCGTGCTCGGGCTGCAATGCTCATGGCCGGCCGCAGTGCAGTCTCCTAAAAAAGGCAGGTTTCCGTGACAATGGGGGAAAGTGACACTGGTCGCCGTGGATGAGAAACGTCAGGATTGTTCAGTGTAAAATTTCAGCAACGAGGTTTTATTTAATTTTAACGTCACCCTTTCCCTGAAGTGGAGAGACACAAGCCAGCGAGGGGCTTTGTCCCCAGGACAAGCTAAACAAGTGTTGCCAAAGGACAGGGAGGCAGGGATGGCCCACCTTGGCTGTGCTCACGCGCTCTGAGAGGACTTGGAACCCGGACGTCCCATCATGGTTTCTGAGCTGGGAGGGCAGGCTGCAGCGTGGTGGGGGGCGGTCTCTGACATTCGCCCAGGGTTGGGCCCAGTTTTGGCTCTTGGAGATGTCATTTGAGATGTGATTCCCAATCGCCTGAGAAAAGGAAATCCCTGATCACCCTTCGCACACAGACACGGTGGCTGTTTTGTGGGGGGAAATAAGTGGGGTTCGACTTGCACGAGTTGTTGTTAGTCACACAGGGCGCGCAACGTGGCCTAGTAGATGGAGCACTGGAGTAGGACTTGCCGAATTGCCGCCGAAACCGCGGGACCGGTGGACCTCCCGCAGGCATGCCGCCAAAGGCAGCCTGACTGCCGCCCTCATGGCGACTGGTAGGCCGCCCCCCGCAGTTTGCCATCCCAGACACGCGCTTGGTCTCAGCCCCAGATGGTCGGCTGCATTCACGCAATCGGATTTGCCTCTTCCTAGCTTGCAATGAGAGGCTCTTTATACGTCCCGTTGGAGTTCCTGTCTCTTTTCGATTAACACTCGCCCACATGCAAGAGACCTACACAAGGTGTAAGAACCACTGGAGACCTCAAAACAGGGAATATATGGGACTTAAATGGCGCACTAAGCCTTGTGCTGTCTTTCTGCGTGGGGGGGAGGATTTCACCAGTGGTGTCTGATCTCTTTGGGCCCTTCCTAAGGGACCCTCTCTGGCTCAGTGACAGCACAGGCAGTGGCTTCTGGGCAACCATGAACTAAGCAGGGAGTCACCTTCTCTGAGTGTAAAATAGCCCAAAGCACATGTATCTGTGGGAGCTACAGTGAGATCCGTTGTGTATCTGTGTCCTTTGCCATCATGTTATCGCCAGCTGGGTTTTTTTAGCACATTTCAACCTGTCAGCCATAGTATATGTATGAAACAATAATGCACGTCGTGAATGCTACCTGCCGTGTGACCGAAGTTGGACACTCCCAAGAATTGTTCTTTCTGGGCACAGGTCAGAACCAGCAGTTGGTATCTGATTTGAAGACATGCCTCCTGGGGATACAAAGGAACAGGAGGGGTAGTGAAACTGTCTGGAAAGGTGTCCTGTTCTTGTTGGGTTTGGACCAAAAAAATGTTATTTTAAGTATCTCTGTGTAACGTAACATTCTCTGCCGTTGGAACCATTCACATTGCAGGTTTCCACAAGGCAAAAAGACTTTTGAAAAGGAACGGATGCAAGTTATTGAACTCTTTGGAGTTCACCAACTGGAACTGACTCTGAAAAAGATTTGGGGGTTATGGTGGACAATCAACTGAACACCAGCTCCCAGTGCGAGGCTGTGGCCAAAAGAGCTAACGTGATCCTGGGATGCATAAAAAGGGGGATCTTGAGTAGGAGTGAAGAGGTTATTTTACCTCTATTTTTGGCACAGGTGCGACTGCTGCTGGAATCCTGAGTCCGGTTCTGGTGCCCACAATTCAGGTGGGATGTTGATAAATTGGAGAGAAGAACCACGAGAATGATGAAAGGGTTAGAAAACCTGCCTTCTAGTGATAGACTCAAGGAGCTCAGTCTATTTAGTGGAACAAAGAGAAGATTAAAGGTGACATGATCACAGTCTAGAAGTACCTACATGGGGAACAAATATTTAATAGTAGGCTCTTCAATCTAGCAGATGAAGATCTAACATGATCCAATGGCTGGAAGCTGAAGCTAGACACATTCAGACTGGAAATAAGGCGTAAATTTTTAATGATGAGAGTAATTATCCATTGGAACAATGTGCCAAGAGTTGTGGTGGATTCTCCATCATAGACAATTTTTAAAATCAAGATTGGATGTTTTCCTGAAAGATCTGCTCTCAGAATTATTTTGGGGATGTTCTCTGGCCTGCTGTTGTCAGTCAGGTGCGTGTATGCTCTCGCCGTATGCTGTCCCAGCCCTGTGCAGATAGTTGGTTCAGCAGATCTCCATAATACTATTCAGAAAGAAGGACCACCGGCACAGTTCAGTGACAAAGGCACTCGGACAGGTTTATTGCCTTCAAGACACAGTCCTAGTGCCCTGGCTCTGTGGTTACAGGTACACAAATACACGTGTGTCCAGTGGCAAGGAATGGCTCAGTCAGTAGCAGGACTTTCTGCTGTCCCCAAGGCCAAACAAAGGGTAAACTGAGGCACCCCAATATTTATAGACTGATACAAACAACTTTCACACCACCTTATGTGTTTCATGACATCTGCTTGTTACCTCCCTTTGTATTATGCTCCAGGTATCTGGGGCAAAACATCTTCCTCCTATCTGGTGTCAGCTCAGGATGTCCTTGGGCCCATCCTCTGGAGTGTGTTTTCACACATACCCAGTATCTGTCACTTTTGTTCTTTCTTAGAGGTGCCTGTATTTTCGCAACACTAGCAATACTTTTGCCAATATCATATAGTGAACTTGTAAACGGCTCCTTTAATGCATGGCCTACCTTTGGTTCACAGCCTCTGGTTCAGGCCTCGGATTCTATACCAGGCCCAGCGTGTCAGGCTCTCTCTCTCTTACAGCCTGTGTTATACAGGAAGTCAGACTAGTTGATCACCATGGTCCCTTCTGGCCTTGGAATCTATGAGTTTATGAACAGATTACAAAGCTCCAGGTTCATTATTTAACCATTTCTGCCTATCGTTATTTATCACCTACTGAGGGCTCCACAGACGCATGTAATGAACAGATGGGCCTTGCCCCGAAGAGTCTGTCGATCGATCGCCCGCTTGCCTGCCCACCTCCTCTGTGTGTCAAGCTACGTGACCGCATGAGAACCGTGCTCAGGTCCCTCCACTGGCTCCCAGACCATTGCTGGTGCCAACCAAAGGCCTTGATTCTAAGCCCCATGGATCGGGTCTCAGCTGCATTAGAGATTGTGTCTCTGGGAACCTGCCAAGACCTTTGTTCTCCTCTGGGACAGGGCAGCTCACAGAACCAATGGTGACGTGAGTGAGCACCAGAAATAAGGCCGCCTTAGTCAGTCCAGCTGTGGAAATCAATGCTGGAGATGATCAGGCGGATCCAGAATGAGAACCCCTCTCGGAAATGCTGCAGAGCCTTCCCCTCTGAGAAAGCTTTCCCACCATTCAGGACAGCAGCCTCTCTTTTCAGACAATACCCTTCCCTTAGCATAGCTTTCTCCACCCTGAAAAGGGAGACGAGACAGGGAATTGATGAAGTGCATTCGGCATATTGCTGTTATCAGTCGGGTGGTCAGACACCCAGGTGACGGGCAGTGCTCAACCCTAAGTTGGGATATGTCTGTATTGTCATCAGAAAGTGGGACTGCAGCTTGGTGTACATAAGACCGGCCAGACTGGGTTAGACCAAAGGTCCATCTAGCCCAGTGTCCTGTCTTCCGACAGTGGCCAATGCCAGGTGCCCCAGAGGGAATGAACAGAACAGGGAATCATCAAGTGATCCATCCTCTGTCATCCATTCCCAGCTTCTGGCAAACAGAGGTTAGGGACACCAGCCCTGCCCATCCTGGCTAATAGCCATTGATGGACCTATCCTCCATGAATTTATCTAGTTCTTTTTTGAACCCTGTTATGGTCTTGGCCTTCACAACATCCTCTGGCAAGGAGTTCCACAGGTTGACTGTGCATTGTGTGAAGAAATACTTCCTTTTATTTGTTTTAAACCTGCATAGGTTTGCTACACCCTGCATAGGCTAGACACATGCAAGTTTTGATCTACCTAGCTTGGGTCCTGGCCACAGCCTGTGCTCCCCACCCAGGTAATTACTCAGGGTTCTGGGCAGACTTGTGCAGCCTGCAGTCTGGTCCATACTGCTGCAGTGTTCCTGCTGCTCGTGCTTGAACTGGTTAGTTTAAAAGCGGCAGTCATACTCCCAAATTGCAATGCAGACCTGTCCATAGACAGAGATGGCAATCTAGCTGTTTGCAATGTGCGCCTCACCACTGTGTCTGAAAAACTGGCCGCCCAACCAGAAGCAGGACGCCCTGGAAGCTTTGCAAGACGCCACGCTTACCATTTTAGCAGACATAAGGAGGTTAGCTACTTTTTCAGATGGCTTAATGACAGGCAGGTCTAGCGGCTAATGCGTTGGCCTTGGAATCAGAAGACGTAGGTTCTGTTCCTGGCTCTGCTACTGATCCTGAGCGAGGCACGTTCCCTGTCCAGGCTCTGTTTCTCCTCCTGTCCAAAGTCTGTACGGAATGTGAGCTCTTCAGGGCAGGGGCCGTCTCTCACCGTGTGTCTGTACAGTACCGAGCACAGCAGAGCCTTTGAAGATATTTACATGGCCCCCATTAAAATAGTATCTGAGCACCTCACAATCTTTTAATGTGTTTATCCGCACAACATCCCTGTGAAATAGGGGCCTGAGGCACCAGGGAGACGCAGAGCCATATTTTTCAAGGTATGCGGTTTAAGTGTTTAGGTGCTTTTAAAAATCTCACTAGGCATCTAAATACCTTTAAAACCCTGACCCTAAGTAACTTTGCCAAGGTGCTGCAGGAGGTCTGTGGCAGAGCAGGCACTTGGAACTGGGTCTTTCAGAGCCCAGGTTAGTGCTCCAACCACTAGACCCTCCTGCCTCCCATCCTCCAGACACTGCTACAATACAAGTAACTATGCAAATTCTCGGGTCACCTACCATTGCCACAGAGCGCGGCTCTCTCCCCAGAACCCAGAATAGCCCTACATCGAGGGCCGGCAGAAGCATTCTGGGTACCTGGTGCGTTTAGCTGAGCAGGGCTGACTTGGGAGCACTTTGGGGCCATACCCTTCATTTCCACGGTCGGCTTTTGGGGCTATAACCGCACATGAGCTAAGGCCGCATTATCCAGATTTCTTTAAAAAGAGGTCCCAAGCCTCCCCTTTCTAGGCAGCTTTCTCTCGCCTTTCGCGTAACATTGATGTGGTCACTGAAGCTGAAGGCATGATGGATGAGAGAGTTGAAAGAAAACACCGAGAGCAATGGGTTTTTCCTATTTATAGTGGCTGTTTCAGAGACTGCCACTTAAATACACATTCCTGATAAGTGAATAATCTCTGGCAGGACATAAAAATAGCTCTGTGGCTCTGACCATAATTATACAGTTACGGCTAGGCAACCTGCCCTGCATCAAACAGGCAAACTGCTGCTGCTGGGAATGGATACAAGTGGCAGGGGGAGGACAATTGAAAAGCACAGCATAAAATATGATGTTTTAACTATAATCTAGGCTAAATATAAGACTATCAAGTTGCAGGGAACTGGTTCAGGAATGTTGCACAGAGGAGGGTTTTTGAGGGACACAGAAGCTGGATGGTTTGTGGGGTGGAATCTTCTGTGTCCCTCTTCGAGCAGGATAACCCAGGTCCCTGCCTGTGAAAGATACCGAAGCCGCTTGACCTCTGTTTGACCAAATCACCAAGAGACAGCTGCCCGTGGGAGCAGAGAGGAAATCTACCTTTCCATCGTGCCTGGAATGCAAAGAGGAATTGCAGACCAGATCAGGCCCAAGGTCCATCTAGCCCAGTATCCTGTCTCTGGCAGCTGCCAGCACCAATTGCTTCAGAAAAAGATATAAGAAACCCACCTCTCCATCCTAATTCCTAGTCAGGGATTGGTTTAAGACCTGCAACATGCAACTTTATATCCTTGCTGCAACACTCTCTCTATTTTTTTTAGCACTTGCTGTTATAATGCTTGCTAAATTCTTGGCCTCAGTGACATCATGTGGCAATGAGTTCCACAGTCTCAAGTGAGCCAGTTTCAGCCTAGGCATACACAGGCATGTCTTCACATTCACATCCATGGGAGCGGCAACCATTTATTAATACACCTCTACCCCGATATAACGCGACCCGATAGAACACGAATTCAGATATAACGTGGTAAAGCAGCGCTCCAGGGGGGCAGGCCTGCGCACTCTGGGGGATCAAAGCAAGTTTGATATAACGCGGTTTCACATATAACGTGGAAAGATTTTTTTGGCTCCCAAGGACAGCATTACATCGGGGTAGAGGTGTATTACAGCTGCAACAGTTGAGATGAGGGCCCCCATTGTGCTAGGCACTGTACATAGAGAGAGACAATCCCTGCCCTTGATAAAGGGTGGGCGGGGATGTGACTTACCCAAAATCACACAGTGAGCTAGTGGCAGAGTCTGGATTAGAATCCAGCTCTCATGACCCTCAATGCAATGCCCTTACCGGTGCTTCCCTGTGGAATGGAGGCATTTGGTCCACACACCTATACTATGTCATTAGCTCTGCAAAATCCAGAGTGAGGTCGCAGCACTAGAACCAGGATTCATGGCTTTCATACAAGATTCTGCCACTGACTTACTTTATGACTATGGGAAAGCCATTTAACCGTTCTGTGCCTCAGTTTCCCCTTACCCTGAAAACAGGGGCTAGCAATAAGCCTCTGCCTCATGTGGGTATTCTTAGGCTTAGTTAAAGTCTGAGATCCTGGGATGAAAGTTGCCATAAAAGTACAAAGCACTATTCTGATCCTGCAAATGGGTAAACGTGTGGCTTAGGGGGTTCATATTTGCAGTGACCTCGACAGCCATTCCCCTATAGGCTCCTATTCCAGACCTTAACTATCCTTATATGTAAACATCCTGAGATGCTGTTTGTACAGCACTGTAATATCACTGATCAATCATAATGAATAATAGAGGATTTCAGTCTCCAGGACTTCCCATTAAGAGCTATAAACCCATTTTAAAAATTACTAGGAGTCAACTCCCCCTTTAAAGATGACCTTCTCAGCTGTTGTGAAGGCTGGTTGGCCCAACTGTCCCCAACCAACGAAGGAGCTGTTCCTTCACTCATAGAAAACAGAACCTCTTAGGAGACTGTATCCTGTAGAGTCCCCATTGTGCCAGTACCCGAACACCTTCCACCTGTCCATGAATGCCTCCTCACAACACCCGTATAAGGGGAGAGGTGTCATTATCCCTATAGTACGGATGGGAGAAACTGAGGCACAGAGCGGCAATATGACCTGCCCAAGGTCACACAGGGAGTCTGTGGCAGATCCAGGAATAGGTTCAGCGCTCCTAAATCCCAGTCTGCTATTGTAACCATAGGACCGTCCTTGTTACCCTTCAAGAGAGCCAACCCATATGTGTTAGCCAACACCCCACATTAATATTCTATTATATCCAGCATGTGGGCAGTTCTGTTAACACCTCTGCTCACTTATGTCTAGAGATATATACCCCAGAATATGCTGCAAAGTTAAACCTAGGCTTTGGCAGTAACAAATATAAAACCTGGCAAAGGCAGAATATATGATTGTTTTGCCTTGGTACAAGTTTTGGAGGTGCTTTCATGCCTGTTGGTATCTGGAAAGTGGTAAACAAGAGATAAGGGAAAATACAGAAAAACAAGGTGAGGAACTGGTACGAACTGGGGGGTTGGGTCTTATGTGATGTATAAAGTGTTTTTAGCTTGTAAGCAATCCTATTATAAATAGAGGTAATTTTGAGGGTGTATCTTTGAAGCACAACTACTGTCTAAGGTGAACATGCTGCAAGATAAGAATTAGTCCCGGAAGGAGGTTATGTATGGCTCCTTTTCGTATTGTACTGTTTTGTCTTTAGGCAATACATTGGCTAAACTTGGTTATCTGGTCTCAAACATTTTTAACATTGAACTGCAAATGTTGTCAATCAGTCGGCTGTATGTTTAATCAATCAAGCTTTGTGGAATACTCATGAACATATTCAAGTCTCTGAGAACTCGAGCGTGTCCACATTTTGCTGCAGAATTGGGAAGCTGAAAAATTCTTGATCAAAATGTTCACAAAACATGTGAGCAAAGCCATTCTTCCGGCTCAAAACTCGCATTTTCAGAAAACACCCACAAAAGTGTGTCATTGTTTTCCAAGCAGGGCCCCGTTGGTCTGGGCGCCGTACAAACACATCAGTAGAGCCCTGCGTGGATACAAAATTTATATCCGCATCCGATCTGCAAAAATGGTCCACAGATAGCCACGGATTTGCTCTACACATCAGCAAATGGCTGGAGGGGTAACTGAGGCACAGAGCGGGGGAAGTGATTTGCCCCACGTCACACAGCAGAATGCAGGTCTCCTGATACTTAGCCTGGTGCCCCATCCATGAAGATGCAATATCTTCCAGTGACAATACTGTTACCCCTTTTGATCTGCGTGGCTAGTCAAAGTTAGGGGATCTGCAGCCGTTCCAGTTGGGAGTAGAATTGAGGATGGAGTTGGGTGTTTTCTTGGATGCGATCCTATTTACTTGCAAATCCAAGAAACGTACAGAGACCTGCTGCTGCAAACACGGGAGGAACCAAAAACAAAAAGCAGATGGTTTCTTTGCTCATAGCCTCAAACCTCTTTAGCCGGCACCAGAAGCCACCTCTTCGAGGGTCATCCTTTGTGCTCATCCGTGCTCTGTCTATTTATCATAGTCTGTCTTGTTTCAGTTTCTCTTTCTCTCTCTCTGCCACACACACACACACACACGCATGCGCCTGGTCAGATGACACACAGTCGAACTCTCTACCCATGTTGTGCCAGTCCAGGGCAGACTCCGTTATCCCTTGTTTTAGGTGGGTCTCCTTAACTCTCTCTTACAGCTATCTTAAATAAAGGGCCCATCTGTCTCAACTAGTTTCAACCCAGCCCATGACAATACTTCACCACCTCCCGGAGGTTTTGTGAGGATAAATCCGTTAAGAGCTCTATGAGGAGCTGAGGTATTATGGGGTGGGGGAGGCGTGTGAGAGCAGAGAGAGAGAGATTTTAAAAGGCCCTTGTGTTCATAACACACTAATAAGCTGCCAGATGGACAGAAGCCTTTCTGACGATGAAGGGCTGGAATTAAGAAGATTTGCTCTTCGTCAGGCAACCCCCACACGAGTAGGCCGTGTCTCCAAGCCCTGCACACGTTGCATGTTATTTCAATATCTCGTAGCTTCTCATCCATCATTGTTAACGCCACATGAGCTCGTTTAAACTTATTACCCAGCGAAACGCTATAAATGTAACAAAGGGGGGAAACTGAGCTGTGCTTCGTGTTCTTTCAAACCACAGCGTCTTAAGTGGCAGAGTGTAACATCTTAGATGTCAGATCATTAGACCACATGGTTCAGATTAATCATTTGATTATAATGAAAATATTACAGGCCCCTTGCCTGCCTCCAGACTGTGATTTAACACAGACTCTTGCAAATCTCAGCCGTTGGGATTTCCCCCCACCCCCTTCCTTCTCTAAAGAGTTTCAGAGCTAAAGGAAGCGAATATTTTTACCTTTTATTTTTTGATACAAAGCTTGAGATTATTATTATTAATTGTTTGATTTATGGTAACCTCTAGCAATACCTAGAAGGCCTAACGCAGATCAGGGGCCTGTCGTGCCAGACCCTCTATGTGCACTTAGTATGAGAAAATCCCCTGCCTTGAAGCATTTACAAGCGAACCAGACAAGACAAAGGGAAAATGATCTATCTCCCTTTTACAGAGGGGGAACTGAGGCACAGGGAGATGTGGGGGCCACTTTGGGAAAAGGTCTCTGCACCCACAATCCAGGCCAGATTTTCAAAAGCACTCAGCACTGTGAAAGTCTTGATTTAAATGTCGTAATAAGAGCTCCTGAGCTCTTGGAGAATCTGAACCCCGTCGCAGACACTGGGACACTTGAAAGCCCAGCCCCAAATCACACAGGAACTGGCAGAACCAGGAAGGGACCCCGTCTCTCGTCGGTTCTACTCTAGCGCCGTAATCAAGACCATCTCCCTCAGAGGGAAACGACTCTGCCTTCTCGTTTTAGATTTGAAAAATTCCTCGGTAGCAGGGTGAAAGCCAAAGCTATCCCCGCTCATTGAGGTTCCACGCCATCCTTAGAGATGGGGATGGGTGGGTGAGAATCATTCTTGTTGAAGACGGGTGGACTGAACACATCTGGACACCCTGAAAGCAGCAGATGGTGCTTTGCGAGTGGTTAGGTTGAGAAAAGAAGGGAGAGAAAGGTGGGGAAACGGGTGGGACTGGAAGATGACCGAGAGAAGAATGGGAGCCTAGAGTGACCAGACGGCAAGTGTGAAAAATCGGGATGGGGGTGGAGGGTAATAGGAGCCTATATAAGAAAAAGACCCCAAAATCGGGACTGTCCCTATAAAATCGGGACATCTGGTCCCCCTATGGGAGCCTGAAAAGAGGGAGAAGTGGAGCTATGGAAATAAGAGAATGACCTGGTCCCCAGAATACAACACACCGCTCACCGACTTGTCCTGTTTATCGCGACAGTGCACCACGTGTACTGTCCCACGCAACGGCGGCTTTGGGGTACAGATTTGCACATTGGTTCCTTCCCAATGTGGTCCCAGCAGCACCACCTATTGGTAAATCCTTGTGTTGTACTTGATTTTATTGTAATGCACCAGCATAATCATACCGAATAAAAAAGTAACCCTGTAGAAAATACCACCAAACAGTATGAGGATGAAATCCAATTACACGGCGCCTAGAGTAATAACTCGATAGTTTGACCTGCTCCCTTGTCAGCCTATCCCAGGGGTGGGGGTGGGGGGGGAGCGCGGGACAGCAGGCTTTGTGTTTCTTGTCTATGGTTCATCTCCTGCTTTCATAGACCTCCCAACCCATCCTATACTCCCCCCCATCCCCCCAATAACCAGGCTGCCACCACAGAGAGCCTCTCTTGCTAACGGTAGCTCACGTGGGTGCTGGAGAATGTGTTTGTGTTTGCTTTGACTTTTGCCCTGCGCCACCACAAATCCTCAGGGCCAGATTTCAACTCCAGAGGAGGCAGCCTGTCATCGAGGCCTTTCCTTTGTGGGAGGGGAAGCCTGTACTTAACTTCAGCAGGGGAGAACTCTTCTTTTCATCACCCAGTCTGGGGGCCCTGGCCAGTCTTTGGCCTCCCTGGCTCTCGGTTACATTTGTCTGTGTGTTTTCTTCCCCTCCCTCCGGGCTCAGGGTTCAGACTGATGGAGAGAGAGCCTGTGCTTTTGCCTCCCACCTACCAAGGAAACCACAGTATCTTGCTCCGCCTACGGATGGGAGCCTCCCTGGGATCATAATGTCTGTCTGTCTGCGTCCTGCTGTGCTTGGCCCTGGAGCCAGGCATCTCAGTTTCCCGCAGGGGCGGCTTGTTTTCTGTTTTGCATTACACCACATTTCGTCTTTATCATTAGTTTGTTTTTAAGTCACCTAGTGACTCATAGACTTTAAGGTCAGAAGGGACCATCATGATCGTCTACTCTGACCTCCTGCACAACGCAGGCTGCAGAACCTCACCCACCCACTCCTGTATCAAACCCCTAACCTCAGGCTGAGTTCCTGACATCCTCGAATCATGATTTATAGACTTCAAGTTACAGAGAATCCACCATTTAGACTAGTGTAAACCTGCAATTGACCCGTGCCCCACGCTGCAGAGGACGGTGAAAAACTCCAGGGTCACTGCCAATCTGACTCGGGGGGGAATTCCTTCCCAACTCTAAATATTGCAATCAGACCCAGAGCATATGGGCAAAACCCACCAGCCAGACACCTGGGAAGGAATCCTCTGTAGTAACTCAGAGCCCTCCCCATCCAGTGTCCCATCACCAGCTATTGGGCATATTTTCCGCTAGCAGTCGCAGATGGGCTACAGGCCCTAGTAGGCAGTCTCATCCTACCATCCCCTCCATAAACATGTCTAGCTCCGTCTTGAAACCATTTAGGTTTTTTGCCCCCTCTGCTCCCCTTGAGAGGCTGTTCCAGAATTTCACTCTTCTGATGGTTAGAAACCTTTGGCTAATTTCAAGCCTAAACTTGTTGATGACCAGTTCATAGCCATTTGTTCTTATGTCCACATTGACGCTCCTCTCCCTCCCTGGTATTTATCCCTCGGATGTATTTATAAGAGCAGCCATATCTCCCCTCAGCCTTCGTCTGGTTAGGCTAAACTAGCCAAGCTCCTTAAGCCTCCTCTAATAAGGTAGGTTTTCCATTCCTCTGATCTCCTAGTAGCCCTTCTCTGCACCTGCTCCAGTTTGAGTTTATCTTTCTTAAACATGGGAGACCAGAACTGCACACAGGATTCCAGATGAGATCTCACCGGTGCTGTGTATAATGGTACTAACACTTCCCGTCTCTACTGGAAATACCTCGCCTGATGAATCCTTGGATTGCATTGGCCTTTTTCACGGCTGCATCACATCGACAGCTCACAGTCATCCTCTGATCAATCACCCGGGTCTTTCTCCTCCTCTGTCGCTTCCAATAGATAGGGGGGAGGGATAGCTCAGTGGTTTGAGCATTGGCCTGCTAAACCCAGGGTTGTGAGTTTAATCCTTGAGGGGGCCACTTAGGGATCTGGGGCAAAATCAGTACTTGGTCCTGCTAGTGAAGGCAGGAGGCAGGACGTGATGACTTTTCAAGGTCCCTTCCAGTTCTAGGAGATAGGATATCTCCATTAATTTATTTTATTTTTTTTAAGTCCCCAGCTTATTGCAAAAATTGATGTTGTTAGTCACTAAGTGCAGGACCTTGCACTTTGCACTATTACATTTCATCCCATTTCCATTACTCCAGTTTTCAAGGTCATCCGATCTTCTTGTATGATATTCCGGTCCTCCTCCATGCTGGCAATACCTCACAACTTTGTGTCATCCACAATTTTTATTAGCGCACTCCCACTTTTTGTGCCAAAATCATTAATAAAAATGTTTAAATAAGATCGGTCCCAAGACCGATCCCTGAGGAACTCCACTAGTAACCTCCCTCCGGCCCGACAGTTCACCTTTCAATATGCCCAGCTGTAGTCTCCCCTTTAACCAGTCCCTTATCCACCTTTCAATTCTCATATTAATCCCCATCTTCTCCAATTTAACTAATAATTTCCCATGTGGAACTGTAACAAAAGCCTTATGAAATCCAGTAGATTAGATCTACTGCATTTCCTTTGTTTAAAAAATCTTCTCAAAGAAAGAGGTCAGATTGGTCTGGCACAATCTACCTTTTGTAAAAACCATGATGTATTTTATCCCAATTACTGTTTACCTCTATGTCCTTAACTACTTTCTCTTTCCAAATTTGTTCCAAGACCTTGCATACAATTGAGGTCAAACTAAGAGTCCTGTAGTTTACTGGATCACTTCTTTTCCCCTTTCTTAAAAATAGGTACTATATTAGCAATTCTCCAGTCATAGGTAGGGCCCTATCTAATTCACAGCCATGAAAAACGCATCATGGACCGTGAAATCTGGTCTCCGCACATGAAATCTGGTCTTTTGTGTGCTTTTATCCTGTGTATATAGATTCCACAGGGGAGACCAGCATTTCTCAAATTAGGAGTCCTGACCCAAAAGGGAGTTGCAGGGGGGGTTGCAAGGTTATTTTAGGGGGGTGCAGTATTGCCACCCTTACTTCTGCACTGCCATCAGAGCTGGATGGCCAGAGAGCAGCAGCTGTTGGCTGGGCGCCTAGCTCTGAAGGCAGCGCCGTGCCGGCAGCAGTGCAGAAGTAAGGGTGGCAATCCCATACCAGGCCATCCTTCCTTCTGCACTGCAACTGGTGAAATTTCAGATTTAAATAATTGAAATCATGAAATTGACGATTTTTAAAATCCTATGACTGTGAAATTGGCCAAAAACGGACCATGAATTTTGTAGGTCCCTAGTCATAGGGTAGGACCCCCAAGTTTACAGATTCATTTAAAATCCTTGCTATTGGGCTTGCAATTTCATGTAGCGCTTACTTTAATATTTTGTTTTCATTTTCTGCTTTGGAGAGTCCGTGTTACATTCCACCCCTGGCATGAGGAGCGCTCTCTTCAATTCCCTCCTCAATGTTGTCCTTTCTCAGTGTCAGTCGCATCTTTAGAGGAAACGTGTCGATTCTTCTAGCACATGGGGCGTGTTCTAAGGATCTGGGGAGACATCTGCAACATTCAGCCCACCAGACTTGTGTCAAAACCGCAAACTTCCAAGCAATTGCTCCGTGTATGTTGATGGATTTATGTTCAATTGCAAAGAAGAGCATTGAGCAAACGAATCAGAAATGCCAGTGTTTTCAAGTAGGCTTTCATTGTCCCTGAGAAGCTGGGGGCAAGCATTCTGTCATTGGCGATAGTAAATATATAACAACGCTGTTCTTCCGTTACAGGGGATCCGCTGTGTGTATGCTTTGTACAACTGTCGTTGTGTAGGGCTGATTTCAGCTAAGGCTGCGAATCTTTCACAGAAGTCAAGGAAGTCACGGATTCCATGACATTCCGGGATTTCTGCAGTGGCAGATATAGCGGACCCCAGGGCCACCCCAGCAGCTGCACTGGCCACTGCTCGAGCAACCCCAGGCAACTGGTCCCATGAGCTGCCCCGGAACAGCAGTTGGGGAGCAGCATCACCAAGGCCCCGGGCCGCCCCATAGCCGGAGCAGTGGCAGCGTGCCGGAGCCCCACCCCGAGAACAGTAGTAGCGTCACCCTTCCCCCCAGCACCTACCATGTAGTCAGGGGTATTTATAGTACAAGTCATGGACAGGTCACGAGCCATGACTTTTTGTTTATTGCCCGTGACCTGTCCATGACTTTTACTAAACATACCTGTGGCTAAATCGTAGCCTTAATCTCAACGCGAGTCCATGATGACAATGCAGTGTCCGCACACCGTGCCAGGAATAGGGAGGTGAAGTTGCTATACCAGGTCCATTTAGTCCAGGAACCTGCCTCCATTCTATACCTGCTACTTCCGATTCAAACAACAAGAAAAAACATACTGGGCTAAAGTCTCCTCAACACGGCTGAAGGTAGGGGCAGCAAACGTGACTTTAAGACACTTCCCTGCACCTCTCCCCCCAGTCCTGGGGAGGACTGAGTGACGAAGCAGCCCCTGGCTCATATAAGAGTAGTTTTTAGTGCTGATCTAACTTATGCTGGCTTTTAATGGCCCCGACTGGCCATTTTTGCTGGTGAGGATCACAGGAGTACAGTATGCTCCACCTCCATGGCTGTTAGCCCTTTCCATGTCCCCTGTGACTGGCGAACTAGGAGGTGGTGTAGAGCTGGCTACGTTGTCTTTAGATTAGTCAAGATTTCCCCCATTCGTCCTTTTCCCATTTAGGGAAGTTTATAGTCCCTTTGCCCCACTCCAGCCATATAACCTAAGCATGTGCCAGGAATTGGTCCACTGTATCCAGCCAATTGCATAAGGCTATCTGGGCCGGGGAAGTAGTTAGGAGGAATTGTCTCGTGACTCCTACGGGCAATCAACATGTGCCCTGAGCCAGGAGGTTTTATTAGCCTCATCTTACCTTGCAGAGCTGCAAATGTCAATATTAATGCTCTTGTTGTTATCCAGCCCTGTTTAAAGCCCAACCACTTGTACTCCGCTCAATGCTCTCCTGCTGCAGTGAGTTTCACAGATCAGCTATAGCTCCTTTGTGTTTTGTAATTGTGTGGGCTTCTTCTAGTAACAAATGCACCATGTACTGTGTCAATGGGGGTCATGGCGCAGTGAGTTATGACTCAATCCATTTGCAACAGGGCATGCTTCTGACAAGGACAGGAGACGTGGCCCACAGGGGAGGGACACTGTTCCATTTCCTGTGCATAAAACCATCACCTAGTTCCAGTAAAGTGTGTGCTGCTTCCTGCGCTAGTGGCTGGGCCTCCTAGAGGATAACACCCTACTACTGCTACTAGCTAATGGAGTTACACCTTTCCCTCAAGGAGAAGCAATTTGTGTTTTGGTGACAGAAGGTCCAGGGTTCAGATCTTCCTGATGACCCGTGGTGAGGGCAGTTACGAACATTACTCCCTGAAAAGAGATTTTTGAACTCCGCTGCTTCGGACAAGTTTCCACTTGCAGAGGACGTTTGTGCGTGAGTCATGTCTCCCTCTAGTGGCTAGTTCATGTAGTTTAACAGCCTACTAAATTCTGCCAAACAATGGAGTTGCTCTTTTAGCTCCCCAGGTGAGGCTTGTACATGGGCCCTGAGGGGCCCAGCATCAAATCCTGCTGATGATCCATGGTAAGGGCTGTTGCCCCAGCATTTTAAACTGCAGAGAGACCTAAGCTGCAGAATTCAAGGCCGCCTGCACATTTCAGTGGTACATTGACCTGGGGTTGGGTTCATCATAGGACAGAGACAAGGGTCAGCTATGAAGTTAGATCCACCTTGGAATTTTGGTGACGTTTTGGGGGAGGTCAGACCCAGAGTGGGGTGAACCTCAAGAAGCTCTGACGTTTGGATTGGACCATCTGAACCATCCAAGACTAGCAATGGCAGCTGCCCAACATTCTGCTCTTCCGGAGGCTCTGACACCCGGCCCCCATTCTTTCCCCCCCACACACGCACAGCTGGCCGAACTATTCACAGCAAATCATTTTTTGGCTGAATCCAAGTCCAGCTGAGGCGCTTCAAAGGCAGGCAGGAGGCAGCCAGGGGAGTGGTGTAGGCATCATGGTTCCCAAAGGGGTTGGGATCCCAGTCAGATAGAGAGGGAGTTGGAAAAGGTCCTGCAAATGGGACTTCATATATAGTCATCTCCCATAAGAGATCAAGGTATGACCCTGTCTGAAACTAAGGCAATCTGCTGGATGGGCTTAGGAAATTCACAGGGGTAAGCCAGCCAGTCTCTAGATGCCATGAGAACAGCCTTTCCTGGCATATATTTCAGTGCTCCTGCCAGAACTGGGAAGCATAGAGACATATGAAAAATAATGGGGGAAGAGGCGAAAGTTAACTGAACTTCTTTGAACCTCCAGAGCAGTGAGGTTCAGAACAGGATCCAGTTTAGGCTAAAGTCTCGGATCGGATCTGTCTCCAATCCCCGCCGCCAGTCTGTATCCGACGCCGACGCCAAGTGGGGACGTGCAGACAGTGCAGAATACCAGCGCCTCGCAGAACAGTGAATACGACTCTCTTCTTTTATGAAGGTGGTTTTTGCTGAGAGCCAACTCCCAACCGCAGGTTTAAGCCGTTGGGAGCCTTTTCTTTTTTCTCCATTTAACGTTCCTCTAGGATCTACACATCAGCAGGCCCAATTACATTGACATTGCCTCTGCTACCCAAACCACAGCCTAATTTGACGTGTCAGCATGCCCCACGATGGTGCATCCTGCTGATGGAATAATTTAAAAACAGAAACGTTCTGCTGCAAAGTCCTTTTTAATCAAATAAAAATGTAGGGAATAAATCTGGGTTAAAATTTCGGCGATGCCCAGAGTCTGTCACGTCACATCACGTCTGTCTGTCTGTCTAATCACCATAGTGCCTCATGCTTGAGAGCGTCCATGGTTTCCATCTTGTTGTGCCCAACTCAAGTCAGGATCCCTGAGGTCTATGGTTCCTTCATTCTCAACAGGCCCCGTGAACCTTCCCACCTTGCTACTTGGAAGGCCAGCACAGGTCAAGGGACTAGCCTTCAGGAAATTAACTCACAAACATGCAGCCATCTCCCCTTATCACCCATGACCCCTAGCTGGTTATGTCTGCCACATACTTATCCATCACTGAGCAAATGGGAGGTGAGACAGGGTTGTTCCATAGCCCAGACCTTCTGCGCATCAGCACATCTATCAAGGTGACTGGCTTATTTGCCTAATATTTTTGTCCATGGCTCCAACATTTAATGTCTGTATGGGTTCTGGGGGAATCTGCGACCACGCGCCATTTGCTAAAAGCTAATCTTTTTCCAAGTAGTTCTTTCTCCCCCAACATAACTCTATTTCTCCATCAAGCTGACAGACTGGAGACTGCTGCCCTCCAATTATAGCATTAATATTTTGCATTTCTCCAGAATCTTTCCCCTGTCCCCAAGAATGCCACAGCACTTTACCCACCTTCAGCCTGACACAGCCCCTGCGAGAGAGGGAAGTATCATACCCACTATACTGGTGGGGAAACTGAGGCACAGAGTGGTGACGGGACTCATCCGAGAGCCCATGGTGAGTTACTGACCATAGCAGGAACAGAACCCAGAGTGCCCGACTCCCATTCTTGTGTTAACCACAGAACAAGTTGAAATATAAGTGTAAGATGCCCCGCCAATGCCCAGCTGAACCCTGACTATTCTCCACCATCGAGTCCCCAGTACTAATATGACCAAACTACCTGCGCGCCTTGCCCAGGGCCTAGTTCATGTATTTGTCTCACCGTACCCCTGTGCAGTAGAGAAGTGCTAATATCCCCATTGTGGAGATGTAGAAGTGAGCACAGACAGATGAAATAACTGGCCCATGGGCTCACAGGAAGTCTACAGCAGACTGTGAAGGGGGGGGCGGCCAAAATTGTTTCTGCTTGGGGCGGCAAAAATCCTATTCTGCTCTGTACCATTCCAATGCATTCCGAGAGGGGCTGTGATTGCTCTCCATAAATACACTGGGGGAGGGGGCAGGGCCGGCTCTAGGCACCAGCAAAACAAGCTGGTGCTTGGGGTGGCACATTTTTAGGGGCGGCATGGCCGGCACCAGAATGCCGCCCCTAAAAATGTGCCCGGCCGCCCTAACTCATCTCCGCTGCTGCCGCTCGCGCGCCACGGCGCACAAAACAGCTGATTTGCACGCTGCTGCTCGCCCTCCCTCCCAGGCTCTCAAACCCGGGAGGGAGGGGGACATCCTGAGCGGCCGCGATGCGCGAAACAGCTGATTCGCGCGCCGCTGCTCCCCCTCCTTCCCAGGCTCTCAAGCCTGGGAGGGAGGGGGAGACTCCGAGTGGCCGTGGCGCACGCGCCGCTTCTCCCCCTCCCTCCCTCCCTCCTAGGTTTGAGAGCCTGGCGGGAGGAGGCAGGGCTGGGGATTTGGGGAAGGGGCAGAGTTGAGGTGGGGCCGGGGGGGGGGGTAAGAAAAAAAGGGGGGGGAGGGCGGCCAAAATTGTTTCTGCTTGGGGCAGCAAAAATCCTAGAGCTGGCCCTGGGAGCGGGGCAAATGCCAGAGAGGGAGAAGAGTTAGTGATGGTAAAGGACAGTGTTGGCACAAGAAAAATGGTAATAAACTGGCCAGGAATAAATTTAGGCTGGAAGAAGGTTTCTACCCATTAGAGGAGGGAGGTTCTGGGACAGCCTCCAAATAGGAGGAGTGAGGACCACCAACCTAATGAGTGTCAAGGTGGAGCTGGATAGATTTATGAAGGAAACTAGATGACAGGATTGCCTTTGCTAGCAGGGGCCTGGACTTCATAACCCAGGAGGTCCTGTCCAGTCCTGTGTTCCTGTGCTAACTGAGTTCTTAAGCTGCGTATGGGAAGAGTGTGGGTCAGTCTCCTTGAAGCCATCTGAAGCCTGGCCAATTGGTATCCATAGGGACTCGTGTGAGATAGGAACCATTGTCTACTAGGAACCTGACCGAGAGTCACCACACAAGGCCACTGAAAAAAATGAGGTGCTTAGAGCGGTGCAGTGTCTTGTCCTTTAGTTAGTCTGCAAGAACCATCAGTTAAAAACAACTATGACCCTTATTCTCCTCTCTCGTAGCTATAAATCAGTAGTAACTCCATAGAAATCAGTGGTGTTACACTGGTTTTGTCAGTGTAAGTGAGAGGAGAATCAGGCCTTCTCTTATACCAGTGACATGCAACATAATATGGCTGTTGCCACGGGATTCTCTAGTTTATGGGTCTATGGATTTCAGTGCTTTGTGTATGAAAAAGCTCCCTTGTCCCTCACTGAAGCGTTCAGCCCCAGAAGCTGCTGCGCAGAAAGCAGTTAAAATCACCTCAAATTGGAATAAACCAATTTGTTCATACTCGGCGCATATTCTTTTCACTAAAGTCATACTGTGGTTTTGGCTTCATCGTGTTGACTGCCCTGAGTTACAGAAGCTGGCAAGCCCTACCCGTGCACAGGCCCCCTTGAAATTCTACCAGTTACATATTGCTGGAGCAGCCTTCAGAGGACAGAAAACTGCTTGTGAATTTATTGGCTACGTCGGAGACAGGCACACTGGAACGGGCGGCAGGATATGGGGTTGGTGACTCAGTAGGTTGCATTCTTCCACCTGTGTCGGTACAGAATTGATGCCCCCGGCTGGTGTGAGACGGCACATTCTGCTGGGGGTGCTGTCTTTCGGAGGCAAGAGAAGACCAATGTCCTAACCACTATGTGTGGTCATTAAAGAGCCCGTGGTACTTTTTTGCAAGTGGAACGGTGTTAACCTCAATGGCCTGGCAAATTTCCCCCTGCCATAATTGCATTCTCCCTAAATTCTTCAGAGAGCTTCAATTGCATAGAGTTTTTTTGCACTTGCTAACCAACACTCTTACACTCCTTAATAAAACCCTGGGACTCTAGTACTAAAAGATTGAGCCTTTACTGCTGGGACTAAGGAATTCATTCCCGAGGCTGCTCTTGTAGCAGCTTCATCAACCTCACTTGCACCAATACCTTGTTTGTGAATGCACCCACAGTAACTGTACGTATCAGCCACGCACAAATGCTACAAGCAAATTTGTACGTGGCCCTCAGTTTCTCAGAGTTTCAGCAGTCAGTCTCATTAAGCATCATGGATTCATAGATTCTAAGACCAGAAGGGACCATTGTGACGATCTAGTGTGACCTCCTGCATAGCCCAGGTCAGAGACCTGCCCCACAATAATCCCAACAGCCAAACTTTTAGAAAACCAGCCCACCGTGACTGAAAACATCCCAGTGATGGAGAATCTATCGCGACTCTTGGTAAGTTTTTCCAATGGTCAATTGCCCTCACTGTTAAAAATACACCTTATTTCCAATCTGAATTCGTCTAGCTTCAACTTCGTATTAGGCCTTTCTCTGCTAGATTGAAGAGTCTCTTGTCAAATATTTGTTCCCCCTGTAGGTACTCACAAACTGTGATCAAGTCATGCCTTGCCCTTCTCTTTGTTACGCTAAATAGACTGAGCTCCTTGAGTCTATCACAATAAGTATCACAAGTTTTCTAATCCTTTAATTAGAAAAAAAATCAGTCACTGTCAATGTCTGCAATGGTTCCAGCAACCTCAGAATTCAGAATTGACCGTGTCATCTCTGGCTCGTGACAGGGCAGCTGACAAATGCAATGGCAACGGCGGAGCATATTTTATTGCTGATTTTCTAAGATTTTCACTTCTAGTGTTCTGGCAAATATTCCCTTCGTAGCCAGACTTAGGAAGAAGCTAAGTCGGCATAATCTCTGAGAATTGCTGCTTGAAAACTGTTGAAATCACTTTTCAGTGGAAAATTGTTTTTTCAACTAATTGAAATTTTTGGCATGTGCACGCTTTCTGCAGAAAATTTTGACTTAGCACCCAAACCTGAAAGCTTTTTAGTTTTCAGCTGAAAACCAAAAAAACGTTCAGCTGAAAACTGTGATTCGGAGATGTTGCTCCAGTGCTTTATGGGAATTGTG
Organism: Trachemys scripta elegans; assembly: GCF_013100865.1. Lineage (NCBI taxonomy): Eukaryota > Metazoa > Chordata > Testudines > Emydidae > Trachemys > Trachemys scripta. The sequence continues at coordinate 136,618,805 of NC_048302.1, forward strand.
CTTCAAATGCCTCATCCCACATTTTCCTTTAAGGCATGGGCTCTCCAGCCAAACTACATCTCCCATGATGCACCATGGCCATGGGACTCCCATGATGCACCATGATCTCCTGTCTTGCTGAGCTGCCGAAGTGTAGGCCAATCAGGGTGCCAGGCTCATCTTGGAGAATGAGGGCATATGGCATCCAAACTACATTAAAATTTTCAGTTTCCAACCAAAGGTTTTTGGTTTTCGACTGAAGCATTTCAGTTTTGATTCAAAATGTTCAGTTTTCAATTTTTTACCAAAGCGTCGAAAATTTCCATGGAATCCCCCTCCCACCACCACGCACCTTCTGATTCAGAAGTACCAGGTCTTGGGCATTGCAGGGGCAGTACAGAGTCCCAAGCTACAAGGAGGCAATGAGCAACACTCGACTTTTCAGTATTAAAGAAGTGGAACCTTTAATGAGAAGATGCAACTGACTCACTATCAGTAACACTTTCAAACTGCCCTGTCCCTTGATGCACAGGGTCTTAAGCAAATCTGGGATGGATTCTTCAGAGGATGTCTCTCTGGTTATTCCCAAATCCTAGTAAGGAGCATGGAGGCTGTATTTAGATTCAAGATATTGGTTTAGGTCATGCTCTAAAATAAGAGACTATTAGTCATATATTAAAGATCCCATCGCCATAGTACATCACCATAGTATCTGAGCACCTCACAATCTTTAGTGTATTTATCCTCACAACCCCCCAGTGAGGTAGGGAAGTGCTTTTATTCCCATTGTACAGATGCCCAGTGGAGGCAAAGACAGGCTAAGTGACTTGCCCTACGTCACACAAGAAATCGGAGCATTAAATCCGGGTCTCCTAAGTCCTAGGTTAGTGTTCTAACTGCTGGACCTTTTCTCAACCACCTCAGCACTCCATTGTGCTAGGCGCTGTACAAACAAATAATAAATTATAGACTCTGGCCAAAGAGCTTACAATCTCAAAGACAAGACATAACAGGTGATGAGACTACTAGATGGGTTAGGGTAGAGACAAGATAAGATGTGGGCAGCTCTGAGCCAATTAATTCGCCAGCTCTTAGCCAATTAACTCATGCTTAGCAAGCATAACTCGCTACCTGCCTAGCAGTTAGCAAGAAGTGATCCCAATCATTCACCTATGACTTTGAATCCCAAAAGGAAACAGGCAACCTGAAATGTTTTGCCAATTGAATAAAAGTTCAGTGGAACCATCTGGCACATGATTTTAGACCTTTGTGCCCCTCTGCACTTATTGGCTTTGGACAGAAGAAGAAAAAATGCTGACATCTCAACCAAAAGCAAGAGGCAGCCGGTGTCTCATGCCAAAGCCTGCTGTCATGGGAGATGCCATCCGGGTTCTCAGCTAAATAAATTCAGGCCACCTTCAGATCGGTGCTGAATGAATCACTCCCAGAACCTTCTATTCAAATTCACCCTCATGTACTGCTTGGGGCATATCAGTTCCCACAGATCATGTTTGCCTCCCCTTTCTCCCTTATTTGAATCCATTTGAGAATTTCGGTCTGATTTCTTTTCCCTCTCTGGCTTGATCACGGGTACAGTACGCTCCCAGTTCTCCGAATTCCCTTTCTCTGAAAACCCTCGTTGTCTGAATCCTCCATGTGTCCCCCATGTAGCCCTGCAGCATCCCATGCAGAGATCCCCTGCCCCCGAGGCTGGCAGGACTTATCCCCTACCCTAGGCTGTAGGCACAGGGGCAAACGCGGCCTCGCAGAAAGCCGCATACTATGCACCTCCCATGACTCTGGCCAGTGGGTCACCTGCCCCCTAGCACCCACAGAACCCATGACCCCCCACCCTGTCACAGGTGGTTACTGGGAGAAGGGGTACTGTGGGGTACCAGTTCTCACCCCATGGGTTCAGGACCTTGCTCAGGTACCTGGCTGTGCTGTCACCCAGCTGCCTGTGAAGCGGCCAAGCTGGTGCCTGCAGTAGCCGTGCATGGCTGGCTCTGACCAAAGCAGCAGCCAATTCCCGCTGGAAGGCCACATCAGCCTTCAGACCCGCCAGGTCACCTGTGGTTGGGGGCTCTAGGCCCAGCAGTACCAGCGAGGGCAGCAACATGGCCAGTCCATGCACCCTGCAGCCACCATCACCACCTGGGCTCCTCTGACCACCTGGGTCCCGGTCTGTCCAGCCGCATGGCAAGTGGCAGGGATGGTGGGGGCTGCTGCCTGGTGGCGCTGGAGCTACCGAGCCAGCCGGGAGGGTACAAGCCATGCGAGACAAGGACAGGGTGGGTTGGAAGAAGCAGCCTGTTTATCCAAACACCCAGTGATACAAAAGTTCCAGATGTCCCCCAGTCCATTCAGATCCACGGGCGTGTCCTGTGTTTGAAATTCAAGCTGCGTTGCCTGGTTGTGATTGGCCAGATAAGCCACATGGTGCGATCGTGGCTTCCTAATTAGCCGAGCATCCGAGCACTCCCAGCCCCAAATAGGTTTATATGCAAATTTGAAATTTACTTCCTGCAGAAGCTTTCACGCCCTCAGTGGTGAAATTCACTTCCTGGAATATTTCTGCTCAGAAGCTTCAGTTATTTGAATGTTCCCAGAGCGGGACGTGACGTAAATTCATCTAGAAACTAGAATAAAAATTGACATGGAATATTTCACCCAGGTCGGCATCAGAATCAAGCACCTGACCCATACGTACCTCCCGTCACTAGCTGAGCAGTGGGCCTAGGCGCGGAGATGTTACAGAAAAGTGACCCCTCTGCTGGCAATGGAAGTGTCCATCCAGCTATCCACGGTTATCATGGGGGTGTGGAAAGAACAAGTGATGTTGCCCTCTAGTGATTTCAGGCAGGTTGGTGCTCTGCTCAGCCATGCCTCGGCTGCTGCTACCCGTGCGTGCTACCGTGGTTACGCGGCTATTTATACTCGGGCTAGCTGGATGAGAAGGGTGTATGGAGGACATTAGGGAGGGATAGTGCCTCTGTTGGAGGAACATGTCATGCTCCTTAGGGAGAAGTTCACCTGCTTTGGTCCCCACCTACACCCCAGCTTTCACCTGTAGCTCCAAGTAGGTGTTTGCAGGCGACAGTGGCCACACCCTGGTAAACCATTTTGATGAGCGGGCTAAACCAGGTGAGGACAGCCGATGGGTCTTTTACCCTTGGCGCGATAAGGAAACTGCCTTGCTCTAGCCTGCAGGGACTGTAAGGAGGAAATCAATTTGTGATTCAACGGCCATGAAGGTTGAGGGGCGTGGAGAGCATGTAGGGTGACCAGACAGCCAGTGTGAAAAATCGGGATAGGGGGTGGGGGATAATAGGAGCCTATATAAGAAAAAGACCCAAAAATCGTGACTGTCCCTATAAAATCAGGACATCTGGTCACCCTAAGAGCATGGCAAGCTGTCCTGGTCACGCACTGCAACTAAGGAAGTCCCCAGTCATAACGATCCTTCGAGCCGCTGGAATTCTCGCTCAAAAATTTCCCGCCCGGGTTTTCTCGCAAATCTCATCCATTAATATCCATGTGAGCTGGTGCGAGTATGTGTGTGCAAACAGGGGGGTCGCAGTTTAGCTTGTAGGGTCGACGTAGCCTCAGTAAAGGCAGGTCTCTTGTAGACACAGCTAGTGAGTGCAATACTATGTTTACCAGCAGCGCATCACCTAGCCACTGGATATCTCTGGGAGCCATACAGCATTCCAAACAAGGTGTGGTTGCTGGTCAACAAAGGAAACCAGGCTGGCACTCGAGCTATATGGGAGCTCGTTGGCTTGCCTTTGAAATTGCAGCTGTTTTCTTAAATAGACACTTCAGGGCAGGGTGAATTACCCCAGCTGCCTTGTAGAGCTATAACGATTTACAGCGGCTGAAGACGTGCCCTCTCCTGATTAAGGACTGTGCTTCACTGTCTTGTGACATAGACGACAATGTTTTATGGAGCTAGAGGAGAAAGGCTCGGAGTCCTGCTGGGTGTGTGTGTCATTTACATGGTAACGGCGCCAATTGCCTGCAGCACAGAAGTTCTTTGGTTCAGAAGTTCTTCTGTTTCTGATTTCTTCTCCTGGCTGTTGGGAAATTTGTCTCCCAGCCAAGCCGTCTAAGAGAGTGGCAGAAGCAAGAAAAAAGCGGATTTGGAATTCTGCTTTGAGACTGTTCACTTAGGTAGGGCACAGACATACGATAACTTTTTCAGAGACTCGATGTATCCTTCCATTTCCTTTGGCTTCCCCAATCTGAGTGCCATGTGAAGCTAGACTAGAAATTCAGGTAATGGCAACCTGTGAAAATGTCTCCTCGGAGAAAGCAAAAAGCAAGGGGTAGTCAGCACTCCCCGCTTGGTACATTCAGAACGAACATGAGCACTGATCTCCGTTGAATTGAGACAGAGCCTGAGCCATGAAACGCTGGGCTTTGGAAGCAGAATCACAGCTCCTTTTGACAAGTATCTGGAAGGCAGAAGAGGTTGTGTCAAATTCTGGGCCCTACCGCTGCACAAGCTGAAATAAATATTTTGCACAGGACAGTTCTCGGAATGGAAAATCATGGGAAACTACAGGGGGAAAAAATTGCTTGGATCTAAATTCTCCTGCAGCTTAAGAGGGTTTCATCAGTGTGGATCCAAGTGCTGTGAGATCCTGGGAAAAGTCACCCCTGGCAAAGGACTTTTCACAAAATACAGTTTGGAAGGAGAGGGGAAAAATCCTCTCCAAAGGTCACGTAAGGGACTCCTAATTAATGTTGATGGAGAATTTAAAGGGGAAGTGTCTATTAGCGAAAGCACACATTTGATCTAACTCATAACAACTATAAAACCACGGATTCTACTTTAAAAATGCTCCTCTCCACCTCCCCCAAAATGTACACATACAAAAAGCCACAGTTTATGAAGGACCTACATATAAACAATGTTTGTTTCCTCTTGTGCCCCTCTCCTGGCCGTACAAAAGGAATTAAACCCAGCTCTCTAAGCCATCCTGACATCACTGGTGAAGCACTAGCAAGGATGTGATTCAGAGGGGAAAAGTGCTAGCCTGGGATTTCCTGCTCCGCCCCAGATTTCCTCTGTGACCTTGGGCAAGGCACTTAGGCTTGAATGCTCAAAAGGAGTTAGACACCTATGTACCCATTTTGGCTCCATGGCAATGCACAGAAATTCCTGCTGAACCCTGTTGGTGCCTAAACTCACTTGGACCTAAGTTTTCAGAGTGAAAGTTCTCCCAGCACCTATGTTTCAGCGTCCTGGCATGTGCATTATTGCCTCCCACTAGGGGTATGTCTACACAGCATTGTAAATCTGGGTCTGTGGGACCCGAGCTCATGGACTCACTGGGGCCAACCCCATGCTTGAGTAACCACACTGTATTGTAAACCCGGGCTTACAATGGCTGGACCTGGGTCTCACCGCCGTGCTAATGCGTCCGTATTGCACTATGTAAACCTTCAGACTCGGCTCTGCGGCTTGAGCTGTGTCCACACTGCAAAATGACAGGGCTTGGACCTGAATCTCAGTGGGATTCAGGCTCTAACCCGCCCCGCAACAGCGTTCTAGGACTCGGTCCTGAGTGCTTGCTGACCTGAGTCAGACTGATTAGTGTGTGGACGGAAGTGGGCTTGGGCTCAAACCTGAGTCACTGCCCAGGCTTAGTATGCAGTGTAGGCATATCCTATGCGTCCAGACATTTATCTCCCACTTTAGCCTAGGGTGACCAGACAGCAAGTGTGAAAAATCGGGACAGGGCATGGGGGGGTAATAGGAGCCTATATAAGAAAAAGACCCAAAAATCGGGACTGTCCCTATAAAATCGGGACATCTGGTCACCCTACTTAAGCCCCAAAGCAGTTCACACACTGGGGGAAGACAGGCACTTGCTGCCGAAGTTGCATTTGGGGCCTGATCTAGCAGGTGTGCTGAGAGACCCCAGCTGGAGTAGGATGTGGTGATGGTGCCCAGTGATTAGAGCACTTTGCCTGGGAAATGGGAGACCCAGGTTCAATTTCCCCTTCTCTGCCAGGATTTGAAAAGGAGTCCCCCACCTCTCAGGGGAGTGTGCTAACCCCTGAGCTATAGGATATTCTAGAACATCAGAACGGCCAGACTGGGTCAGACCAACGGGTCCGTCTAGCCCAGAATCCTATCTTCTGACTGGCTGGTGCCAGATGCTTCAGAGGGAATGAACAGAACAGACCAATTTATCGAGTGATCCATCTGCTGTCATCCTGTCCCAGCTTCCGGCAGTCAGAGGTTATTTACCTAAGCATCAGTTTTCCTTTACACTGAGAAAACCAAACCAAACCCACCCACCCACACAGTGGGGAGGAGGTTACAATCCAGCAGCAGAGGCATGACAAATGAAAATGACTGTCCTTGATTTTTCACAGTTGTTACTCAAAGGCCGGGATTACGAGTTCACAGAGAGGCCTCTGGAACTAACCCCAGTCTGCAGCTAATGCGTTCCATCCAGAAACTCCCTTGCTAAAGCCTACGCACCTCAATGATATGTTGAAGCTACCCCAGCGGATGATGGGGGAAATATGCTGAAAACATGATGCACCTGTCTGTCTGGACAAATCATTACAGGGTTTGAAATGTTGGGATGCTTAGCCACTTACTGGATCAAATCCTTATGCCCAAGAAAACCCTGCCCCTCAGCTTGGTTTTTGTAGCCTTTCCCGAGGTGCCTATGAAGAATGAGGGTGAAGTTCTGTTTGTGGATGGAGCAGACATAAGGGAAACAAGATCATTTGGGCTTGTCTACACCGAGAGTTTGTGTGCAGCAAGCCAGGGTGTGAATCTACAGTGCACTAGCTTGCTACATGCTAACTGGCTGTGCGGCCCCCTTCCACTGAGTGCTAGAAGTTTTCTGGCGCTTTGATGTGCTCCCATATTTACATCCTGGCTGGCTGCACACCAGCTCTGGGTGTAGACAAACCCTTTCGGTTGGATCGTGGGAGGAGTTGAAATTACCGCGGTTGATTTTTGAAGGGACGATGCTGAGTCCTATGTTCAGGGTTCAGTTGGGCCCAGCACCCGATGTTTGGGTGCTCATCTGAAGCATCCTGGAATTATCCCAACCGCTTGTATATGAGAAACTAGGTTGGAAGTCTAACGGGAATAAGTGTCCTCACAGATTTCCAGCAACTCTGGTGTTTCTCACCACTTCATCAAATCATTGACATTAGAGAATGAAAAGACATCCAGCCAATGTGGGACTGTCTCCTCCAGCTGATTGTCCGTGCTAGTATTAAAATTAGCAAGTGCTGGTGGTTTCTACCTCTTCCCCTTGTGGACTGTTCCACAGCCAAATAGAACTTAATGGCTGGGTGATTTTTCCTGACATTCAGCCTAAATTGCCCTCTTACACGCATCCCGTTACCTCCTTCGGACCACCGTAAACAACTCCTTTCCCTCCCTGGTGTTGACATGTCAAGTACTGGTAGACTATCATGTCCCACTGTTGGTTATTCAGGACCAAATCCTCAGACCCTAATGCCCACTCCAGCCATGTCCATTTACACAAGCTGGGAATCTAGTCCACACCGTTTAATTTGCATCTTTCCTTGTAAGCCAATACATCCAGCTCCCTGATCATTACTGGTGCTCTTCTCTCAACTCCCTCCACATGGTCGATGTCTTTCTGCTCATGCGGTGTCCGGAATTAAGCACAATGGCTTCTGCGATGGGATGTATAAGCCCCACCCTGGACGGGAAGGGGTTAACAGGTGTCTCAGAGCTGGGTTAGCCCCACCTTGTTACACCTGGCGGCTGTGTCAGGCTCAGAGAGGAGTCTAAAAGGGAGGAGTTCACAGCTGGGGGAGGGTGACTCAGGAGAGAGGTAGTCTGGAGTTCCTGCTCTGTGGAGTCAGGAGACGGGAGGGAAAGCTACCAGAGAGGAGTTAACTCCTGTGGTGGACTGTGGAAAAGGCGTGAGACTTCAGGGAAGCAGCCCTGTTGATCATTGTCTTATAGAAGAGCAGAGAACTGGGGAGAAGTTAAGATGGGCTAAAGGCTCGGGCCTTAGGGGAGTGGAAGTTCCTTAGCTTGTTTTTGGTCTGGTTTGGGGGTTTTGCTGAGGGACTGCAGGGAGAAACCCTGAGAGCTGCTACTCCGGAAGAAGAGTGAGACTGAGGAGGAGCCCAGGAGAGGTGGGAGACATTGTATGGATCACCATTATTTCATTAGACATTATTTATTCAGGCCATCGGGGTGGCACTAACACAGGGGTCGGCAACCTTTCAGAAGTGATGTGCCGAGTCTTCATTTATTCACTCTAATTTAAGGTTTCGTGTGCCAGGAATACATTTTAATGTTTTTAGAAGGTCTCTTTCTATAAGTCTATAATATATAACTCAACTATTGTTGTATGTAAAGTAAATAAGGTTTTTAAAATGGTTAAGAAGCTTCATTTAAAATTAAATTAAAATGCAGAGCCCCCCCCCCCCCGGACTGGTGGCCAGGACCTGGGCAGTGTGAGTGCCACTAAAAATTCAGCTGGTGTGCCGCCTTTGGCACGCGTCCCATAGGTTGCCTACCCCTGCACTAACATATGACCTGGCTGGAGCACCAAGCTGTCATGACAGCAGACCACTGAAGTCCAGAGGAAGAGGGTGGGGCAGAGTCACTGAGAGGCCAGGTCTCACTATGAGGCGGTGCTCTGGGATGGGGACTCTACAATTGACTGATTCGCCATTGCGTTACTCCGGATTTGCGCCAGTGACGCTCCAGTGAGCCATACTCCCTGCTGGTGAAAACAGGCATAGCTCTGCTGAAGTCGGTGGAGCAACGCTGATCTACACCAGCTGAGGATCTGGCCTACTGATTTCAACTGAGTCAACCAAGCCTGGTTGTGGAGTACAAGCATCATCCCACCAGAACCATGTATAAAACGTCCTTTCCTCCCTGCTCCTTCTGATGGCACCCAGAACCTGGGAATGAGAACAGGCTTCGGTGAGAATTCCTGAACCTCAGAGCCTGTTTGGTTTGCCCTCCTTGTGGCTTTGCTGTGACTATCAGTGGTTTGGGTCCCCACCAGGAGGAAGAGAGGATTTATTGCTTAAACTCTGCAATAAGGGACTTGGCATGTGCCCTACCGACACAGATTCTTTGCTGCATTCTATTTCCCCAGGAAACCAGGGCCCAGACGCAACATCTGGTTTCCCTTCACCTAGTTCTCTAACTTGGCTTGGCTGTGGCAACAGGAGGTGAGCAAGGTGTCCCGAGGTCACGCAGCAAGCCAGTGCTCAGAGCTGCTCAGTGAGGATTGGGATGAGGAAGGAGCCTCATCCGGGCTCCCAGGTCTGTACTGCTCAGCTCTCAACTTCCTTACAGGGACAAATAAAGTCGCTACACCCTTACAGTGAGGAAGTAGGGAGCTCAGGAAACAGGGTCTTTTGGCGAGATTGTGTAGAGTGTGTATTTACACAGATAAAATAACACCTACCCATGGCTATATACCTAGCCCATCTGTAGGCAGCTATCTATGACTCTAAGCACCCTTGACAACATCTAAATGTGCAATTACTGTAATTTACAACTTCCCCAGCAGCAATTTCCCATCATCTTCCTACCATGCACCATCCCTGAAACGTTCCCCCCTCACCAAAAACCAGGGATAAGAGCATAAAAGGGAGCATGATTAATGCCAGTCAATGTGGTTTTATGGAAATAGGTCTTGTCACGCAAACCTGATACTGTTTTTTGATGAGATTACAAAGTTTGGTTGAGAAAGGTAACTGTGTTGGCATAATATACTTTTACTTCCGTAAGGCATTTGGATAATTCTGTACAATATTCTGATGGGAAACTATACAAACATCACATTCAATAACCAGGAGGAGAACACTTCAGTCTCTCTGGTCACTCAATAACAGACCTAAAAGTGGCAATTCTTCAACAACAAAACTTCAAAAACAGACTCCAACGTGAAGCTGCAGAACTGGAATTAATTTGCAAACTGGGTACCATCAGATTAGGCCTGAATAAAGACTGGGAGTGGTTGGGTCATTACAAAACCTAAACCTAATTTCCCCAATACTAATTTCTCCCTACTGTTACTCACACCTTCTTGTCAACTGTCTGCAATGGGCCACCCTCTTACCACTTCAAAAGTTATTTTTCTTCTCTTGGTATCCTGCAGTTAATTGCTTTATCTCATTAGACTGACCTCACACTTGGTAAAGCAACCCCCATCCTTTCATGTATTTATAACTGCAACTGTATTTTTCACTTCATGCATGTGATGAAGTGGGTTCTAGCCCACAAAAGCTTATGCCCAAATAAATGTGTTAGTCTCTAAGGCGCCACAAGGACTCCTCGTTGTTTTTGCTGTTACAGACTAACATGGCTATGACTCAGAAACCTGTACAAAATCAATGTAGCCAAACTAGTGAAATTTTGGATCTGAAAAAGTAAGCCTAAATGGGGACTCGTCTTCCGAAGGGGGTGGTTCTACTGGGGATCAGTTCTCGGCCCAGTGCTATTCACTGTCTTTTTCTATTATCTGGAAGAAAATATGAAATCACAGCTGGCAAAGTTTGGAGAGGACACCCAAATTGATGGAGTGGTAAATAATGATGGGGGCTGGTCAGTTACACTGACCCATCTGGGTCACTTCGTAAGGTGGGCTCCTTTCAACAACCCGTGTTTTACTGCAGCTAAATGCAAGTTCATACATCTAGGAACAAAGAATATTGGTTAAATGTACAAGATGGGGAAACGGTGTCCTGGCAACACAGTAACTCTGAAAAGTACTGCGGGGTTGTGATCGATACCCAGCTGAACATGAGCTCCCAGGGCCATGCTGTAGGGAAAAGGGCAAATCATCTTTGAACGTATAATCATGGGAATATCAAGCAGGAGTACGGAGGTGGTATTACCTCTTCAAGCAGTGTGAATGAGACCATTACTGGATACTGTGGGCTTGTCTACACAGACGATTACTTTGCAGCCCGTGGGGGCAGGAATCTTAGTCTGCCAGGGTCTGCGTGTGCGCATCCTGCTAAGGCACACTAGCCACTCGTTAATGCACGTTGATCTAGCCCCATTTCAAAGATGAAAGCACATGAACAAACCGGGACTATGCACCAGCAAGGTGCACATGGACGGTTCCTCCCCAGCAGTCTAGCATGGGGTAAATTCACACCTCAGCTCTCCACACAATAATTATTCACGTAGATCCCCAGGTCCAGTTTGAATGCCCACACTTCATAAAGGGAAGGATGATTAATAACCATTCCTGGAGCGGTTTGTGGGAGGGACATTATTCCCCCTCAGAGACCTCTGGAAATGTCCATGGCTCCATCTGTTGCCAAGAGAGGTCCATCTAAACAGGCCCACTGCCCTGGCAGGAGAGATGGGCCTTGACCTCAGACTGAAGGAGGCAATAGTCAGTCCACAACATGGGGCTGAATGCCAAATTCTCCACCCCCACTGCCATCCCAAACAGTGGAGCAAGAAGGTAGCCAGCAGGATGGGTCAAGCTGGCACCACCGGGATTAGCCCCCGGGTTGTCATGGCAATGAAGTCCTGAGGATGTTTGTGAGATGCCCAAAGACCACGGTGCTGGGGACCACAACGGGAGATACACAGGTGTTGGAGAACATCAATAAATGGTAACCGGATCGCAAAATACTGCCTGTTTCTGCTGCCCTTCTGGCTTGCAAGCCTCTCTCCTGTCCCCCCCGCCCCCCTCCGGCAGTTCCCTATGTCTGAATCTGGACTTGTTACAAACCCAGATGGGAGCAGAAACTACAAACTTTACTCACTTTCATCTCCCTCACACCCCGACTAAACATTAGCCATGTAGGGTTAGCCGCCAGCGAGCTGTTAGGCGATGTTAGCCTTCCCAGTGCATGTTTCTGAAATGCAGCAGCAGAGTAATCATTGCTTGGGGAACTACTTTGAGTTTTTACAATGTACTGAGAAAATCCAGGTTTTGAGGGCTGGTGGTTTAGCCGATTTCCAGCCTGGTGTCTGCTCAGACCCCCACCCCCTCCTTCATTCCTTTCTTCTTTTTATTGCACATCATCCTGGAACTTAGGAGGAGTTTGAACGCCCCTGCCTAACTGGAGACTCCAAGGGAAGATTTACACAGAGGAGCTGTGAAAGGGTGGGGGGCGGTGAAAGGGAATTGCTGGGGCACAGAAAAGGCTAGAAGGCCGTGACAGTGAGAACTGGAGGATCCATGGATGTTGAGAAAAGCATGAATAATGCTGATTTTCTGTAGCCCTTCAAGCACTTTGTCAAGGTGGGCAAGCGTCATTACCACCAACTTGCTGATGGCGACAGCGAGTCCCGGACAGGTTGAGTGACTCGCCCAGGGTCAGCCAGTGAGTCAGTGTCAGAGTCAGGAATAGAACCCAGGTTTCTTACTGTGTGTGCCACCCACTAGACTAAAGAGACATGCTTGAGACAAATGCCCTGATCTGAATGCCCCCGAACCCTAAAGAAATTTGGCTCTGGAGTCAAGGATTGGGACTTGGACCCCTCTGCAAGTCGTGGGACCAATAGCTTACTAAAGAACTTGTGTTTTCAGCTTCTTTCTCCGGGCACAATCCAAAGCCCATAAACATCAACAGAATGACTCTTGCTGACTGCAGTATTCGTTGCCTCAGGCCCTGAGTTCCGTTACACGTGGTTAGGTGCCATTTGGTTTCATTTCATACACAAATGCAGAGAAAGGAACGACAGAGAAAGAGTGAGATTTGAATCTGGATCCAAAGTCTGGAGGTGGTCAGCTTTGGAAATGTAGTTCAAGCCGGTCTCCTGGGTTAACTGTGAGCCCAGGCCTACAAATACTTACTTATTACTCATACTAGTCGTAGTATTTGCAGTGCATTGTAATAGCCTTGGTGCCGCATCCTGGCTTAGTGTTTATATTATAGGAATTCAGGACCATAGGGAGAAATGTGGGGGCCTGGTACATCACATTCACTCCCCGCCTCCATTTCACCCCAGATGTTTTAGTGCCCAGAGGACATTTCACCCCAGTTACAGATGTTTTAGTGCCCAGAGGACCCAATCAGTATTGGGGTCCCCCTGGGCTAGGTGTTGTACCAACACATACAAAGACAGAGTTCCTGCCCCAAAAACTGGACAAGCTAAGGCGATAAGCAACGTATTCAGCCACAGGCTCTAGGAGATGATATTTGAATATAAATAGAGTAAACCCTGAACATGCAAACTTCACAGCAATGCACAAACGCCAGCAGGCAGACTTCTGCTACAGCTGGTGGACTGTGGGAAAATGGCCATGACCCAGGCCCATGCCTATTCATAGCCACTTCTCCCAGCTGAGGACAGGTTCTGAATTTCCATATGCCTATTTAGACCCCCAGCTTCATTAAACAGGCAGCCAGCAATCCTGGTTTTCCTGAAGTCGTGTTGCTATGTTGGCACAGTGAATGCTGGGTTAGATATTTTGAAAGTACCGAAGAAACTTTGGACTGTAAGTCCCGTTAATGGGTCTGGAAGGTTTGCAGAAGAAACTGAATAGGTCTCCTCTACGAATTGGACCCAAGAGCAAGACGCTAAATCTAATAAGCACCCGCTTTTTCTTACCAGTTCTCATCTGCAACAGGGGACTGTGAAAAAACAGACATATGGGCTAATGTTAGAATTAAACACTATGACCACAGAGAATCGCACTCAGTGAACAGAATGAGTGACTCTATGTGCCCCTGTACACTATCTGTATGTGTACACACCCACACACGCGCACACACACACACACGCACACAATCACTTTGAAACTTCTGTGGTTTTCTGCCAGCTGCTGTAAATTTCACCTGGAGAGGGGGATCAAATCCAGGCCTCATTAGGTTTTTATATTCTCTCTGATTGTTTTTGCAGGCCTCAGAGCCAGTCTCCAAGGGCCCACTGAGTTCAAAGATCAAATAAATTGTCTGGCAGATTTATCAGGTCTTATGCTAGGTAGCCATGTAGTAAACTTCCTTCGCTTTCGTTCTTTTTTTCTCTGAATCATCAACACAAAGGAAGGGATATTAAAATGAACACAGCATTGGGTCTGAGTTACTTCCGCCTTACTCAGTTGTCGGATGGTATAAATCTGATGATTTTGATCATGTTACACTGGTGCAAGCCTGGAGTCGCGCCGCGGTGAAATAGGCCCAATATCAGAGTGGTGGAACAAGTCAGAATTAGAGCTGCTTGGTTTTGCCGTCAGCATAAAGGGAAAGAGTCAACCAAGAGGCTTCTGCACCTCATTGTCCTCCTCCTCGTTCCGCCTTAAAACTCTCCTTGAGGCCTGCAAACACCTTGACAACACATAAACAGCTGGTGAGCTGTGGCCAATGCTGCTTAAGCTGATCAGTACAGTCTCCTTACTTCCTTCTGCATCTGCCTGGTGTCTCTCAGTCCAACTGTAAACCCCTTGGGGCAGAGATTCTCTCTTGTTATATGTTTGAACAGCACCTCGCACAGGGTGGCCCTCGTCTATAACAGGGTCCCTAGGCATGATCGCAATACAGACACATCACTAATGATAACAGTAAATTAAAGGGGCCTGGTTTTCAGAAATTGCTAAGCATCCGCCCTCTGAAAGTTGGACCCTTTCAAGGTGTCTCAAGTTGGACACTCAAAAACTGAGTCCCCCCTAAACTCACTTGTTGCTTATGAAAAGCTGAGCTGGAATGTGTCTCTCTGACAACAGGGCTGGACCATGAGAACATAAGAACAGCCATACTGGGTCAGACCAATGGCCCATCTAGCCCAGTATCCTGTCTTCCAGTAGTGGCCAATGCCAGGTGCTTCAGAGGGAATGAGCAGAACAGGTCATCATCAAATGATCCATCCCCTGTCGCCCATTCCCAGGTTCTGGCAAAGAGAGGAGGGACACTCAGAGCATGGTGTTGCATCCCTGCCCATCCTGGCTAATAGTCATTGATGGACCTATCCTCCATGAACTTATCTAGTTCTTTTTTGAACCCTGTTTTACTTTTGGTTGTCACAACATCCTCTGGCAAAGAGTTCCACAGGTTGACTGTGTTTTGTGTGAAGAAATACTTCCTTTTGTTTGTTTTAAACCTGCTGCCTATTAATTTCATTGGGTGACTCCTAGTTCTTGTGTTATGTGAAGGAGTAAATAACACTTCCTTATTCACTTTCTCCACACCAGTCATGATTTTATAGACCTCTATCATATCCCTTCTTAGTCATCTCTTTTCTAAACTGAAAAGTCCCAGTCTTATTAAACTCTGATCATACGGAAGCTGTCCCATACCCCTAATCTTTTTCTGTTGCCCTTCTCTGTATCTTTTCCAATATATCTTTTCTGAGATGGGGTGACCACATCTGCACACAGTATTCAAGAGGTGGGGATACCATGGATTTATATAAAGGCAATATGTTATTTTCTGTCACGTTATCTATCCCTTTCCTAATGGTTCCTAACATCCTATTAGCTTTCTTTTTTTTTCCCCACTGCCGCTGCGCATTTGCATTGAATGGATGTTTTTAGAGAACTATCCACGACTCCAAGATCTCTTTCTTGAGTGGTAACGGCTACTTTAGACCCCATCATTTTATATGTATAGTTGTGTAATGGGGTCTAGACTCACCGCCGCTGGCGCCTCCTGCTGGTTGCTCCAGGAATTAGCTCTTGTCAGCTGTGGAGCACCCTCTGCGCATGGTGTCTCGCCCATTGTCTGCTCTGCTGATTTGTGAACAGCCTTGCTCCCCACTCAGCGGTGTCTGCTTCAGGACATTGCCCTCCGGCAGCGCCCACTACTCCATTCTCACCCCCATCGGGGGAGGGGGGCTAACAGTCCTTCAGCTTGCACTTGCCTCACTGGCCAACCACAACCCCACTCCTCTGTGGCCAGGTGCAGTGCAAGCTACTCTGGGTCCCGACCCAGGGACCCTCTAGCGGCAGCCTCTCTCTGCCCTCCTTCTCTCCCCTCTTGTCCGCCTATCTTCCCTGGGCCACTGCCCCTTTGGCCCCAGGCACCTTCTCGACCCTTTTTAGCAGGGGCCGCAGCCTGGCAGGTAACTGGGCCGGAGCTCTCCTCTGCTCCCCGAAGCCTGCCCCGCACTGCTCTGTCCAAGGTGCTACCTCCTTACCTCAGGAGCCACTCCTCCCTTGCTAGTCAGGGAGAGACTCCCCACTCCTTTGCTAGGCAGCCTTTATATAGGGCCCAGCCCAGCCCTGACTGGCTGCCTCTTTCTTTGCCCTGATTGGCTCTCCACAGGCCTTTGCTGATTGGCTCCTGGTCTGTGCAGCTTCTCTGGCCTGTTCCAGCCCTTTTTCTCATGGAGTGGGGCAGCCGCCCCACTACACGTTGGGATTATGTTTTCCAATGTGATTTACTTTGCATTCATCAACATTGAATTTCATCTGCCATTTTGTAGCCCAGTCACCCAGTTTGGGGAGATCCTTTTGTAACTCCTCACTGTCTGATTTAGTCTTAACTATCTTGAGTAATTTTGTATCATCTGCAAATTTTGCTACCTCACTGTTTATCCCTTTTTCCAGATCATTTATGAATAGGTTGAATGGGACCGGTCCCAGTACAGACCCCTGGGGGACACCACTATTTACCTCTCTCCATTCTGAAAACTGACCATTTATTCCTACCCTTTGTTTCCTACTTTTTAACCAGTTACTGATCCATGAGAGGACCTTCCCTCTTATCCCATGACTGCTTCCTTTGCTTAAGAGCCTTTTGTCAGGGACCTTGTCAAAGGCTTTCTGAAAGTCCAAGTACGCTATATCCCCTGAATTACCCTTCTCCACATGTTTGTTGACCCTTCAAGGAATTCTAGTAGATTGGTGAGGCATGAT
Source organism: Trachemys scripta elegans (assembly GCF_013100865.1). NCBI lineage: Eukaryota > Metazoa > Chordata > Testudines > Emydidae > Trachemys > Trachemys scripta. Next base: position 136,635,592 of record NC_048302.1, read on the forward strand.
TTCCCTTTACAAAAACCATGTTGATTTTTCCCCACGAAATTATGTTCATTTATATGTCTGACAATTTTGTTCGTTACTATAGTTTCAATCAGGTTGTCCTGTACTGAAGTCAGGCTTACCAGTTTGTAATTGCTGGAATCAGCTCTGGGGCCCTTTTTAAAAATTGCCATCACATTAGCTATCCTTCAGTCTTCTGATACAGAGGCTGATTTAAATGGTACACTACATATCACAGTTAGTAGTTCTGCAAAACCAGAACTTCAGACCTGCACAGCTGCAGAATTTGCAGATGTTTGGGCTTGGCATTCACCCTGCCATTGGCTCCGGAATAGGTTTGGGATCTGCCTACATGGATCTGAGTGTAGGACCAGGCCGGTAGTGATTGGGCTTGTGTTGACTAGGTACCCCCATCCTTGGGACTGAACATCCAACATGAGGCAGGTTAGACAAACACCCTGTCAGGGATGGTCTAGATAATACTTAGTCCTGCCCTGAGTGCTCTCGAGGTCCCTTCCAGTCCTACAGTTCTATGATTCTATGAATGAGCTTGGCGCAACAAACTCAGCCCTAAAAGTGTGTTGTATTAATTTAGATGGAATACATGGGCCAAATAACTCAGTCCCTGTCCAACATTAAACAGTTTTAAACAAGGTTCAGGGTTTGGTAGCCAGAGACCTCAGCCTGCTTAGTACCATGGCCAACACTCCAATAAAAATACTTTCAACCTTTTAGTAAAGATACAGGAAGAGAAGGAAAAGCAGTTAAAGCATTTGAAATGTAAGCTATTAAACGAGGCTTTCATTTTATCACCATCCCTTGTTCCCTTTCCCTTTCGCTGGGAAGACTCTTTGGAAGGAAAAATTCCTTGTTTGACCATCTCTTGTATGGTATTAAAGATGGTGAGAAGTGTTCTTGTTGGAGAAAAGAGAAGTTCGTTGAGATGGGATGGAGCTGTTGTTGTTGTTGTTGAAACCGGATCCCATTTCCAAGAAGACAAAACAAGACAAACAGGGGGGAGGGATAGCTCAGTGGTTTGTGCATTGGCCTGCTAAACCCAGAGTTGTGAGTTCAGTCCTTGAGGGAGGCACTTAGGGATCTGGGGCAAAATCAGTACTTGGTCCTGCTAGTGAAGGCAGGGGGCTGGACTCAATGACCTTCCAGTTCTATGAGATAGGTATATCTCCACATATTATTTTTTTTGTATTATTATTTATTATGTAAAAGGGGAGAGAAAAGAACAGCAAAGATAGAAAATACAGCTTCTGTCTCTGGTGTTGACTTTCCCTGCTGGGAAAACACCGGCCCGGCACATGGTTTGATCAGCCGTGCCGAGACCTGGCAAACTTGTACCAGCATTGGGGTGTTCAGGGCATTGCATTTGGCTGCCTTTTTGGCCACAGGTTCACAGCAGTGTTGCAAAATATGCCGTCCTGGTCAGCTAAGCCAGACTCAAGGAGAAAGATGGGAAAGAGAAGAAATAAAGTAGGGGAAGAAAAGGGCACATTTCCCATTTGGGGAGGGAGGGAGCAAAGTCTCACATCCCAGGTGGTGCCCAGCTAGAGGTAGTGGAGGAGGTGATGTTACCTGCCTCCCTCTCTTTGGCCCAACCTGGTCAGGACATCTTTCAGGATCAGGATGAAGAAGGTTCAGGGTCCTAGGAGATGGTGGGGGTGGCAGCCAGAATGGTGAAGCTCGCTCCTTCCCCTCCTTTGTTTTTGTTGTCAGCCACCATCACGGTACCCTTCATCTGTTCGTCCATATCCCTCCCCCGCCTCAAGTCCCTTTTTTTTTTTTTTTTTTTTTTTAAGAACCCCAAAAGGGAATGCTGGACAGAATAGCCCATCCTCATTATTTTACCAATAGGCTGACTTTGTGACCCACCAATTTTGGTTTATTAATTTTGGTCTTATGCTGGTTTTGTTTACCAGGCACAATTTTAATGCAGTCCTTGAATTATGTGAGTTGGCCTTTTTGTTTGTACTAATTCAGGTTTTTTTTTCTTTTTGAAAATTCCCATCAACATTTATTACTCTAGGTTATTGTGACACGTCATGAACTTTGACTCACTTTTTGTAACTGAGCTCACAATTAGGGGACATTGATAGGCCCAAATATTAGAACAGGTGGTCCCTCTGGCACAGAGTTTAGGTCCTTTGTGAAAGACAGGGGAGTCGAGAGGTCATCCAGTACATCTTCTGGGGCTAAATGGACAACTTCCAAATCAGAAGGATTACTTCATCAGAACAACATGTTATCAGCTGATTGCCGATTTTGAGACAGGATTGTTACCTAGTAAATGTCCAGAGTCAGTCAGCAATTTTCCTGAGTGTCACATAAACCAACTCGACACGGTATCCATCCTCACTTCTTGTCCTAAGCTGTTGCACAGTGTTGCTGTGCATTGTTAAACAGCTGTCATGTACCACCCCAGAGTTGGCGGCACTTCTGTGAAGGGCACAGCAATTCCTCTATGTAGGTTGCTAAGTGCTCTGGGATTGAAAGGTGTTTTTGTAAAAGTCACTCCTCATCCTAGTTCCTACCATATAATATCATCTGTATTTTTAGGGGCTCTTTTGCTTAAATGATTTTTCCATGTGCCAGCTGATCTAGAATTATCTAAATGATTTTCCACAAGCATGAAGCTTAATCTGTTCTCATTGCCCTCTTCCATATATTTTTACTATATCAAGTAGTGGAAAGTTCTCAGGTTTACTACACTGAACAATCAGAAACAGCTTATCCATCTAACAGACTGAAAAATGTTAGAGATGCAAGATAGCATTTGAAATGGGATGTTTAAAATTAACAAAGAGCCTGTATAGATTAGATCGCTATCTAGAGAGGGTATTATTATTATTATTTCTGTATTAGAGCCCAGAGGGCCCATGCAGGATTAGGAGTAGAGAAGCTAGTAGGAATTTTTCTGATTAAATATTTTTAATAGAAAATGACATTTTGGACAAAATGAACATTTTTGTGGAAAAAGGTCCATTTTTGTCAAAAAGCTTTGGGATTTAAATGAAAAAGGTTTGGTAGCTGAAAGTCAAAACATTTTTTGTTGTCAGGTTTGGGATTTTTGACAAAACCTCAAAAAATGTTGAAGAAAAAATTTGACTTTAGTGAATTTTTTTTTCACTCAAACTTTTGGCCCAGAAAGTAATTTCCAGTTTTGCTAAGTTCTGCACATACACATCGCAAGAGACAGGTCCTGCCCTGAATTGTTTCAAATCTGACTAAACAGAGAAAAGTTTATGATCCTTATTGGGCAGAAGGGGTTTCTACCTCCCAGAAAGATTAAGTGACTTCACAAAGGTCACAGACAAAGTTTAAGGTAGAGGTAGAAATTAAATTTACCCCTCCTGAGTTTCAGGCCAGTGTCTTAACGATAAGACCACCCTTGCCATTTGTGGCTGCCAATTAAGACATCCATAAGTACTATATCTGCAGTGAGAAATACATCTAGACCATCTCGCAGTCATGAGTAGCTTAACTAGTTGTTTCCACATACTGATTTAAAATTAAAATTCAAAATGATCTTAGCAAACTGAAGAAATGGTCTGAAGTAAATAGGATGAAATTCAATAAGGACAAATGCAAAGTACTCCACTTAGGAAGGAACAATCAGTTGCACACATACAAAATGGGAAGAGACTGTCTAGGAAGGAGTACTGCGGAAAGGGATCTGGGGGTTATAGTGGATCACAAGCTAAATATGAGTCAACAGTGTAACGCGGTTGCAAAAATAAAAATAAGCAAACATCATTCTGGGATGCATTAGCAGGAGTGTTGCAAGCAAGACAGGAGAAGTAATTCTTCCGCTCTACTCCACACTGATTAGGCCTCAGCTGGAGTATTGTGTCCAGTTCTGGGCACCACATTTCAGGAAAGATGTGGACAAATTGGAGAAAGTCCAGAAAAGAGGAAAAAAAAGTATTAAAGGTCTAGAAAACATGACCTGTGATGGAAGATTGAAAAAACTGAGTTTGTTTAGTCTGGAGAAGAGAAGACTGAAGGGGGACATAACAGTTTTCAAGTACATAGAACAGGGGTAGGCAACCTATGGCCCGCGTGCCAAAGGCGGCACGTGAGCTGATTTTCAGTGGCACTCACACTGCCCAGGTCCTGGCCACCGGTCCGGGGGGCTCTGCATTTTAATTTAATTTTAAACGAAGCTTCTTAACCGTTTTAAAAGCCTTATTTACTTTACATACAACAATAGTTTAGTTATAAACAAATATAGTTATAAACAATAGTTTAATATTTAATATTATAGTTAAATATAGTTATAAACAATAGTTTAGTTATATATTATAGAGTTATAGAAAGAGACCTTCTAAAAAATGTTAAAATGTATTACTGGCACGCGAAACCTTAAATTAGAGTGAGTAAATGAAGACTCGACACATCACTTCTGAAAGGCTGCCGACCCCTGACATAGAAGATTGTTACAGGAGGAAGGAGAAAAATTGTTCTCATTAACCTCTGAGGATAGGACAAGAAGCAATGGGCTTAAATTGCAGCATGGGTAGTTTAGGTTGGACATTAGGAAAAACTTCCTGTCAGGGTGATTTTGCACTAGAATAAATTGCCTAGGGAGGTTGTAGAATCTCCATCACTGGATGTTTTTAAGAGCAGATTAGACAAACACCTGTGAGGGATGGTCTAGATAATACTTAGTTCGGCCTTGAATGCAGGGGACTGGACTACACGACCTCTTGAGGTCCCTTCCAGTCCTATGATTCTATGATCTATGACTGGAAAAAAATTAGGCTTTTAAATTCTAGGATACAACATGGATTGTCTCAAGTGTTTTCTTCACTGAGCCATCTGACAGAACCAGCATTATCTCATGCCACTGCACCTAGTTAGCAGTGACCTAGTCTGATCTCACAAGCTGAGCTAGGGTGTTGGTTGAATGGGTGACTTCCAAATCCATTCCACATATTACTGAAAGTGATATGGCTTAGTTAGTAGGTGGCATTTTTCCCTGAGGGTCAGTATTGAATCGGGGCCTGAGCTTGGTACCAGAGGGCTAAAGATGCTGACTTTCAGATGAGCTGCAGAAGTGAGGTCCTGGCTACTCCTCACCATTGATCATCCCATGTCACTTTTCATAATGTGGGCTGGCCCCATGCCACCTCTTTGGTGGCTCCATTTTAGTAGCTAAAGGGATTCAGTGGAGATGTATATTTGTGAGTACAAAAAAATGGGCTCACGATACCCATATGATAAATTGGGCTCATTTCACATCTTTGGCCACCAAGCATGTCCTTTTCCTCTAGTCCATCTGAGCAGGGACCGCTGCTACCCTTCTGAACCTCTGCGCAGCTCCCACTTTGTAATAATACAAACACAACTTGCCACAGAAATACAGGAGTGGGAGCGTAGAGATCGGGCTCTTTTTTCACAGTGGAAGCCACATTTTAATTCAGAGATTGTCTCACGATACCTCCCCATTCATTCACAAATGTGCAACAACCTGACAGCCAGTACAGTGGCTGCTTCAGGTGAAAAAGTAACATTAGGGAAGTGTTGCGTTCAGTTATTAGCCATGGGTCCTTTACCAGCTGGACACTGGGTGGAGCAGCCAGCACATGGAATGGATAACTAGCAAGCAGATCACAGCTTGAGAACCCTTGCTCCAATGTGTAACATCTGGTTACCTCGCCTTCTCTTACATAAGTCTAGTTACCCTCCCTAAAGTCATCCATCGCTGTTTAGAACCCAGCTTACCGCATTTCATGCTCTGAACTCCTGCATCAGTGAGTTCCAATGGTAGGAAGGATGATTCTCTTCTTCCCCTGCCTTTCATTTTGTAGAAATCAAAACATTATGAGCCAAGCTGATGGGAACCGGGGAATGTTGTCCTGGTGCACTACACATTTCTCCAGCAGTGTGAATTTTGTTTGGGGTTTTCTCTGCTCCTGCTACTCCCATAAGCCCCTGTGACAGAGTGCCGAGAAACTACTTGAGAACAAGGAGTTAACTCCGTCTCACCTGCCCCTCCCCTTGCAGAGGTGCTCAAGGCTATAAAAATGGCTGCTGGGGACACAGAGGTGGGGAGTTGAGTTGAGAACGTAGAACTGGAAGGGACCTCCTGGGTCACTGAGTCCAGTCCCCTGCTATCTCAAGCAATCCCATTCATAAACTTGATCTTAAAATCAGTTCAGCTGTTTGCACCCACTCCTCCTACTGGGAGGCTGTTCCAGACCCTCCCTCCTCTGATGGTTAGAAACTGTCTTCTAATTTTCAGCCTCAATTTACTCATGACCAGTTTATCTCTATTTGGTCTTGTGCCAACATTGTCCTTTGGCATCAATAGTTCATCTCTCCCCTGGGTGTTTATCCCCCCGATGTATTTATAGTGAGCAAGCATAGCTGCTCTCAGCCTTCATTTTGCCAGGCTAAACAACCAAAGCTCTCTGAGTCTCTTCTCGTAAGATCGGTTTTCCATTCCCTGATCATCCTAGCAGCTCTTCTCTGCTCCTGTTCCAGTTTGAATTCATCTGTCTTGAACAGGGGTGACTAGAGCTATGCACTGCATTCCAGCGCCTGGTGCACTGGGAGAGCGTTGAGCCAAACTGAATTTCTGATCACGTGAACTTGCTCTGTTCTCTTGTTGGGAATACTGTTCCTTGATCAGTCGTGGCAGGTACGTCGCCACAATGATGTCACTTTCGTAGATTTCACAGATTGACCGTTGGGATCGTCCAGTCTGCCCTCCTGTGTAACTTGTAGCATTTCTGTCTTAAAGTGCGGGAAGACCATAGCTGTGCCCTGGGCTGTCATGGCTACAACTGCATACGCCGGTCGCCCTGCTGGGACACATTTTTTATAGAATCATGGGTCCTTGTGCAATTCCATTTACTCCCGTCTTTCAAAGCTCCTACTGGCTTTAATGGGTGTTTGCCAGAATAAGGAAGGATTAAAAACTGAGTACAAATTACGTAAGGTGCTCAGGATTTGGCCCATGGAAATTAGAAGGGGATAAGACACACCTTGTCCCTCCCTCTACTCAGTACAGGCCTGTCCCTACAGTATATGCTGTCGTGCTTTGTCCAGTTTAGTTTCAAGCGGAGAAGAAAGCTGGCGCGCAGGTTCTTGGTTCAATTCCCATCTCTGCTACAGGCTCCCTGAGTGACAAGTGGCAGCTCCCCTTGTCTCCCTAGGGCTCAGTTCCCCTTCAGTACAATGTGGTTTGTTCTCATCACCTTGTCTTTGTAAGATGGGATTTTCAAAAGCCCCTCCCCGCAAGTGAAGGGTTCAGTGCCAGTCGACAGTCAATGGAGGCGAGGCACCTCCCGCACTTGGGTGCGTCTGAAAGTCGTCCCCCCCTTCAGATAGCAAACCCTATGAGGGCAGGGACTGTCTCCCACGCCATGTCTGTACAGCACCGCGCATAGTGGGGCTGGGGTGCTCTCCTTATGCAAATAACTCAAGCCACGGAGCTGCTTCTAGAGCTTCCTTGGAAAGACTACAAGGAGTCTGGTGGCACCTTAAAGATTCTTTAAGGTGCCACCAGACTCCTTGTTGTTTTTGTAGATACAGACTAACACGGCTACCCCCTGATACTTGGAAAGACTCTCATGCAGTTGAGGAGGAGGACAGGCACCGTTAAAACATTCTTCAAGGTCAGTTCCCTTTTGTTGCTCTTTACCCAGTGCATCTCTCTACTCCCTCGGACACACTAAGGAATTCCTCTGTCAAGATTATTCTGCTCTCTCCCTGATGTTCAGCACAGCAGATGGCACTTAACCCCACCTCTTGTAACAAGAGAAGCCTCAGGCACATGCATGCAGGCTGTCTAAGAGGTTTGCTTTCCATCGCCCTCCAGCCCAGCGAGCAGAAGAAAAATGTTTTCTACATCAGTCGCTTGAAAGACTACAGATCACCTACAAGTATTTTTATTTGAGGCAGTTTTGTTCTTGTTCTGAATTGTAAATACTTTATGTCTTCCAGGTGCCGGCTACTTGGCTGTTGATGGAGTGTGTTTAGCCGAGTGCACAGCTGGGCCATGCAGGTGTGCGGAACAGACAGCCGGGTGAATCTAAACAGCTGCTGGATGGGGAGAAACTGGAAGTCCCTTTCAGTCCTAGCGTCGTCTTAAAGTTGAAGCCACGGGGTGCCGTGTGCTGATGACCCAACGCAGGCTAACTGCTTTGAGAAGGGTCTCTCCTGCAAGCTACTTTGCAAAATGCAGGACAGCGAGCTGTGCGTGCTAGAGAAATGACACGACGCTGTGCTGTACAGACATTGCATGGTAAATAGACGCCAACGTTCAGTCATCTCTGCTGCCTTGGCAACACCTTCTGAGTCGTCACTGCCTCTGGAGCAAAGACGAGTCTTCCGCTGAGACGTGACACGAGGTGGAGAATGCTAGAGGTGGAATGTGTTATGTCAGTCACAGCTGTGTGAAACTAATGTAAGATGGGTGTGAACCACGATCCGGGAGCATTTTACTGGCCACGTTTCTAGGGGTGTAAATCATCATGCAGGAGGCAAGGCCGTGGAGAATCAACAGTTTAGGACAGGCAGGGATAGCTCAGTGGTTTGAGCACTGGCCTGCTAAACCCAGGGTTGTGAGCTCAATCCTTGAGGGGGCCATTTAGGGATCTGGGGCAAAAATTTGTCTGGGGATGGGTCCTGCTTTGAGCAGGGGGTTGGACTAGATACCTCCAGAGGTCCCTTCCAACCCTGATATTCTATGAAGCGGCATACTGCATTTTGCACTTTAGAGGGAATTTAGGGAGGCAGAGTGTAATTATCCAGCCTGGAATTGGGGAAGGATATCAAAGGGGCAACTTACATGAGATCGGGAGACTGCAGAGCAATTCCTGACTTTCATCCTACCATTTGAGTCCCATATAATACATTAAAGAACAAATTTCACTCTGTGAATCATCATGACAGCTGTATAGATCTCCAGGGCCAGGCTGAAGCACGCGAGAGGTGGGAACAAAGCGTCCGGCTATGACATGGATTTCCAGAGAAGACTAAAAATAATCCAGAACCTGATCATTTTAGATCCCCTTAGAAAAAGACGTTCTACTATAGCACTGACACCCCCTATAGGTTGATATTATGGCTCAAATTTTCAACACAGTTCTTTGACACAATCTCTAGAGATGGGAAAACACACAGGTGGGAGCGGGGGGAGGGGAGAGAGAGCTTGGTAAACTTAAAGACTAACAGATTTATTTGGGCATAAGCTTTTGTGGGCTATAACCCACTTCATCAGATGCACAGAGTGAAAAATACAGTAGGCAGGTATAAATATACAGCACATGAAAAGATGGGAGTTGCTTTACCAAGTGAGGGGTCCAGTGCTAACGAGGCCAATTCAATCCGGGTGGATGTGCCCCATTCCCAATATCCTTGTTGTTTTTGTGGATACAGACTAACACAGCTACCCCCTGGTACTTGGTAAACTGAAAATCTCACCCTAAGCGTGTTAACCAACCTGACTCACATGTGGAATTTTGATCATTGAAAACCCACAGTGCATTCAGGTACCTAACTCCCATTGAAATCATTGCAACTAAATACCTTTACGGCTCTGGGCTTTGCTGACTACAGCAGACAGGCTGAGAATTTTTCACCTGATGTATTCAGTAAATCAATTTTGTATCACGAACAAATCTGAGAAAACTCACAAGCTGCTTGCGAGCAGTTATCAAACTGGAAAAGATGTGAACTTAATCAAGATATTTAAGTCTTGGTAAAATACAGATTTTATCCCCTTCGATTGAATATCTTCCATTGTTTTTTTAAAGGGAAATTAATCTTTCAAAAAAGTCCACTCTCATTCTACTGTTTGTTTTTAAAAACAGCAGGAACACGAAGCGTTGGCCTTCAGCTTTGAATTTCCAGACTTTTAGCAGCTTTTGCAACACCCTTAATTAAATGTGTGTGGCGGGTGGTGGGAGGATGTATGTACATATGTTGTGGCAACGGGCCAGTCCTTAGATGCCTGGTTGGAAATGGAAAACGGGCTGTAATGAAGGAGGAAACTACATCTGCATCCCATGAAATCATCAGAAAGATGCAGGCTGCAGCTGGCTGTGAAGATGTGTTACCCTGGAGAACCAGTGAACAGGTTCATTTCCAAAGTTCTCCTCCCCTACCTCAAATGGTGACAAAGGATGAGATGCTCTCAGGGCCTGAGTCTCTGAAAGAGAATGAATGCATTACAGTGGAAGGAACGCAGTAGCGAATTGGCCGAGGGCTAAGCTGGTGTCAGGAAATCCCTCCTCTGGCTTTGCTGGAGGTGCTGATCCAAGTGTAAATGAAGGGAAGGAATCGGTCCAGCCTCAGAATTTTCACTGGTGGGATCCAAAGGAGGTGAACTGCTTTCTGTCTCTCAGGCGGCTGCAGAAATGAACGCCACGCACAGCACATCAAAGATGGCCATGTGTTGCTGAACCCTGCGCTGGAGGAGGAGGAGGTGGTGGTCTCATGCTCCGTTCCCTTTGATGCTTTCCAACACTCAGCCTACTATTCAGCAATAAAACAGAAAGTGCAAGCATGTGCACGTTGGCAATTATTCAGAGCACCTCGCTCTTGGCCTGTTTAATGCATCATGGAAGGATTTTTCCTTGGCTCTCCAGTAGCTCATGTTCTGTCTTGAGGGTACGGACTAGGGCGGTCTGGTCAAAAATGTTCCATCCAAACTGCAGTCAAATGAATGTTTTTGCAAAAAGGGCCTGCTTTCCATGGAAAAAGTTGATTTTTTTTCATCCAAAAATCAACCTCCTGAAATATTCTGATTCAGCTATCTCACCATAGTGCCTCATGGGGGTCATAGTTCAGTTTCCTCGTGTCCCCATTCACCTCTATGAGCCTCACTCCCCAGCTAGACTACATTTCCCATGAGGAATCATGACCAGGGACTCCCATGATGCAACCTCCTCCCCTCACCATGAGCGGACACCATGGTGCATCATGGAAGGTGTAGTCCAGCTAGGGAGCCTGACCTATAAAGAAGAAGGAGAGTATGAGACTGCCAAATTACAACTCCCATGATGCAGTGTGGTAGGCTATCCAAATTGAAATATTTCAGTTTTGCTGAAATTTTTCCATAGGGAAAAAAGGTACTTTTTTTTTACCAGCTCAACTATTTACCCCTGTTCTCTCAGGGTGGAATTCACCCCTGTGCCGAGGGCAGCCACCAGGTCTATGCACCGTTTAAGTCTAACTTCTTATTCATCATACCTCCCTCGGGTGTGCCTCAGAGTCAGATCTGCGATATGAGCAGCTATGATATGTTTTTGCACCTCCTTAATCCAGCAGGAGCCCACACAGCCCTAGGAAAGGGAGCCGGGGTCTGCTCCATCTTGTGCATCATCAGCAGAATTCTTTACCAAGCTCCAATCCAGTCCCACCTGTGCAAGCCCACTGGAGGTGGTGAGACTGCACGTGTCCTGAGGCACACGGTATCCTGCACAGCTTTTAGCCCTGAGGACGATATGCAAGCAGGAAAGAACCCAGTTTAATTCTCGGAGAGCAAACTGAGCTTGCAGTTTTGCCAAGTACCGAAACCACTTTTATGAAAGTAAGCTTAGCACATTTAGTGGCCTGATTCTCATTTCCATGGAAGTAATGCAATGGGAAGGACAATCAGGCCCTCGCTATTGAAACTACCAAGACCCGGTAGGCACGGAGCCCGGCAATGCTGTTTTTGCAGTCTCTTTTCAGGACAGAACCACGTTTTAAGAAGCCCAATTCATTGCTAGCATCACTCCCTGGAGTTCAGTGGAGCGACACCAGGGATGAATTTGTCCAGTCTGTAGCTTTTCTCTCTTAGGTCAATAAATAAAAGTGCCATAACTGTGCAAACTAGACCAGTCACAACTGAGCTCTTGGGTCTAAGGTCTCAGAAGTGGCATGTGGTTGTGATTTCCCAAAGGGCCCTGGATTTTCAGAGGACGGGCATTCAATACGGTCTGAACATCAGGCCTCTTCGAGGTGTTTCAAGATTGTTGCACCTGAAATCACTAGCTACTTCTGATAATGTCGGCCACAGTTTAAAGGGCACAGGCAGAAGCAGTACACAAGTGATGCATGAACAAGTGCAGAGCAGCAAGTGACCGTTATAACCTGAGTGCCTCATGGAACAGGAGGTCTCACTGGAGCACTAGAGGACATCTCTACAGGCAAAGCTCAGAGAAAAGGACTCACGCTGACCATGGTTTGCATGCTTCCTCTGACCAAAGGAAACCCCACAGCAGTTTGAATCCTAGACTAGTTCCCACTTCTGATGGCTGCTAACTTCCTAGCCAGGGCTGTAACAGACTCATATCAGGCAGAGAGGGGGACCTGTATGTTACATGCACTCACCAGTGCATTTCATAAATACAGCTCTAAGTTCCCAGAGACCAGACCTCAGCTGTCCTGCAAAACTGATAGGAGCTGGCAATGCATCCTTCCTGTTATTTTTATTTATTATTTGTGTTGCTGTGGCACCTTCGAGCCCCAGTCATGGACCAGCCCCATTGCACTAGGCCCTATACAAAACATGAGAAAGATGGTTCCTTCAAAGAACTTCCAATCAAAGCAGAAGACCAGAGGCAATAATAGACGTACCAGGGAGCACAAAAGACCAAACAGATGATATTGGACAGCACTGTAGGCAGGGTCTCAGTGCACCAGTTGTCTAACCATTATCAAGTTTTTTGTAGGCGTAACACTGACACCCCTAGGTGGGTTGTCTGCAGCAAAGATCAAATCTGGGACCACTGGAGCTTAATACATGAGCTTCTATTGCCTAAACTAAAAGGCTCGCTGCTGTTAGCTAAGTTTGTAGCAGGCTCATCGACCTCTAACTGGCCCAGCCACCACTAGAGGGGGACAGAGTTCTATACCGAGCAGGCATAGCATACATAGCTATCATGGCAGAGGAGGAAATGCTTGCCATGTGACTAAATATTGGGCCATGGCGAAAGGTGCCAGCTTAATACAGTCCTGCAGACTGAATTCCTCTGTTCCAGGAACAAGCTGGTACCACCGGGTAGCAGCAGGAAAAGTTTCCTCAGCAACTGATCTCAACCATTAACCAAAGGGACCATTTCCAGAGATGAGAAGCCCTTTCAGGCCTTGGTCTCTCTGCTGAGACAGATAGAGAAGGGGCTACTTCATACCAAACACGACAGTGCTCCTTGGGATGGGGATACCTGCTCACTAGAGCCGGACTGAGACCCGTGACTCGTTTCACAATGGGGGCACCAAACTCACTTCAGCTTCATTTACACCGGAAAAACTTACCTTTGTTTTTGAACCAATTTAGCTAAAATTGGGCAAGCCATGACTGAATGCTCTTATTTTCAGTTTCAGGGTGGCTAATTGTAGTTTAGCTCAAACCAGTTCCTAACTGGCTTCAACTAAACTGAAATAACCTGGTTTAAACCAGAATAGGAGTGTCCACACACCACTGTCCACCAGTTTAACTACAGCTGGTTTAAACTCACACCTCTCTAGGTCATGGCACAGAATTTAAGGTCAGACGGGACAGTTTGACCATCTATGTCTACTCTGACAGTGGCATATAGAGTGCAGGCACTACACATATTGCTACATGCCATAGAGAAAGGCAGGCTGTGTCCACACTTGTCTCTGTGGTGTGCGGCTACCAGTGGCAGAGCTTTTTACTGGGGCGGGGAAAGGCTCTGGTAGCGGGGAGGCCAAAACAAGCAGTGTAGATGTGGGACGCAATGCCTTGACGTGTAGGGTATATTCCCTGTTGGACACTCTACGCTACTCCACCCACCTAGACCAGGTCTCACCATCTCCACTGATAGTTATACCAGAGTGTCTATGCCCTACACACTCCCATTTGTGTAGACATCCCCCTCGTCTGACCTCCTGTACGTCACAAGCAACTCACATTTCACCCAGGACCCCTGTATTGAGCCCAGTATCTTGGGGTAAACCATTCTGTGTCACGGGCAGGGAACAGGAGAGACCGAGGTGCCACCGATGCCCAAGGCACTTACAATGGCGGGGAATTGATTCAACGAGACATGCCCAGATGATCCCAGCAGGCCCTCCACACCCCATGCTGCAGAGAAAAGTGAAAAATGTCCAAGGTTCCTGCCAATTTAAGTCTATCCCACTCTAAGTGCAAGGGGCATTTCTTTGACCTTGCCTTCTCTAATGTAAGCACCTAGTAACGTGTGTGAATGTAGAGAAAGAGAGGGAGATTTTAAAAAATCCCAAACCAAAACACTCCACTGCACACTGCTCCCTCTGGGGAGCGGCTGAGTGAACCAACACACGGCGGACGTTACTCACGACTGGGAGGTGCTCAGAAGCCCTGGTGGCGAGCACAGCTTAAGAACCAAGACAAAATAGAAACTAGCACAACTTGGCAGGTAGTCCAGCCCTTAAAACCCCACGGTGAGCATTCCGGGGCAGGGACCACGTTTTCATTCTATGTCTGTACAGCACAAAGATAATCAGACCCCTATAGAAACGCCACTCAGCCCCTTCTGAGCTACACTCGCTTGCAATGGATCCCGGAGCAAAAGGCATTACAACTCATTACCAATGCCTGAGCTGCACACTCCCCTTGCTCAGACATGACATGAAAGGTCACAACGGCTTATCTACCGTATCTCAGCTTCGTTAGGTCAGTGTTTCTGGTATTTTAATACCCTGACAGTTATTAAAAACACATTGGTTGAGGTTTACAAACTAATCTAGCCATTGCAGAGCTGTTAAACCTCAACAAAATATGTTTCCAATACTCACATGCTATTCATTCAACATGAAAATTTCCTTAATAAATCGGAGCTTGACGCAATTTGGGGATCGCTGCTTATCATTAAATCACTGACTGATGAGTACTGAAAACACTTTTAACAGGGTTTAACAAGTACCCAACAAATCAAACCCACACGACTGTCATTGGCTCAAATCTAGCAGCCGCAATCAGTCCTTGTCCAGGCAAAACCTTCCCGTGGGCTCACACGCCTGAAGTCCTTACGCACAACCCACGTTTGGAGCCTGATTGTGCAATGCTGGTATGCTGCAGTGAAATACACGCCTACGTGAGGCCCCACCACGAAGCCTGGGGGCTTATGTCCCCTTTAAGAGGTGCACAGACTTTACTCTGGGGTGAATTTCACCCACTGATGAGAATGTTCGGAACTCATCCAGTTGACGTCAATGGAGACGCTCAGCGACACGTGCAAGAATTGCAGAACTGCCTCTTGGAATTTTGACTGGATAAACAGTAAGGGCTTCATTGATACATTTGCTTGATTAAAAACTCCAGGAGTCGCCTCATCATGACTAGAGTTGGAACGACCACCCCCCACCCGCATCCCGTTTTCATACTGTCTAGGATACTTATATGTCCCCTCTTATAGTCGTTCCTGAGTACCTCATAGACTTTAACACCCATGGTGCCCATGGACTATGGGGGGAGGGATAGCTCAGTGGTTTGAGCATTGGCCTGCTAACCCCAGGCTTGTGAGTTCAATCCCTGAGGGGGGCATTTAGGGATCTGGAGCAAAAATCTGTCTGGAGATTAGTCCTGCTTTGAGCAGGGGGTTGGACTAGATGACTCCCTGAGGTCCCTTCCAACCCCAATAGTCTATGATTCTATGATCCATCTTTCAGTGGTTTGATGCATTGATTACGCCCTTTTCAATCTGATATAGGATGTCATTCCCTTGCCACCAGCACCCAGGTCCAGATCCTCAGAGGCATGTAGATGCCTAGTTCCCGTTGATGTCAATGGCGGTTAGGTGCCTAAATACCTTTGAGAATCTGGGCTGAAGCGTCTGTAGCGCAGAAGAGTGGTATTATCGCTTCCTGAAAACAGATTCCCCTACGTGGATAGAAAGAAGCAGTTAAGCCACAAGAGAACAGCCACTCACTGGGTGTATTTTAGGCCTGAGGCTGCACCATCTAGAACCAATCTCTGCATGGGATGAGCCAAACAGGCACAGTCATTGGGCTCTTCTCAGTTCTCGCGAGCACATCTACTCACCTTGAGACGTCGGCAAACTCCCATTAAAGAGGCGCTCAATGCCACTCATGCTAGTCAGGGCGGGGAAAAGTCACACACTGGATAAAAGCTCTGCTAGTTAACACCGGGGCTTGAACCATCCATGAGAATCTGTTTCAGTTGTTGCTGGCCATACTCTCTCTCATCTGGGCGTCGTAACAGAGTGTACGTGCTGTGTCTGGTGACCAGGGCACTATGGTGGTGACCACGGTTTCATTCCTGACCAACTATGTGACTGTACCCAACTCTTATCTCTTTGTTTCTGTCTTGTCTATTTTGACTGTTAGCTGTCTGGGGCACAGGCTGCTGCTTACTATGTAGCTGGGCAGTGCCCAGCGCAACGGAGCCGTGATCTCAGTCGGGGCCTTTTACAAAGATAACATTGTACTGAAGCCCAGGCTGTGCAGTGAAGTTCAGCATCGGCATCTGAATTTCACATGCGGCCCCTATTTTGATCACAGGCCAAACCAAAATCCTGGATCCAAAGATCCCAGAATTATGGAGATGTTTAAAATTCCCATCTGGAATCCAGTCCAGCCGCTTGGCCAATGCAGGACTGCTCTTAACAGTCAATTCTCCAGTGCTCCCTTTAAATGTCTTGTTGGTGCTCAGATACTTCAGAGGGGGAACATGGTATATTAATCCAGGCAGACTATAAGTATCTTTACTTGTGATCATACCCACAATGCATAAGGTGCTGTGGCCAGAAACAGCCTGGCACAGTCCCTGCCCTAGAGCTGATTGAAACACGGAATTACCGTTCCATGGAAAATTCAACTATTTCAATCCGAATCAAGACAAAAAGTTGAAATAGCACAACTGTTCCACCATGGTGCATCATGGGACATGTAGTCTACCTGGGGATCTGCACCCATAGTGGAGACTGAGGGCATGTGGGACCCAGAACTGCAAGTCTCATGAGGTACTGCAGCCATTCAGACAAACCCAGCAATCAGGGTCAACTGAAAACAAAACATTATGCTTCAGAAACCGAAACGAAGCATTTTTGTTTCAATTTTCCTGATGGAAAATTTTGCCAAAATTGATCTTTCCCTACAGAAAATGTCAATTTCAATGAAACCCCGTTTTTCTGACTGGAAAATGTTTTGTTCTCAATTTTTCAGCCAGCCCCATCCTACCCAAAAAGAGCTTTAATCCAAAGAGGGGATTAAAACAATCAATGGGGCTCTGGGGTGTTTATTTGAAAATAAATATAAAATATCCCCAGCTTCCCTGCCGCTGAGCCGTTGTTGGTTGGCTGATTGATGTAATGTTTCAGAAGCAAGTTCTGAGTGTGACTCTGAAGGCGGAGAAGGTGGTGGCCTAGAGGGGAAGGGGGATGTGCCACATGTATGGGGTGGAGTAGGAGAAAGCAAAGAGAAATCTGTGGGAGAGGTGATCAGATGGGATCCGAGCAAACTTCTCTTTGGAATAAGTTGGCGATATCTTGTGCTGGGTGGGAAGGGCTTGGAGGAGGGGGAGGAGGAGGGAAGGTTTTAGGTGTGAGACCCAGGAGGTGAAGAGGCAGTTGATGAGACTGGAGCATCCATGTTGTTCAGCCATGAAGATGGCAGAGGTGAAGGAGCACAGAGGGTGAACTGATAGTGGAAGAAATCTCTGTGGTCAGAGGACTTTCTCCAGTGGTGCTCAGTAGTGTGGAGGTAGGAGTGGAGAAATCAGGGGTGAAGCAAGGCTGGAGAGATGGACTTTGTTGTTGGAGAGACAGGCAGGGATCAGTGACTGAATCAGCTGAGGAGAGGGCAGGCAGAAGGGGGCTAAGAGTGGCAGAGAGGTCATTTACATTGCTGGGCTGAAAGGAGCAGCAGGAGATGGCAGGTAAGTGGGTGATGCTGACGTGGAAGAGGTGGTCGCAATCAGAGAGGAAAGAACTCGGTGATGGAGGGATCAGAGAAGGAGCAGTGTATGTAGTTCACGTTGTCACAGCATCGGGCTCCGATTTTCTTAAGTACTGAGCACACCCAGCTCCCACTGACTTTATCATGTGCTCAGCCCTTTGGAAAACAGGCCCTGTGTGTGTCTGTCCACCTCTAGTGGCTGGTCCACCTAAGAAGATAAGAGTCTATTAATGCTACCAGCTGGAGGAGTTACACCTTTGGCCTGAGGAAGAGCGGCTCATGTTTTTGGCTGTGAAAGTTTCCCATTCAAGCCTTCTGATAACTCAGGTAAGGGCTAGTTATACGAAAGGTGCCAGCCTGGGGCTTGAACTTTGATAGGCCTCAGACTGAGCCGCCCTAGACGAGGGAAACAGATGACCCACGTTAGCACAGCATGTTCTTTGTCACCTCCCAGGGGCTAAGAGCATAGTACAGATCCTCCCCGGGTTACGCAAGACCCGACTTAGGCAAATTCGCACTTACGGAAAAAGTTCCATAAGCCAGAAATAGGATTTTCGAGTTGCAGAAAATTTTATGTAACGTAGGGGTATACGTTTCCGACTTATGAAAAATGTGAATTACACCAGGCTTTCCAGAACGGAACGATTGCGTAAGTTGGGGGGCGTCTGTACAGCTGGCAACCCCAGTGTAGGCGTGATTATATTTAGTGAGGACAAGGTCGATGGAAAGATGGTCCTGGTTGGGTTTCCAGACATTTCTCCTGGGAGACTATTCCAGAGGGGATAGCTCCAGAAGAACATGTTTCTTTCCCGAGAATGTTCCCCTTCTTGGAGTTCATTCATGCCCCACATTCTGTGCCCTGCAGCTCTGACCTGAAGAGGCCCATACAAAATACAGAAGCACCCAAGAGCGTGAAGGGGGATTACTTGAAATCCAGCCAGGGTTTTCATTGTGCACACACTGCAACTTTTCTCACTCAACTTCTCTTCGGCAAGGCTGTGTTATGAAAGCTACCCCCCCCCCCCGCAAAGGCGTAAATCAGAAGCCACAATGTGTCGTCTTGACAGCGCCGTCATAGGAAATACTCCTTGCACAGCCATCTGTAATGAGATAACCCTGCTGACCTCCACATGACAGTCCAAGTCCCTCTGCCTTTGTCAAAGGTCCCAGTTTTTTACTCCCATGTCTATCTGGGCCATTTTTTTTTACTTGTGAAGGGGAGAAGAGATGAGGTGCTCCTCTACATGCTGAAATTCTGGGGGGTAAAAAAGAAACCTGTTATTTGGCCAGCTGGATGCCTCTGGCAGGCAGGTAAAACCAGGAATATATTTTTTATCAAATTGTCTCATTTCCCTGACAGATGTAGACATAAATCATTTTAAAAACCCAACTCCCTGATTTCTTCCGCCGAGCCAAGGTCAGGCAAGGATGTGTAGAGAGAGAAATCTTAAGCTTTCAGTCAATGTTTTGCATGGAGAAAAACTCTGTTTTCGGTTCTGCCGTGTAAAAACAAAAGAAAATGAATACCATTGCCCCGTTAGAGTGCAAAGTGGCTGCTTCTTTTTAATCATTTTTCCTTTCCACGCTGTGAAGAGAGGAAGCCAGAGGTCAGGCACTGCTCAGAAGTATATACAATATATTCCCCGCAGCAGGACGATTGGGTTCTTCTCCGAATCCCCAATCCACAAACGAAATGAATTTCTTCCGTAGGAATGAGCGATGGCTCGCGCCGCTCCACACATGGCACTGGGACAAGACGGGAATGAAATCCAATGAAGATGGTCTTGAAATATCAGCTACTGCTTGTTATTAGATTTCCTGCTGAAGCTAAACTTTTTTTTAAGTTCTATATCGAGGCGCCCGGGGCCGCCAGCACTTGTTTAATTGTAGCCAAGTGAAATGTTCTAGCCTTGTTGCTTTACCAGCCACGGGGAGGAAAAAAGGTTGGGGATTCCCGTCATGCTGAATAACAAGGCTGAGCCACAGAGCAGATCGTGTGCGCTGGGGGAACTGGCATCGGACCTCCTGTACAGCGAGTGGGTCTGAGCTGAGGAGTGGGGTGCAGGGAGAGAGGGGCGATCAAGAGATGGGTGATGCTGCCGGGCTGACCTGGGGAGCAGGGCTCAGGGAGGGAAATGGAAAAGCCTTTATTGAACTGATTCGCCCACTCCAGTGTGATGCTTCTAATTTCTAATCCGTCGCCAGAAAAAGCTACAGCTCCACCAGCCCAGAGGGACACCCGCTCTCTTTCAGAAAGTCATCGAAACCCCTTGAGGATGTGGGGAAGGACCCTGGGGGCTGGAGATGGAGGGGGCTCATCATGCAAAGCCATTAGCTGCTTTGCAGTTGATTCCCACCTGGCATCGTTCAATGCTAGACAGAATTCCCTGGCGCTGATTCTTCGATGACCTGCACAACCTGAGCTGGTATCTTCAACCCAGCTCTTCGTGGACAGTGGACATCGCGGCGGACTCCAGCTGGCAGTCTCTGCGGAGGGTTAAATGGAAGTTGGGGACGGATTTCCCCTCTCACCGTCCAGGTCAGGGTTGACAGCCCACCAGGCAGGGCCAGTCACGGGAGACATGCATAGCTGCAAACCATTCCTCTCCCCTGCGACTCCGAGAGCAGGTATCTCGGACTGAAGGACTCCGAGCCAAACAGATGGCGATGAGGAGGAGTGTGTGCGGGGAGATAATCCAGCCGCTTAGCTAGGGAGGAGCGCCTTGTGGCCCACCTACAAACTCACAATCGTCCAGCATCCAGCCTTGAATCTCTCTCCAGCTGATATTGTAACCTGGCCCTCCAGTTAAGAGCCTGTCTCTTGGAAGCAGCCCTTTGGAACGCCTGCTGTTTTACTGCTTCTGCAGGCCAGTTTTTCCAGGCTCTGTGTTGGCCAGTTCCCCTGATTCCAGCCTCGCACTGTGGGATTGTTTTATTTCATTCTCAGCAGCTGCTTGAGCTTCCAGACACTTGAAATGATAGACTGGAACCGAGCAAAAAAATGCACTCTGTTGGAGAAGCCCAGTGTTTCCGGGTAGGTATTGTTAGAGAGCCAGTCAGAGGTCCATGAGGAACAACGAAATGAAAACCCCACACCAAGCGCTGTACCGCTTTCCAATCCAACTGCCATGAAGGCAGAGCGGTGTAGTGGGCAGGTTCCTGCATTGAAGAGTCGGTCATTCTATTCCTGACCTGCTGTGGGACCTTCCCCTCCATCCCTTTGTCTGCTTCGGTTCCTCGGGTCAGGAACCATCTCGGACTATTGGCTTGTAAGATGCTTAGCCCCATGGCTACCAATAAACATCGCGTCAAGGTGATGCCGATTCTCTCAGCACCTTTTTCTCACAATCACTGGCCACATCCATTACTGTTGCTTGTAGATATGTGAGGAGGGGCCGGATACAGAATGATAGCCTACTACTGCTACTCTTTAATGGACTTGCCGCTTTAGCTCAAGTGAGACCATTCAGTGCTGTGGTGCGGCAGAGCCCAGATTTAAAGGTGGCTCATGACCAAAGGTACAAATGTGAGTTTGGGATGGAGCGACGTATGCGTAGTCTATACACAGCACATGCTTTGCTGCAAAACTATCTTTAAAAATGTTTTATCAAACAAGGGTCCTGGGACTATTTTTGGTATCCTTCCACCAGTAAAGTCAAGTGCATTATTCGGGTGTGTCTACACTACACACTAAGTCCAGGCTGTGACTCAGGTGTGAGCCCAAGACCGCCTTCCATCCACATACAAATCAGTCTGACTCGGGCCAGCAAGCAATCAGGACCCGGGTCCTAGGACCCTGCAAGTCGGAGTGAGTCAGCCCCTGAATCCGGCTGTGACGCTGGTCCAACCCCTGTCATTTTGCAGTGTGGACGCAACTCAAGCTGCAGACCCGAGTCAGAAGGTCTGTGTACTTCAGTGTGGATGTGTTCGCATGGCTGTCAGCAACTTGATGACAATGCTCAGCCAAAGGTTTTACCCAGCTCCCTGGACCTCCCTGTGTTCTGTGTTTCACACGGTCCTGGAACAATCAACACGAGTCCCTGGCGCCTGGTCCTCCGCCCACTGGGATCCCATTGCCAGCCCAGCAAAGGACAGACTCCGCTGGCCAGAAATGGCCACAGAGGGAGCTGCTAGTGCCAAGGGAGGGGAGCATAAGGCGGTGCTGCCATTAGCATCCTTTGCTTGAGTCGGGGGGGAGAGGGGTGCGACATGTCATCTCCCTCTCCCCACTGTGTAATGAACCTTTCCTGGCTGGAATGTGCCAGGGACGCGGTGCGGAGGTAACTGCAGACCAGAGAGCTGAGCCACCCCTCCTGTGCCAAGCCCATGCACCAGCTGCTTGGCCTGCACGGCTTTCCCCCTGCAGGACTGGCACAAAGCGTGCTCGGGCTAGACTCTGCTCCCCCAGACCCCCATTAATGGGAGCCTTCCCAGACATGGGCTGCAGGACAGAGGCAGAAGGGACCCACGTCTGACCCCAGGGACACCTTGGTTTTGAAAGCAGAAGCCGGTGCTCCTTGTGGGACAGAGGGGGTGGGGCATTGGGTGGCTTTTCCTAATGGGCATGGGTGGGGGGCAGTTCTTCCCCCGCAGATTTTGGTTACCCCAGCCCAGACTTTCACAGGTCGATCTGTAGGATTGGAAGGATTCGATTTTTATCGGCAAAAGTCAGTAAGCATCGATTTCACCGTACCCACGCAAACCGACACGGAAAAGAATTCCATCGACGAGCACTGAAATTCACAGCGAGGCAGACAGAGCTCAGAGTCTGAGGGAGGTGCTATATTTCGACATGGGATGCCGCCCAATTGTGTTTTAACGGCTATACAGTGGCCACTTTTGGCCTCTCAACAGCTACTGATGGCTGACCTTCCCCCGTCACTCCCCACAACTGTGAAAACTTACACTGACAAAATGATTCAAAATAAACATTGGCATTATTTGTCAAACGTATCGAAAAGGTGGTCTAGTGCATGGAGCATTGGACTGAGCTGTGGTAGAGTTGGGTTCTAGCCCCAGTGCCGCCCCTCATGGGCTGGGTGACCGCCTGCATGTCATTTCCCTGCACTGTGCCTCAGTTTCCCATCCCATAAAATGGGGATAATGATACAAACTTCCTTTGGAAACTGCTTTGAGAGCAACTGATGAAAAGTGCTATTTAGGAGTGAGGTACTGTGATTGCTCCTGGAAAGCAACGCTAAAGGCAGCAGACGTAGCTTCGTGCATCCACATGGCGTGCTTACCGATAAAACCCACGGTCCAAGCACGTTACGATTGCCAATAGAGTTGATTGATTTTTTTTTTTGCCAATATTTCTACGTTGTTTTCATTTTACAGGGAAATGAAATGAGCCACTTTTCATATTGAAAACATTGAATTTTTCAACTGCAGTTTCAATTTTTTTTTAAAAAATCAATGAATAATGTCACAAGAAATTTCACAAAAAAGTTTGCATAATGACACTGATTTTTTTTTTGCAGAATATCACATATTTAAAAGAATAAAAGGCCTTTTTTTTAGCCCAAAACCTTTTCATTCAGAAAATTTTGACCCCCCTCTAGTTGTAAAGTCAAGTATTCAAACACTAGGAAATGCTAGAATTAAAGCTGTCCAGTCAACTTTAGTTCAGATCCCTTGCGCATAGGCGTTATGATAGTCTTTGATACATGATCTCATACTGTCCGGGCCACAGACCCCTGGTGGTGAGTAGAGTCAGGTCTGCCCAGATACCACCATGATGGCAAGAGCACCTAGACACGGAGGGTGTCACTAGGGCCATGTCTACAGTTACAAGCTGACAGTGGCAGAGCTGTACCGATACGGGCGGCGCCGCTGTAAGATGGCTTATGTAGCCGCGTTATGCCGAGGGGAGAGGGCTCTTCCGTTGACATCATGAAACCAGCTCAACGAGCAGCGGTAGCTATGTTGGCTAGGGTTACCATATTTAAGGTTTTAAAAAAGAGGACACTCCACGGGGCCCTGGCCCCGCCCCTTCCCCGCCCCAACTCCGCCCCTTCCCCAAAGTCCCGCCCCAACTCTGCTCCCTCCCCTGAGCGTCCCGCATTCCCCCTCCTCCCTCCCAGCCACGCGAAACAGCTGCCCGAGCGCTACCGGCTTCACGGTTTGTGGGGCAGCCCCCAGACCTCCAGACCTGCTGCGCCACCGGCCTGGCGCTTCCCCAACGCAGCCAGAGCCCGGGAGGGGAAGCACCCGGCCGGGGGCGCAGGGTCTGGAGGTCTGGGGGCTGCCCGGCAAACTGTGAAGCCGGTAGCGCTCGGGCAGCTCGGCTCTTCAGCTGCACAGAACTGAGGTGTCTGGGGGGAGCAGCAGAAGCCGCTGCCGCAGCGGGGAATCTGCCTGCAGCTCGCAGCCTGCCAGAGCCGCTCTAAGGTAAGCAGGGGACTATTATTTTCCCGGACATGTTCGGCTTTTTGGCAATTCCCCCCGGACGGGGATTTGAGGACCAAAAAGCCGGACATGTCCGGGAAAATCCGGACGTATGGTAACCCTAATGTTGGCGGGACAGGTGACATAGTGCTGTGCACACGAGCACTTGTGCAAGCAAAACTTACGTCGCTCGGGGGCTGTTTTTTTCACACCCCGGAGCGACAAAAGCTTTGCTGACATAAGTGCTAGTGTAAACATGGCCTAAATGAGGGGGCAGGACATATTGGTGACTTTATCACATTGTAGCAGTGCATCATAGGCTTTGTCTACAGGGAGGCACTCAGGAAAATTAATCTGAATTAACTAAAGGTGTGACTTAGGGCTGCTGTATACTTGGGGGGGGATCGATCTAAGATACACAACTTCAGCTACGAGAATAGTGTAGCTGAAGTCAATGTATCTTAGATCGATTTACCTCGGGTCCTCACGGCATGGGATCGACGGCCGTGGCTCCCCCGTCGACTCCATTTCCGCCTCTCGCTCTGGTGGAGTCCCGGAGTCGACAGGGAACGCATTCAGGGATCGATTTATCGCATCTAGACGAGACGCGATAAATCGATCACCGATAGATCGATTACTACCCGCCGATCCGATCCGGCGGGTAGTGAAGACGTACCCTTTAAAGTAGATTAGTTATAGTGCATTAAACCCTTGTGTGGATGCTTGCATTCCAGAATTAAAGTGGTCTTAATTTAGTTAAAAACAACGAGTTCTTCAGGTGCAAGTGAGTTTTTTACCCACAAAAGCTTATGCCCAAATAAATCTGTTAGTCTTTAAGTTGCCACCAGACTCCTCGTTGTTTTTGTGGATAC